>NW_027363612.1:0-604993 GCF_046119375.1 Phyllobates terribilis | reverse complement strand
ACCAACAGCTCTCTTATATACTCATGCAGCTCCACACACACAAACACTTATATATATATATATATATATATATATATATATGTACACTCATCCATCGTATACATTACCACATCTTGAAATTCCTTCCAGGAATGTGACTGATCACATGACCTGAAAGGTTCAATGGCTAATCAACAACTTTGTTTGATTGGGACCCTATCCATGCCACCTCACATATCAGGAGTGTCGTTCTTCTTTTCATAAAGAGGTCCAAGGGCTAGTCTTGCAGAAGTTTTTTCAGCTACACAGGATGCGCAACATCCGTGCAAGTCCTGGTGACTTTCTCCCCTGCACTGCACCGATCAGATAGATCAGTGTGGGGCAGGAGAAAGGAGAACAGTTCTTTCAGTGATCATGAAGGATGCTGTCAGTGTTTTCCTCCATCAGAATAAGCAGCCTCTAGACTGTAAGAAACACACACATTTTAACATCATTTTGATTGTCTAAAATTTACTGCAGCTAAAAATTACATTTGGTTTACAATGCATTTTGCCAGATATGTTGTCACTTGTCAAAGCTAAGAATTTTACATGCTGGGTTTTTTTATGGCACATTTAGCACTGATAAGTTGTCACACTCTTGCTTAATATGTTAACATTCTGTCTGTAAACTGTATATGCATAGCTACCTTTTTGAAGCAATATTGAGATTTACTTAAGAACGTGGGGCCCAATAAATACCATCAATGGTGCCCAGTCCAAGAGATGGTGGATCCTATAGGTAAACACCACCTCATCATGCACTAAAACTTACTAAAAAAAAAAAAAGATGTGAAGTTCACACATATAGAAAATGGACATTTTGTGAATACATATTACACGTATTGTAAAATAGATAGAGCTCATATGTAGAGTTTGTTTGATAAACTTTCCTACTACTTTGTCTAAATTAGAAGCAAATTGGTTGAACATTACTTCTACCTAAAATGGCAGAAAACGCACCTATCTTGGTGATGGACAGGACAGCTAGAGGGGATATGGAGGAGGCTGTTATTTTTTTTTTAATAGGTGTACTTTCACCAATTTGCTGATAATTCATTGAAAGTAGATGATCGGTACAATTGCTGCCAATGCATTTTTTAAAGCTGTATTGTCATGAGTCAAATTTGATCATGTTAGGTTCTTGCATAGGTCCTATAGCATTGATAAGTTTCCACCCTCTTTCCTACATACACACATCTCTCCTGCATACACACAACTCTACTACTATCACACACGCAATTTTCCGAAATACACACACAACTCTCCTCCATACACAAACACAGTTCTAACACATATAGCTTTTCTACAGCTTTGAAGTATGCACTCACACCTCTGTTACATACACGCACTGTTTTGCTACATACTTGTACACAGCTTTCTTACATACACCAACAGCTCTCTTATATACTCATGCAGCTCCACACACACAAACACTTATATATATATATATATATATATATATATATATATGTACACTCATCCATCGTATACATTACCACATCTTGAAATTCCTTCCAGGAATGTGACTGATCACATGACCTGAAAGGTTCAATGGCTAATCAACAACTTTGTTTGATTGGGACCCTATCCATGCCACCTCACATATCAGGAGTGTCGTTCTTCTTTTCATAAAGAGGTCCAAGGGCTAGTCTTGCAGAAGTTTTTTCAGCTACACAGGATGCGCAACATCCGTGCAAGTCCTGGTGACTTTCTCCCCTGCACTGCACCGATCAGATAGATCAGTGTGGGGCAGGAGAAAGGAGAACAGTTCTTTCAGTGATCATGAAGGATGCTGTCAGTGTTTTCCTCCATCAGAATAAGCAGCCTCTAGACTGTAAGAAACACACACATTTTAACATCATTTTGATTGTCTAAAATTTACTGCAGCTAAAAATTACATTTGGTTTACAATGCATTTTGCCAGATATGTTGTCACTTGTCAAAGCTAAGAATTTTACATGCTGGGTTTTTTTATGGCACATTTAGCACTGATAAGTTGTCACACTCTTGCTTAATATGTTAACATTCTGTCTGTAAACTGTATATGCATAGCTACCTTTTTGAAGCAATATTGAGATTTACTTAAGAACGTGGGGCCCAATAAATACCATCAATGGTGCCCAGTCCAAGAGATGGTGGATCCTATAGGTAAACACCACCTCATCATGCACTAAAACTTACTAAAAAAAAAAAAAGATGTGAAGTTCACACATATAGAAAATGGACATTTTGTGAATACATATTACACGTATTGTAAAATAGATAGAGCTCATATGTAGAGTTTGTTTGATAAACTTTCCTACTACTTTGTCTAAATTAGAAGCAAATTGGTTGAACATTACTTCTACCTAAAATGGCAGAAAACGCACCTATCTTGGTGATGGACAGGACAGCTAGAGGGGATATGGAGGAGGCTGTTATTTTTTTTTTAATAGGTGTACTTTCACCAATTTGCTGATAATTCATTGAAAGTAGATGATCGGTACAATTGCTGCCAATGCATTTTTTAAAGCTGTATTGTCATGAGTCAAATTTGATCATGTTAGGTTCTTGCATAGGTCCTATAGCATTGATAAGTTTCCACCCTCTTTCCTACATACACACATCTCTCCTGCATACACACAACTCTACTACTATCACACACGCAATTTTCCGAAATACACACACAACTCTCCTCCATACACAAACACAGTTCTAACACATATAGCTTTTCTACAGCTTTGAAGTATGCACTCACACCTCTGTTACATACACGCACTGTTTTGCTACATACTTGTACACAGCTTTCTTACATACACCAACAGCTCTCTTATATACTCATGCAGCTCCACACACACAAACACTATATATATATATATATATATATATATATATATATGTACACTCATCCATCGTATACATTACCACATCTTGAAATTCCTTCCAGGAATGTGACTGATCACATGACCTGAAAGGTTCAATGGCTAATCAACAACTTTGTTTGATTGGGACCCTATCCATGCCACCTCACATATCAGGAGTGTCGTTCTTCTTTTCATAAAGAGGTCCAAGGGCTAGTCTTGCAGAAGTTTTTTCAGCTACACAGGATGCGCAACATCCGTGCAAGTCCTGGTGACTTTCTCCCCTGCACTGCACCGATCAGATAGATCAGTGTGGGGCAGGAGAAAGGAGAACAGTTCTTTCAGTGATCATGAAGGATGCTGTCAGTGTTTTCCTCCATCAGAATAAGCAGCCTCTAGACTGTAAGAAACACACACATTTTAACATCATTTTGATTGTCTAAAATTTACTGCAGCTAAAAATTACATTTGGTTTACAATGCATTTTGCCAGATATGTTGTCACTTGTCAAAGCTAAGAATTTTACATGCTGGGTTTTTTTATGGCACATTTAGCACTGATAAGTTGTCACACTCTTGCTTAATATGTTAACATTCTGTCTGTAAACTGTATATGCATAGCTACCTTTTTGAAGCAATATTGAGATTTACTTAAGAACGTGGGGCCCAATAAATACCATCAATGGTGCCCAGTCCAAGAGATGGTGGATCCTATAGGTAAACACCACCTCATCATGCACTAAAACTTACTAAAAAAAAAAAAGATGTGAAGTTCACACATATAGAAAATGGACATTTTGTGAATACATATTACACGTATTGTAAAATAGATAGAGCTCATATGTAGAGTTTGTTTGATAAACTTTCCTACTACTTTGTCTAAATTAGAAGCAAATTGGTTGAACATTACTTCTACCTAAAATGGCAGAAAACGCACCTATCTTGGTGATGGACAGGACAGCTAGAGGGGATATGGAGGAGGCTGTTATTTTTTTTTTAATAGGTGTACTTTCACCAATTTGCTGATAATTCATTGAAAGTAGATGATCGGTACAATTGCTGCCAATGCATTTTTTAAAGCTGTATTGTCATGAGTCAAATTTGATCATGTTAGGTTCTTGCATAGGTCCTATAGCATTGATAAGTTTCCACCCTCTTTCCTACATACACACATCTCTCCTGCATACACACAACTTTACTACTATCACACACGCAATTTTCCGAAATACACACACAACTCTCCTCCATACACAAACACAGTTCTAACACATATAGCTTTTCTACAGCTTTGAAGTATGCACTCACACCTCTGTTACATACACGCACTGTTTTGCTACATACTTGTACACAGCTTTCTTACATACACCAACAGCTCTCTTATATACTCATGCAGCTCCACACACACAAACACTTATATATATATATATATATATATATATATATGTACACTCATCCATCGTATACATTACCACATCTTGAAATTCCTTCCAGGAATGTGACTGATCACATGACCTGAAAGGTTCAATGGCTAATCAACAACTTTGTTTGATTGGGACCCTATCCATGCCACCTCACATATCAGGAGTGTCGTTCTTCTTTTCATAAAGAGGTCCAAGGGCTAGTCTTGCAGAAGTTTTTTCAGCTACACAGGATGCGCAACATCCGTGCAAGTCCTGGTGACTTTCTCCCCTGCACTGCACCGATCAGATAGATCAGTGTGGGGCAGGAGAAAGGAGAACAGTTCTTTCAGTGATCATGAAGGATGCTGTCAGTGTTTTCCTCCATCAGAATAAGCAGCCTCTAGACTGTAAGAAACACACACATTTTAACATCATTTTGATTGTCTAAAATTTACTGCAGCTAAAAATTACATTTGGTTTACAATGCATTTTGCCAGATATGTTGTCACTTGTCAAAGCTAAGAATTTTACATGCTGGGTTTTTTTATGGCACATTTAGCACTGATAAGTTGTCACACTCTTGCTTAATATGTTAACATTCTGTCTGTAAACTGTATATGCATAGCTACCTTTTTGAAGCAATATTGAGATTTACTTAAGAACGTGGGGCCCAATAAATACCATCAATGGTGCCCAGTCCAAGAGATGGTGGATCCTATAGGTAAACACCACCTCATCATGCACTAAAACTTACTAAAAAAAAAAAAAGATGTGAAGTTCACACATATAGAAAATGGACATTTTGTGAATACATATTACACGTATTGTAAAATAGATAGAGCTCATATGTAGAGTTTGTTTGATAAACTTTCCTACTACTTTGTCTAAATTAGAAGCAAATTGGTTGAACATTACTTCTACCTAAAATGGCAGAAAACGCACCTATCTTGGTGATGGACAGGACAGCTAGAGGGGATATGGAGGAGGCTGTTATTTTTTTTTTAATAGGTGTACTTTCACCAATTTGCTGATAATTCATTGAAAGTAGATGATCGGTACAATTGCTGCCAATGCATTTTTTAAAGCTGTATTGTCATGAGTCAAATTTGATCATGTTAGGTTCTTGCATAGGTCCTATAGCATTGATAAGTTTCCACCCTCTTTCCTACATACACACATCTCTCCTGCATACACACAACTCTACTACTATCACACACGCAATTTTCCGAAATACACACACAACTCTCCTCCATACACAAACACAGTTCTAACACATATAGCTTTTCTACAGCTTTGAAGTATGCACTCACACCTCTGTTACATACACGCACTGTTTTGCTACATACTTGTACACAGCTTTCTTACATACACCAACAGCTCTCTTATATACTCATGCAGCTCCACACACACAAACACTTATATATATATATATATATATATATATATATATATGTACACTCATCCATCGTATACATTACCACATCTTGAAATTCCTTCCAGGAATGTGACTGATCACATGACCTGAAAGGTTCAATGGCTAATCAACAACTTTGTTTGATTGGGACCCTATCCATGCCACCTCACATATCAGGAGTGTCGTTCTTCTTTTCATAAAGAGGTCCAAGGGCTAGTCTTGCAGAAGTTTTTTCAGCTACACAGGATGCGCAACATCCGTGCAAGTCCTGGTGACTTTCTCCCCTGCACTGCACCGATCAGATAGATCAGTGTGGGGCAGGAGAAAGGAGAACAGTTCTTTCAGTGATCATGAAGGATGCTGTCAGTGTTTTCCTCCATCAGAATAAGCAGCCTCTAGACTGTAAGAAACACACACATTTTAACATCATTTTGATTGTCTAAAATTTACTGCAGCTAAAAATTACATTTGGTTTACAATGCATTTTGCCAGATATGTTGTCACTTGTCAAAGCTAAGAATTTTACATGCTGGGTTTTTTTATGGCACATTTAGCACTGATAAGTTGTCACACTCTTGCTTAATATGTTAACATTCTGTCTGTAAACTGTATATGCATAGCTACCTTTTTGAAGCAATATTGAGATTTACTTAAGAACGTGGGGCCCAATAAATACCATCAATGGTGCCCAGTCCAAGAGATGGTGGATCCTATAGGTAAACACCACCTCATCATGCACTAAAACTTACTAAAAAAAAAAAAAGATGTGAAGTTCACACATATAGAAAATGGACATTTTGTGAATACATATTACACGTATTGTAAAATAGATAGAGCTCATATGTAGAGTTTGTTTGATAAACTTTCCTACTACTTTGTCTAAATTAGAAGCAAATTGGTTGAACATTACTTCTACCTAAAATGGCAGAAAACGCACCTATCTTGGTGATGGACAGGACAGCTAGAGGGGATATGGAGGAGGCTGTTATTTTTTTTTTAATAGGTGTACTTTCACCAATTTGCTGATAATTCATTGAAAGTAGATGATCGGTACAATTGCTGCCAATGCATTTTTTAAAGCTGTATTGTCATGAGTCAAATTTGATCATGTTAGGTTCTTGCATAGGTCCTATAGCATTGATAAGTTTCCACCCTCTTTCCTACATACACACATCTCTCCTGCATACACACAACTCTACTACTATCACACACGCAATTTTCCGAAATACACACACAACTCTCCTCCATACACAAACACAGTTCTAACACATATAGCTTTTCTACAGCTTTGAAGTATGCACTCACACCTCTGTTACATACACGCACTGTTTTGCTACATACTTGTACACAGCTTTCTTACATACACCAACAGCTCTCTTATATACTCATGCAGCTCCACACACACAAACACTTATATATATATATATATATATATATATATATATATGTACACTCATCCATCGTATACATTACCACATCTTGAAATTCCTTCCAGGAATGTGACTGATCACATGACCTGAAAGGTTCAATGGCTAATCAACAACTTTGTTTGATTGGGACCCTATCCATGCCACCTCACATATCAGGAGTGTCGTTCTTCTTTTCATAAAGAGGTCCAAGGGCTAGTCTTGCAGAAGTTTTTTCAGCTACACAGGATGCGCAACATCCGTGCAAGTCCTGGTGACTTTCTCCCCTGCACTGCACCGATCAGATAGATCAGTGTGGGGCAGGAGAAAGGAGAACAGTTCTTTCAGTGATCATGAAGGATGCTGTCAGTGTTTTCCTCCATCAGAATAAGCAGCCTCTAGACTGTAAGAAACACACACATTTTAACATCATTTTGATTGTCTAAAATTTACTGCAGCTAAAAATTACATTTGGTTTACAATGCATTTTGCCAGATATGTTGTCACTTGTCAAAGCTAAGAATTTTACATGCTGGGTTTTTTTATGGCACATTTAGCACTGATAAGTTGTCACACTCTTGCTTAATATGTTAACATTCTGTCTGTAAACTGTATATGCATAGCTACCTTTTTGAAGCAATATTGAGATTTACTTAAGAACGTGGGGCCCAATAAATACCATCAATGGTGCCCAGTCCAAGAGATGGTGGATCCTATAGGTAAACACCACCTCATCATGCACTAAAACTTACTAAAAAAAAAAAAAGATGTGAAGTTCACACATATAGAAAATGGACATTTTGTGAATACATATTACACGTATTGTAAAATAGATAGAGCTCATATGTAGAGTTTGTTTGATAAACTTTCCTACTACTTTGTCTAAATTAGAAGCAAATTGGTTGAACATTACTTCTACCTAAAATGGCAGAAAACGCACCTATCTTGGTGATGGACAGGACAGCTAGAGGGGATATGGAGGAGGCTGTTATTTTTTTTTTAATAGGTGTACTTTCACCAATTTGCTGATAATTCATTGAAAGTAGATGATCGGTACAATTGCTGCCAATGCATTTTTTAAAGCTGTATTGTCATGAGTCAAATTTGATCATGTTAGGTTCTTGCATAGGTCCTATAGCATTGATAAGTTTCCACCCTCTTTCCTACATACACACATCTCTCCTGCATACACACAACTTTACTACTATCACACACGCAATTTTCCGAAATACACACACAACTCTCCTCCATACACAAACACAGTTCTAACACATATAGCTTTTCTACAGCTTTGAAGTATGCACTCACACCTCTGTTACATACACGCACTGTTTTGCTACATACTTGTACACAGCTTTCTTACATACACCAACAGCTCTCTTATATACTCATGCAGCTCCACACACACAAACACTTATATATATATATATATATATATATATATATGTACACTCATCCATCGTATACATTACCACATCTTGAAATTCCTTCCAGGAATGTGACTGATCACATGACCTGAAAGGTTCAATGGCTAATCAACAACTTTGTTTGATTGGGACCCTATCCATGCCACCTCACATATCAGGAGTGTCGTTCTTCTTTTCATAAAGAGGTCCAAGGGCTAGTCTTGCAGAAGTTTTTTCAGCTACACAGGATGCGCAACATCCGTGCAAGTCCTGGTGACTTTCTCCCCTGCACTGCACCGATCAGATAGATCAGTGTGGGGCAGGAGAAAGGAGAACAGTTCTTTCAGTGATCATGAAGGATGCTGTCAGTGTTTTCCTCCATCAGAATAAGCAGCCTCTAGACTGTAAGAAACACACACATTTTAACATCATTTTGATTGTCTAAAATTTACTGCAGCTAAAAATTACATTTGGTTTACAATGCATTTTGCCAGATATGTTGTCACTTGTCAAAGCTAAGAATTTTACATGCTGGGTTTTTTTATGGCACATTTAGCACTGATAAGTTGTCACACTCTTGCTTAATATGTTAACATTCTGTCTGTAAACTGTATATGCATAGCTACCTTTTTGAAGCAATATTGAGATTTACTTAAGAACGTGGGGCCCAATAAATACCATCAATGGTGCCCAGTCCAAGAGATGGTGGATCCTATAGGTAAACACCACCTCATCATGCACTAAAACTTACTAAAAAAAAAAAAAGATGTGAAGTTCACACATATAGAAAATGGACATTTTGTGAATACATATTACACGTATTGTAAAATAGATAGAGCTCATATGTAGAGTTTGTTTGATAAACTTTCCTACTACTTTGTCTAAATTAGAAGCAAATTGGTTGAACATTACTTCTACCTAAAATGGCAGAAAACGCACCTATCTTGGTGATGGACAGGACAGCTAGAGGGGATATGGAGGAGGCTGTTATTTTTTTTTTAATAGGTGTACTTTCACCAATTTGCTGATAATTCATTGAAAGTAGATGATCGGTACAATTGCTGCCAATGCATTTTTTAAAGCTGTATTGTCATGAGTCAAATTTGATCATGTTAGGTTCTTGCATAGGTCCTATAGCATTGATAAGTTTCCACCCTCTTTCCTACATACACACATCTCTCCTGCATACACACAACTCTACTACTATCACACACGCAATTTTCCGAAATACACACACAACTCTCCTCCATACACAAACACAGTTCTAACACATATAGCTTTTCTACAGCTTTGAAGTATGCACTCACACCTCTGTTACATACACGCACTGTTTTGCTACATACTTGTACACAGCTTTCTTACATACACCAACAGCTCTCTTATATACTCATGCAGCTCCACACACACAAACACTTATATATATATATATATATATATATATATATGTACACTCATCCATCGTATACATTACCACATCTTGAAATTCCTTCCAGGAATGTGACTGATCACATGACCTGAAAGGTTCAATGGCTAATCAACAACTTTGTTTGATTGGGACCCTATCCATGCCACCTCACATATCAGGAGTGTCGTTCTTCTTTTCATAAAGAGGTCCAAGGGCTAGTCTTGCAGAAGTTTTTTCAGCTACACAGGATGCGCAACATCCGTGCAAGTCCTGGTGACTTTCTCCCCTGCACTGCACCGATCAGATAGATCAGTGTGGGGCAGGAGAAAGGAGAACAGTTCTTTCAGTGATCATGAAGGATGCTGTCAGTGTTTTCCTCCATCAGAATAAGCAGCCTCTAGACTGTAAGAAACACACACATTTTAACATCATTTTGATTGTCTAAAATTTACTGCAGCTAAAAATTACATTTGGTTTACAATGCATTTTGCCAGATATGTTGTCACTTGTCAAAGCTAAGAATTTTACATGCTGGGTTTTTTTATGGCACATTTAGCACTGATAAGTTGTCACACTC
Organism: Phyllobates terribilis; assembly: GCF_046119375.1. Classification (NCBI taxonomy): domain Eukaryota; kingdom Metazoa; phylum Chordata; class Amphibia; order Anura; family Dendrobatidae; genus Phyllobates; species Phyllobates terribilis. The sequence continues at coordinate 594,526 of NW_027363612.1, read as the reverse complement.
TTGCTTAATATGTTAACATTCTGTCTGTAAACTGTATATGCATAGCTACCTTTTTGAAGCAATATTGAGATTTACTTAAGAACGTGGGGCCCAATAAATACCATCAATGGTGCCCAGTCCAAGAGATGGTGGATCCTATAGGTAAACACCACCTCATCATGCACTAAAACTTACTAAAAAAAAAAAAAGATGTGAAGTTCACACATATAGAAAATGGACATTTTGTGAATACATATTACACGTATTGTAAAATAGATAGAGCTCATATGTAGAGTTTGTTTGATAAACTTTCCTACTACTTTGTCTAAATTAGAAGCAAATTGGTTGAACATTACTTCTACCTAAAATGGCAGAAAACGCACCTATCTTGGTGATGGACAGGACAGCTAGAGGGGATATGGAGGAGGCTGTTATTTTTTTTTTAATAGGTGTACTTTCACCAATTTGCTGATAATTCATTGAAAGTAGATGATCGGTACAATTGCTGCCAATGCATTTTTTAAAGCTGTATTGTCATGAGTCAAATTTGATCATGTTAGGTTCTTGCATAGGTCCTATAGCATTGATAAGTTTCCACCCTCTTTCCTACATACACACATCTCTCCTGCATACACACAACTTTACTACTATCACACACGCAATTTTCCGAAATACACACACAACTCTCCTCCATACACAAACACAGTTCTAACACATATAGCTTTTCTACAGCTTTGAAGTATGCACTCACACCTCTGTTACATACACGCACTGTTTTGCTACATACTTGTACACAGCTTTCTTACATACACCAACAGCTCTCTTATATACTCATGCAGCTCCACACACACAAACACTTATATATATATATATATATATATATATATGTACACTCATCCATCGTATACATTACCACATCTTGAAATTCCTTCCAGGAATGTGACTGATCACATGACCTGAAAGGTTCAATGGCTAATCAACAACTTTGTTTGATTGGGACCCTATCCATGCCACCTCACATATCAGGAGTGTCGTTCTTCTTTTCATAAAGAGGTCCAAGGGCTAGTCTTGCAGAAGTTTTTTCAGCTACACAGGATGCGCAACATCCGTGCAAGTCCTGGTGACTTTCTCCCCTGCACTGCACCGATCAGATAGATCAGTGTGGGGCAGGAGAAAGGAGAACAGTTCTTTCAGTGATCATGAAGGATGCTGTCAGTGTTTTCCTCCATCAGAATAAGCAGCCTCTAGACTGTAAGAAACACACACATTTTAACATCATTTTGATTGTCTAAAATTTACTGCAGCTAAAAATTACATTTGGTTTACAATGCATTTTGCCAGATATGTTGTCACTTGTCAAAGCTAAGAATTTTACATGCTGGGTTTTTTTATGGCACATTTAGCACTGATAAGTTGTCACACTCTTGCTTAATATGTTAACATTCTGTCTGTAAACTGTATATGCATAGCTACCTTTTTGAAGCAATATTGAGATTTACTTAAGAACGTGGGGCCCAATAAATACCATCAATGGTGCCCAGTCCAAGAGATGGTGGATCCTATAGGTAAACACCACCTCATCATGCACTAAAACTTACTAAAAAAAAAAAAAGATGTGAAGTTCACACATATAGAAAATGGACATTTTGTGAATACATATTACACGTATTGTAAAATAGATAGAGCTCATATGTAGAGTTTGTTTGATAAACTTTCCTACTACTTTGTCTAAATTAGAAGCAAATTGGTTGAACATTACTTCTACCTAAAATGGCAGAAAACGCACCTATCTTGGTGATGGACAGGACAGCTAGAGGGGATATGGAGGAGGCTGTTATTTTTTTTTTAATAGGTGTACTTTCACCAATTTGCTGATAATTCATTGAAAGTAGATGATCGGTACAATTGCTGCCAATGCATTTTTTAAAGCTGTATTGTCATGAGTCAAATTTGATCATGTTAGGTTCTTGCATAGGTCCTATAGCATTGATAAGTTTCCACCCTCTTTCCTACATACACACATCTCTCCTGCATACACACAACTCTACTACTATCACACACGCAATTTTCCGAAATACACACACAACTCTCCTCCATACACAAACACAGTTCTAACACATATAGCTTTTCTACAGCTTTGAAGTATGCACTCACACCTCTGTTACATACACGCACTGTTTTGCTACATACTTGTACACAGCTTTCTTACATACACCAACAGCTCTCTTATATACTCATGCAGCTCCACACACACAAACACTTATATATATATATATATATATATATATATATGTACACTCATCCATCGTATACATTACCACATCTTGAAATTCCTTCCAGGAATGTGACTGATCACATGACCTGAAAGGTTCAATGGCTAATCAACAACTTTGTTTGATTGGGACCCTATCCATGCCACCTCACATATCAGGAGTGTCGTTCTTCTTTTCATAAAGAGGTCCAAGGGCTAGTCTTGCAGAAGTTTTTTCAGCTACACAGGATGCGCAACATCCGTGCAAGTCCTGGTGACTTTCTCCCCTGCACTGCACCGATCAGATAGATCAGTGTGGGGCAGGAGAAAGGAGAACAGTTCTTTCAGTGATCATGAAGGATGCTGTCAGTGTTTTCCTCCATCAGAATAAGCAGCCTCTAGACTGTAAGAAACACACACATTTTAACATCATTTTGATTGTCTAAAATTTACTGCAGCTAAAAATTACATTTGGTTTACAATGCATTTTGCCAGATATGTTGTCACTTGTCAAAGCTAAGAATTTTACATGCTGGGTTTTTTTATGGCACATTTAGCACTGATAAGTTGTCACACTCTTGCTTAATATGTTAACATTCTGTCTGTAAACTGTATATGCATAGCTACCTTTTTGAAGCAATATTGAGATTTACTTAAGAACGTGGGGCCCAATAAATACCATCAATGGTGCCCAGTCCAAGAGATGGTGGATCCTATAGGTAAACACCACCTCATCATGCACTAAAACTTACTAAAAAAAAAAAAAGATGTGAAGTTCACACATATAGAAAATGGACATTTTGTGAATACATATTACACGTATTGTAAAATAGATAGAGCTCATATGTAGAGTTTGTTTGATAAACTTTCCTACTACTTTGTCTAAATTAGAAGCAAATTGGTTGAACATTACTTCTACCTAAAATGGCAGAAAACGCACCTATCTTGGTGATGGACAGGACAGCTAGAGGGGATATGGAGGAGGCTGTTATTTTTTTTTTAATAGGTGTACTTTCACCAATTTGCTGATAATTCATTGAAAGTAGATGATCGGTACAATTGCTGCCAATGCATTTTTTAAAGCTGTATTGTCATGAGTCAAATTTGATCATGTTAGGTTCTTGCATAGGTCCTATAGCATTGATAAGTTTCCACCCTCTTTCCTACATACACACATCTCTCCTGCATACACACAACTTTACTACTATCACACACGCAATTTTCCGAAATACACACACAACTCTCCTCCATACACAAACACAGTTCTAACACATATAGCTTTTCTACAGCTTTGAAGTATGCACTCACACCTCTGTTACATACACGCACTGTTTTGCTACATACTTGTACACAGCTTTCTTACATACACCAACAGCTCTCTTATATACTCATGCAGCTCCACACACACAAACACTTATATATATATATATATATATATATATATGTACACTCATCCATCGTATACATTACCACATCTTGAAATTCCTTCCAGGAATGTGACTGATCACATGACCTGAAAGGTTCAATGGCTAATCAACAACTTTGTTTGATTGGGACCCTATCCATGCCACCTCACATATCAGGAGTGTCGTTCTTCTTTTCATAAAGAGGTCCAAGGGCTAGTCTTGCAGAAGTTTTTTCAGCTACACAGGATGCGCAACATCCGTGCAAGTCCTGGTGACTTTCTCCCCTGCACTGCACCGATCAGATAGATCAGTGTGGGGCAGGAGAAAGGAGAACAGTTCTTTCAGTGATCATGAAGGATGCTGTCAGTGTTTTCCTCCATCAGAATAAGCAGCCTCTAGACTGTAAGAAACACACACATTTTAACATCATTTTGATTGTCTAAAATTTACTGCAGCTAAAAATTACATTTGGTTTACAATGCATTTTGCCAGATATGTTGTCACTTGTCAAAGCTAAGAATTTTACATGCTGGGTTTTTTTATGGCACATTTAGCACTGATAAGTTGTCACACTCTTGCTTAATATGTTAACATTCTGTCTGTAAACTGTATATGCATAGCTACCTTTTTGAAGCAATATTGAGATTTACTTAAGAACGTGGGGCCCAATAAATACCATCAATGGTGCCCAGTCCAAGAGATGGTGGATCCTATAGGTAAACACCACCTCATCATGCACTAAAACTTACTAAAAAAAAAAAAGATGTGAAGTTCACACATATAGAAAATGGACATTTTGTGAATACATATTACACGTATTGTAAAATAGATAGAGCTCATATGTAGAGTTTGTTTGATAAACTTTCCTACTACTTTGTCTAAATTAGAAGCAAATTGGTTGAACATTACTTCTACCTAAAATGGCAGAAAACGCACCTATCTTGGTGATGGACAGGACAGCTAGAGGGGATATGGAGGAGGCTGTTATTTTTTTTTTAATAGGTGTACTTTCACCAATTTGCTGATAATTCATTGAAAGTAGATGATCGGTACAATTGCTGCCAATGCATTTTTTAAAGCTGTATTGTCATGAGTCAAATTTGATCATGTTAGGTTCTTGCATAGGTCCTATAGCATTGATAAGTTTCCACCCTCTTTCCTACATACACACATCTCTCCTGCATACACACAACTCTACTACTATCACACACGCAATTTTCCGAAATACACACACAACTCTCCTCCATACACAAACACAGTTCTAACACATATAGCTTTTCTACAGCTTTGAAGTATGCACTCACACCTCTGTTACATACACGCACTGTTTTGCTACATACTTGTACACAGCTTTCTTACATACACCAACAGCTCTCTTATATACTCATGCAGCTCCACACACACAAACACTTATATATATATATATATATATATATATGTACACTCATCCATCGTATACATTACCACATCTTGAAATTCCTTCCAGGAATGTGACTGATCACATGACCTGAAAGGTTCAATGGCTAATCAACAACTTTGTTTGATTGGGACCCTATCCATGCCACCTCACATATCAGGAGTGTCGTTCTTCTTTTCATAAAGAGGTCCAAGGGCTAGTCTTGCAGAAGTTTTTTCAGCTACACAGGATGCGCAACATCCGTGCAAGTCCTGGTGACTTTCTCCCCTGCACTGCACCGATCAGATAGATCAGTGTGGGGCAGGAGAAAGGAGAACAGTTCTTTCAGTGATCATGAAGGATGCTGTCAGTGTTTTCCTCCATCAGAATAAGCAGCCTCTAGACTGTAAGAAACACACACATTTTAACATCATTTTGATTGTCTAAAATTTACTGCAGCTAAAAATTACATTTGGTTTACAATGCATTTTGCCAGATATGTTGTCACTTGTCAAAGCTAAGAATTTTACATGCTGGGTTTTTTTATGGCACATTTAGCACTGATAAGTTGTCACACTCTTGCTTAATATGTTAACATTCTGTCTGTAAACTGTATATGCATAGCTACCTTTTTGAAGCAATATTGAGATTTACTTAAGAACGTGGGGCCCAATAAATACCATCAATGGTGCCCAGTCCAAGAGATGGTGGATCCTATAGGTAAACACCACCTCATCATGCACTAAAACTTACTAAAAAAAAAAAAAGATGTGAAGTTCACACATATAGAAAATGGACATTTTGTGAATACATATTACACGTATTGTAAAATAGATAGAGCTCATATGTAGAGTTTGTTTGATAAACTTTCCTACTACTTTGTCTAAATTAGAAGCAAATTGGTTGAACATTACTTCTACCTAAAATGGCAGAAAACGCACCTATCTTGGTGATGGACAGGACAGCTAGAGGGGATATGGAGGAGGCTGTTATTTTTTTTTTAATAGGTGTACTTTCACCAATTTGCTGATAATTCATTGAAAGTAGATGATCGGTACAATTGCTGCCAATGCATTTTTTAAAGCTGTATTGTCATGAGTCAAATTTGATCATGTTAGGTTCTTGCATAGGTCCTATAGCATTGATAAGTTTCCACCCTCTTTCCTACATACACACATCTCTCCTGCATACACACAACTTTACTACTATCACACACGCAATTTTCCGAAATACACACACAACTCTCCTCCATACACAAACACAGTTCTAACACATATAGCTTTTCTACAGCTTTGAAGTATGCACTCACACCTCTGTTACATACACGCACTGTTTTGCTACATACTTGTACACAGCTTTCTTACATACACCAACAGCTCTCTTATATACTCATGCAGCTCCACACACACAAACACTTATATATATATATATATATATATATATATGTACACTCATCCATCGTATACATTACCACATCTTGAAATTCCTTCCAGGAATGTGACTGATCACATGACCTGAAAGGTTCAATGGCTAATCAACAACTTTGTTTGATTGGGACCCTATCCATGCCACCTCACATATCAGGAGTGTCGTTCTTCTTTTCATAAAGAGGTCCAAGGGCTAGTCTTGCAGAAGTTTTTTCAGCTACACAGGATGCGCAACATCCGTGCAAGTCCTGGTGACTTTCTCCCCTGCACTGCACCGATCAGATAGATCAGTGTGGGGCAGGAGAAAGGAGAACAGTTCTTTCAGTGATCATGAAGGATGCTGTCAGTGTTTTCCTCCATCAGAATAAGCAGCCTCTAGACTGTAAGAAACACACACATTTTAACATCATTTTGATTGTCTAAAATTTACTGCAGCTAAAAATTACATTTGGTTTACAATGCATTTTGCCAGATATGTTGTCACTTGTCAAAGCTAAGAATTTTACATGCTGGGTTTTTTTATGGCACATTTAGCACTGATAAGTTGTCACACTCTTGCTTAATATGTTAACATTCTGTCTGTAAACTGTATATGCATAGCTACCTTTTTGAAGCAATATTGAGATTTACTTAAGAACGTGGGGCCCAATAAATACCATCAATGGTGCCCAGTCCAAGAGATGGTGGATCCTATAGGTAAACACCACCTCATCATGCACTAAAACTTACTAAAAAAAAAAAAGATGTGAAGTTCACACATATAGAAAATGGACATTTTGTGAATACATATTACACGTATTGTAAAATAGATAGAGCTCATATGTAGAGTTTGTTTGATAAACTTTCCTACTACTTTGTCTAAATTAGAAGCAAATTGGTTGAACATTACTTCTACCTAAAATGGCAGAAAACGCACCTATCTTGGTGATGGACAGGACAGCTAGAGGGGATATGGAGGAGGCTGTTATTTTTTTTTTAATAGGTGTACTTTCACCAATTTGCTGATAATTCATTGAAAGTAGATGATCGGTACAATTGCTGCCAATGCATTTTTTAAAGCTGTATTGTCATGAGTCAAATTTGATCATGTTAGGTTCTTGCATAGGTCCTATAGCATTGATAAGTTTCCACCCTCTTTCCTACATACACACATCTCTCCTGCATACACACAACTCTACTACTATCACACACGCAATTTTCCGAAATACACACACAACTCTCCTCCATACACAAACACAGTTCTAACACATATAGCTTTTCTACAGCTTTGAAGTATGCACTCACACCTCTGTTACATACACGCACTGTTTTGCTACATACTTGTACACAGCTTTCTTACATACACCAACAGCTCTCTTATATACTCATGCAGCTCCACACACACAAACACTTATATATATATATATATATATATATATGTACACTCATCCATCGTATACATTACCACATCTTGAAATTCCTTCCAGGAATGTGACTGATCACATGACCTGAAAGGTTCAATGGCTAATCAACAACTTTGTTTGATTGGGACCCTATCCATGCCACCTCACATATCAGGAGTGTCGTTCTTCTTTTCATAAAGAGGTCCAAGGGCTAGTCTTGCAGAAGTTTTTTCAGCTACACAGGATGCGCAACATCCGTGCAAGTCCTGGTGACTTTCTCCCCTGCACTGCACCGATCAGATAGATCAGTGTGGGGCAGGAGAAAGGAGAACAGTTCTTTCAGTGATCATGAAGGATGCTGTCAGTGTTTTCCTCCATCAGAATAAGCAGCCTCTAGACTGTAAGAAACACACACATTTTAACATCATTTTGATTGTCTAAAATTTACTGCAGCTAAAAATTACATTTGGTTTACAATGCATTTTGCCAGATATGTTGTCACTTGTCAAAGCTAAGAATTTTACATGCTGGGTTTTTTTTATGGCACATTTAGCACTGATAAGTTGTCACACTCTTGCTTAATATGTTAACATTCTGTCTGTAAACTGTATATGCATAGCTACCTTTTTGAAGCAATATTGAGATTTACTTAAGAACGTGGGGCCCAATAAATACCATCAATGGTGCCCAGTCCAAGAGATGGTGGATCCTATAGGTAAACACCACCTCATCATGCACTAAAACTTACTAAAAAAAAAAAAAGATGTGAAGTTCACACATATAGAAAATGGACATTTTGTGAATACATATTACACGTATTGTAAAATAGATAGAGCTCATATGTAGAGTTTGTTTGATAAACTTTCCTACTACTTTGTCTAAATTAGAAGCAAATTGGTTGAACATTACTTCTACCTAAAATGGCAGAAAACGCACCTATCTTGGTGATGGACAGGACAGCTAGAGGGGATATGGAGGAGGCTGTTATTTTTTTTTTAATAGGTGTACTTTCACCAATTTGCTGATAATTCATTGAAAGTAGATGATCGGTACAATTGCTGCCAATGCATTTTTTAAAGCTGTATTGTCATGAGTCAAATTTGATCATGTTAGGTTCTTGCATAGGTCCTATAGCATTGATAAGTTTCCACCCTCTTTCCTACATACACACATCTCTCCTGCATACACACAACTCTACTACTATCACACACGCAATTTTCCGAAATACACACACAACTCTCCTCCATACACAAACACAGTTCTAACACATATAGCTTTTCTACAGCTTTGAAGTATGCACTCACACCTCTGTTACATACACGCACTGTTTTGCTACATACTTGTACACAGCTTTCTTACATACACCAACAGCTCTCTTATATACTCATGCAGCTCCACACACACAAACACTTATATATATATATATATATATATATATATATATGTACACTCATCCATCGTATACATTACCACATCTTGAAATTCCTTCCAGGAATGTGACTGATCACATGACCTGAAAGGTTCAATGGCTAATCAACAACTTTGTTTGATTGGGACCCTATCCATGCCACCTCACATATCAGGAGTGTCGTTCTTCTTTTCATAAAGAGGTCCAAGGGCTAGTCTTGCAGAAGTTTTTTCAGCTACACAGGATGCGCAACATCCGTGCAAGTCCTGGTGACTTTCTCCCCTGCACTGCACCGATCAGATAGATCAGTGTGGGGCAGGAGAAAGGAGAACAGTTCTTTCAGTGATCATGAAGGATGCTGTCAGTGTTTTCCTCCATCAGAATAAGCAGCCTCTAGACTGTAAGAAACACACACATTTTAACATCATTTTGATTGTCTAAAATTTACTGCAGCTAAAAATTACATTTGGTTTACAATGCATTTTGCCAGATATGTTGTCACTTGTCAAAGCTAAGAATTTTACATGCTGGGTTTTTTTTATGGCACATTTAGCACTGATAAGTTGTCACACTCTTGCTTAATATGTTAACATTCTGTCTGTAAACTGTATATGCATAGCTACCTTTTTGAAGCAATATTGAGATTTACTTAAGAACGTGGGGCCCAATAAATACCATCAATGGTGCCCAGTCCAAGAGATGGTGGATCCTATAGGTAAACACCACCTCATCATGCACTAAAACTTACTAAAAAAAAAAAAAGATGTGAAGTTCACACATATAGAAAATGGACATTTTGTGAATACATATTACACGTATTGTAAAATAGATAGAGCTCATATGTAGAGTTTGTTTGATAAACTTTCCTACTACTTTGTCTAAATTAGAAGCAAATTGGTTGAACATTACTTCTACCTAAAATGGCAGAAAACGCACCTATCTTGGTGATGGACAGGACAGCTAGAGGGGATATGGAGGAGGCTGTTATTTTTTTTTTAATAGGTGTACTTTCACCAATTTGCTGATAATTCATTGAAAGTAGATGATCGGTACAATTGCTGCCAATGCATTTTTTAAAGCTGTATTGTCATGAGTCAAATTTGATCATGTTAGGTTCTTGCATAGGTCCTATAGCATTGATAAGTTTCCACCCTCTTTCCTACATACACACATCTCTCCTGCATACACACAACTCTACTACTATCACACACGCAATTTTCCGAAATACACACACAACTCTCCTCCATACACAAACACAGTTCTAACACATATAGCTTTTCTACAGCTTTGAAGTATGCACTCACACCTCTGTTACATACACGCACTGTTTTGCTACATACTTGTACACAGCTTTCTTACATACACCAACAGCTCTCTTATATACTCATGCAGCTCCACACACACAAACACTTATATATATATATATATATATGTACACTCATCCATCGTATACATTACCACATCTTGAAATTCCTTCCAGGAATGTGACTGATCACATGACCTGAAAGGTTCAATGGCTAATCAACAACTTTGTTTGATTGGGACCCTATCCATGCCACCTCACATATCAGGAGTGTTGTTCTTCTTTTCATAAAGAGGTCCAAGGGCTAGTCTTGCAGAAGTTTTTTCAGCTACACAGGATGCGCAACATCCGTGCAAGTCCTGGTGACTTTCTCCCCTGCACTGCACCGATCAGATAGATCAGTGTGGGGCGGGAGAAAGGAGAACAGTTCTTTCAGTGATCATGAAGGATGCTGTCAGTGTTTTCCTCCATCAGAATAAGCAGCCTCTAGACTGTAAGAAACACACACATTTTAACATCATTTTGATTGTCTAAAATTTACTGCAGCTAAAAATTACATTTGGTTTACAATGCATTTTGCCAGATATGTTGTCACTTGTCAAAGCTAAGAATTTTACATGCTGGGTTTTTTTATGGCACATTTAGCACTGATAAGTTGTCACACTCTTGCTTAATATGTTAACATTCTGTCTGTAAACTGTATATGCATAGCTACCTTTTTGAAGCAATATTGAGATTTACTTAAGAACGTGGGGCCCAATAAATACCATCAATGGTGCCCAGTCCAAGAGATGGTGGATCCTATAGGTAAACAACACCTCATCATGCACTAAAACTTACTAAAAAAAAAAAAAGATGTGAAGTTCACACATATAGAAAATGGACATTTTGTGAATACATATTACACGTATTGTAAAATAGATAGAGCTCATATGTAGAGTTTGTTTGATAAACTTTCCTACTACTTTGTCTAAATTAGAAGCAAATTGGTTGAACATTACTTCTACCTAAAATGGCAGAAAACGCACCTATCTTGGTGATGGACAGGACAGCTAGAGGGGATATGGAGGAGGCTGTTATTTTTTTTTTAATAGGTGTACTTTCACCAATTTGCTGATAATTCATTGAAAGTAGATGATCGGTACAATTGCTGCCAATGCATTTTTTAAAGCTGTATTGTCATGAGTCAAATTTGATCATGTTAGGTTCTTGCATAGGTCCTATAGCATTGATAAGTTTCCACCCTCTTTCCTACATACACACATCTCTCCTGCATACACACATCTCTCCTGCATACACACAACTCTACTACTATCACACACGCAATTTTCCGAAATACACACACAACTCTCCTCCATACACAAACACAGTTCTAACACATATAGCTTTTCTACAGCTTTGAAGTATGCACTCACACCTCTGTTACATACACGCACTGTTTTGCTACATACTTGTACACAGCTTTCTTACATACACCAACAGCTCTCTTATATACTCATGCAGCTCCACACACACAAACACTTATATATATATATATATATATATATATATGTACACTCATCCATCGTATACATTACCACATCTTGAAATTCCTTCCAGGAATGTGACTGATCACATGACCTGAAAGGTTCAATGGCTAATCAACAACTTTGTTTGATTGGGACCCTATCCATGCCACCTCACATATCAGGAGTGTCGTTCTTCTTTTCATAAAGAGGTCCAAGGGCTAGTCTTGCAGAAGTTTTTTCAGCTACACAGGATGCGCAACATCCGTGCAAGTCCTGGTGACTTTCTCCCCTGCACTGCACCGATCAGATAGATCAGTGTGGGGCAGGAGAAAGGAGAACAGTTCTTTCAGTGATCATGAAGGATGCTGTCAGTGTTTTCCTCCATCAGAATAAGCAGCCTCTAGACTGTAAGAAACACACACATTTTAACATCATTTTGATTGTCTAAAATTTACTGCAGCTAAAAATTACATTTGGTTTACAATGCATTTTGCCAGATATGTTGTCACTTGTCAAAGCTAAGAATTTTACATGCTGGGTTTTTTTATGGCACATTTAGCACTGATAAGTTGTCACACTCTTGCTTAATATGTTAACATTCTGTCTGTAAACTGTATATGCATAGCTACCTTTTTGAAGCAATATTGAGATTTACTTAAGAACGTGGGGCCCAATAAATACCATCAATGGTGCCCAGTCCAAGAGATGGTGGATCCTATAGGTAAACACCACCTCATCATGCACTAAAACTTACTAAAAAAAAAAAAGATGTGAAGTTCACACATATAGAAAATGGACATTTTGTGAATACATATTACACGTATTGTAAAATAGATAGAGCTCATATGTAGAGTTTGTTTGATAAACTTTCCTACTACTTTGTCTAAATTAGAAGCAAATTGGTTGAACATTACTTCTACCTAAAATGGCAGAAAACGCACCTATCTTGGTGATGGACAGGACAGCTAGAGGGGATATGGAGGAGGCTGTTATTTTTTTTTTAATAGGTGTACTTTCACCAATTTGCTGATAATTCATTGAAAGTAGATGATCGGTACAATTGCTGCCAATGCATTTTTTAAAGCTGTATTGTCATGAGTCAAATTTAATCATGTTAGGTTCTTGCATAGGTCCTATAGCATTGATAAGTTTCCACCCTCTTTCCTACATACACACATCTCTCCTGCATACACACAACTCTACTACTATCACACACGCAATTTTCCGAAATACACACACAACTCTCCTCCATACACAAACACAGTTCTAACACATATAGCTTTTCTACAGCTTTGAAGTATGCACTCACACCTCTGTTACATACACGCACTGTTTTGCTACATACTTGTACACAGCTTTCTTACATACACCAACAGCTCTCTTATATACTCATGCAGCTCCACACACACAAACACTTATATATATATATATATATATATATATATATATGTACACTCATCCATCGTATACATTACCACATCTTGAAATTCCTTCCAGGAATGTGACTGATCACATGACCTGAAAGGTTCAATGGCTAATCAACAACTTTGTTTGATTGGGACCCTATCCATGCCACCTCACATATCAGGAGTGTCGTTCTTCTTTTCATAAAGAGGTCCAAGGGCTAGTCTTGCAGAAGTTTTTTCAGCTACACAGGATGCGCAACATCCGTGCAAGTCCTGGTGACTTTCTCCCCTGCACTGCACCGATCAGATAGATCAGTGTGGGGCAGGAGAAAGGAGAACAGTTCTTTCAGTGATCATGAAGGATGCTGTCAGTGTTTTCCTCCATCAGAATAAGCAGCCTCTAGACTGTAAGAAACACACACATTTTAACATCATTTTGATTGTCTAAAATTTACTGCAGCTAAAAATTACATTTGGTTTACAATGCATTTTGCCAGATATGTTGTCACTTGTCAAAGCTAAGAATTTTACATGCTGGGTTTTTTTATGGCACATTTAGCACTGATAAGTTGTCACACTCTTGCTTAATATGTTAACATTCTGTCTGTAAACTGTATATGCATAGCTACCTTTTTGAAGCAATATTGAGATTTACTTAAGAACGTGGGGCCCAATAAATACCATCAATGGTGCCCAGTCCAAGAGATGGTGGATCCTATAGGTAAACACCACCTCATCATGCACTAAAACTTACTAAAAAAAAAAAAAGATGTGAAGTTCACACATATAGAAAATGGACATTTTGTGAATACATATTACACGTATTGTAAAATAGATAGAGCTCATATGTAGAGTTTGTTTGATAAACTTTCCTACTACTTTGTCTAAATTAGAAGCAAATTGGTTGAACATTACTTCTACCTAAAATGGCAGAAAACGCACCTATCTTGGTGATGGACAGGACAGCTAGAGGGGATATGGAGGAGGCTGTTATTTTTTTTTTAATAGGTGTACTTTCACCAATTTGCTGATAATTCATTGAAAGTAGATGATCGGTACAATTGCTGCCAATGCATTTTTTAAAGCTGTATTGTCATGAGTCAAATTTGATCATGTTAGGTTCTTGCATAGGTCCTATAGCATTGATAAGTTTCCACCCTCTTTCCTACATACACACATCTCTCCTGCATACACACAACTCTACTACTATCACACACGCAATTTTCCGAAATACACACACAACTCTCCTCCATACACAAACACAGTTCTAACACATATAGCTTTTCTACAGCTTTGAAGTATGCACTCACACCTCTGTTACATACACGCACTGTTTTGCTACATACTTGTACACAGCTTTCTTACATACACCAACAGCTCTCTTATATACTCATGCAGCTCCACACACACAAACACTTATATATATATATATATATATATATATGTACACTCATCCATCGTATACATTACCACATCTTGAAATTCCTTCCAGGAATGTGACTGATCACATGACCTGAAAGGTTCAATGGCTAATCAACAACTTTGTTTGATTGGGACCCTATCCATGCCACCTCACATATCAGGAGTGTCGTTCTTCTTTTCATAAAGAGGTCCAAGGGCTAGTCTTGCAGAAGTTTTTTCAGCTACACAGGATGCGCAACATCCGTGCAAGTCCTGGTGACTTTCTCCCCTGCACTGCACCGATCAGATAGATCAGTGTGGGGCAGGAGAAAGGAGAACAGTTCTTTCAGTGATCATGAAGGATGCTGTCAGTGTTTTCCTCCATCAGAATAAGCAGCCTCTAGACTGTAAGAAACACACACATTTTAACATCATTTTGATTGTCTAAAATTTACTGCAGCTAAAAATTACATTTGGTTTACAATGCATTTTGCCAGATATGTTGTCACTTGTCAAAGCTAAGAATTTTACATGCTGGGTTTTTTTATGGCACATTTAGCACTGATAAGTTGTCACACTCTTGCTTAATATGTTAACATTCTGTCTGTAAACTGTATATGCATAGCTACCTTTTTGAAGCAATATTGAGATTTACTTAAGAACGTGGGGCCCAATAAATACCATCAATGGTGCCCAGTCCAAGAGATGGTGGATCCTATAGGTAAACACCACCTCATCATGCACTAAAACTTACTAAAAAAAAAAAAAGATGTGAAGTTCACACATATAGAAAATGGACATTTTGTGAATACATATTACACGTATTGTAAAATAGATAGAGCTCATATGTAGAGTTTGTTTGATAAACTTTCCTACTACTTTGTCTAAATTAGAAGCAAATTGGTTGAACATTACTTCTACCTAAAATGGCAGAAAACGCACCTATCTTGGTGATGGACAGGACAGCTAGAGGGGATATGGAGGAGGCTGTTATTTTTTTTTTAATAGGTGTACTTTCACCAATTTGCTGATAATTCATTGAAAGTAGATGATCGGTACAATTGCTGCCAATGCATTTTTTAAAGCTGTATTGTCATGAGTCAAATTTGATCATGTTAGGTTCTTGCATAGGTCCTATAGCATTGATAAGTTTCCACCCTCTTTCCTACATACACACATCTCTCCTGCATACACACAACTCTACTACTATCACACACGCAATTTTCCGAAATACACACACAACTCTCCTCCATACACAAACACAGTTCTAACACATATAGCTTTTCTACAGCTTTGAAGTATGCACTCACACCTCTGTTACATACACGCACTGTTTTGCTACATACTTGTACACAGCTTTCTTACATACACCAACAGCTCTCTTATATACTCATGCAGCTCCACACACACAAACACTTATATATATATATATATATATGTACACTCATCCATCGTATACATTACCACATCTTGAAATTCCTTCCAGGAATGTGACTGATCACATGACCTGAAAGGTTCAATGGCTAATCAACAACTTTGTTTGATTGGGACCCTATCCATGCCACCTCACATATCAGGAGTGTCGTTCTTCTTTTCATAAAGAGGTCCAAGGGCTAGTCTTGCAGAAGTTTTTTCAGCTACACAGGATGCGCAACATCCGTGCAAGTCCTGGTGACTTTCTCCCCTGCACTGCACCGATCAGATAGATCAGTGTGGGGCGGGAGAAAGGAGAACAGTTCTTTCAGTGATCATGAAGGATGCTGTCAGTGTTTTCCTCCATCAGAATAAGCAGCCTCTAGACTGTAAGAAACACACACATTTTAACATCATTTTGATTGTCTAAAATTTACTGCAGCTAAAAATTACATTTGGTTTACAATGCATTTTGCCAGATATGTTGTCACTTGTCAAAGCTAAGAATTTTACATGCTGGGTTTTTTTATGGCACATTTAGCACTGATAAGTTGTCACACTCTTGCTTAATATGTTAACATTCTGTCTGTAAACTGTATATGCATAGCTACCTTTTTGAAGCAATATTGAGATTTACTTAAGAACGTGGGGCCCAATAAATACCATCAATGGTGCCCAGTCCAAGAGATGGTGGATCCTATAGGTAAACAACACCTCATCATGCACTAAAACTTACTAAAAAAAAAAAAAGATGTGAAGTTCACACATATAGAAAATGGACATTTTGTGAATACATATTACACGTATTGTAAAATAGATAGAGCTCATATGTAGAGTTTGTTTGATAAACTTTCCTACTACTTTGTCTAAATTAGAAGCAAATTGGTTGAACATTACTTCTACCTAAAATGGCAGAAAACGCACCTATCTTGGTGATGGACAGGACAGCTAGAGGGGATATGGAGGAGGCTGTTATTTTTTTTTTAATAGGTGTACTTTCACCAATTTGCTGATAATTCATTGAAAGTAGATGATCGGTACAATTGCTGCCAATGCATTTTTTAAAGCTGTATTGTCATGAGTCAAATTTGATCATGTTAGGTTCTTGCATAGGTCCTATAGCATTGATAAGTTTCCACCCTCTTTCCTACATACACACATCTCTCCTGCATACACACATCTCTCCTGCATACACACAACTCTACTACTATCACACACGCAATTTTCCGAAATACACACACAACTCTCCTCCATACACAAACACAGTTCTAACACATATAGCTTTTCTACAGCTTTGAAGTATGCACTCACACCTCTGTTACATACACGCACTGTTTTGCTACATACTTGTACACAGCTTTCTTACATACACCAACAGCTCTCTTATATACTCATGCAGCTCCACACACACAAACACTTATATATATATATATATATATATATGTACACTCATTCATCGTATACATTACCACATCTTGAAATTCCTTCCAGGAATGTGACTGATCACATGACCTGAAAGGTTCAATGGCTAATCAACAACTTTGTTTGATTGGGACCCTATCCATGCCACCTCACATATCAGGAGTGTCGTTCTTCTTTTCATAAAGAGGTCCAAGGGCTAGTCTTGCAGAAGTTTTTTCAGCTACACAGGATGCGCAACATCCGTGCAAGTCCTGGTGACTTTCTCCCCTGCACTGCACCGATCAGATAGATCAGTGTGGGGCAGGAGAAAGGAGAACAGTTCTTTCAGTGATCATGAAGGATGCTGTCAGTGTTTTCCTCCATCAGAATAAGCAGCCTCTAGACTGTAAGAAACACACACATTTTAACATCATTTTGATTGTCTAAAATTTACTGCAGCTAAAAATTACATTTGGTTTACAATGCATTTTGCCAGATATGTTGTCACTTGTCAAAGCTAAGAATTTTACATGCTGGGTTTTTTTATGGCACATTTAGCACTGATAAGTTGTCACACTCTTGCTTAATATGTTAACATTCTGTCTGTAAACTGTATATGCATAGCTACCTTTTTGAAGCAATATTGAGATTTACTTAAGAACGTGGGGCCCAATAAATACCATCAATGGTGCCCAGTCCAAGAGATGGTGGATCCTATAGGTAAACACCACCTCATCATGCACTAAAACTTACTAAAAAAAAAAAAGATGTGAAGTTCACACATATAGAAAATGGACATTTTGTGAATACATATTACACGTATTGTAAAATAGATAGAGCTCATATGTAGAGTTTGTTTGATAAACTTTCCTACTACTTTGTCTAAATTAGAAGCAAATTGGTTGAACATTACTTCTACCTAAAATGGCAGAAAACGCACCTATCTTGGTGATGGACAGGACAGCTAGAGGGGATATGGAGGAGGCTGTTATTTTTTTTTTAATAGGTGTACTTTCACCAATTTGCTGATAATTCATTGAAAGTAGATGATCGGTACAATTGCTGCCAATGCATTTTTTAAAGCTGTATTGTCATGAGTCAAATTTAATCATGTTAGGTTCTTGCATAGGTCCTATAGCATTGATAAGTTTCCACCCTCTTTCCTACATACACACATCTCTCCTGCATACACACAACTCTACTACTATCACACACGCAATTTTCCGAAATACACACACAACTCTCCTCCATACACAAACACAGTTCTAACACATATAGCTTTTCTACAGCTTTGAAGTATGCACTCACACCTCTGTTACATACACGCACTGTTTTGCTACATACTTGTACACAGCTTTCTTACATACACCAACAGCTCTCTTATATACTCATGCAGCTCCACACACACAAACACTTATATATATATATATATATATATATATATGTACACTCATCCATCGTATACATTACCACATCTTGAAATTCCTTCCAGGAATGTGACTGATCACATGACCTGAAAGGTTCAATGGCTAATCAACAACTTTGTTTGATTGGGACCCTATCCATGCCACCTCACATATCAGGAGTGTCGTTCTTCTTTTCATAAAGAGGTCCAAGGGCTAGTCTTGCAGAAGTTTTTTCAGCTACACAGGATGCGCAACATCCGTGCAAGTCCTGGTGACTTTCTCCCCTGCACTGCACCGATCAGATAGATCAGTGTGGGGCAGGAGAAAGGAGAACAGTTCTTTCAGTGATCATGAAGGATGCTGTCAGTGTTTTCCTCCATCAGAATAAGCAGCCTCTAGACTGTAAGAAACACACACATTTTAACATCATTTTGATTGTCTAAAATTTACTGCAGCTAAAAATTACATTTGGTTTACAATGCATTTTGCCAGATATGTTGTCACTTGTCAAAGCTAAGAATTTTACATGCTGGGTTTTTTTATGGCACATTTAGCACTGATAAGTTGTCACACTCTTGCTTAATATGTTAACATTCTGTCTGTAAACTGTATATGCATAGCTACCTTTTTGAAGCAATATTGAGATTTACTTAAGAACGTGGGGCCCAATAAATACCATCAATGGTGCCCAGTCCAAGAGATGGTGGATCCTATAGGTAAACACCACCTCATCATGCACTAAAACTTACTAAAAAAAAAAAAAGATGTGAAGTTCACACATATAGAAAATGGACATTTTGTGAATACATATTACACGTATTGTAAAATAGATAGAGCTCATATGTAGAGTTTGTTTGATAAACTTTCCTACTACTTTGTCTAAATTAGAAGCAAATTGGTTGAACATTACTTCTACCTAAAATGGCAGAAAACGCACCTATCTTGGTGATGGACAGGACAGCTAGAGGGGATATGGAGGAGGCTGTTATTTTTTTTTTAATAGGTGTACTTTCACCAATTTGCTGATAATTCATTGAAAGTAGATGATCGGTACAATTGCTGCCAATGCATTTTTTAAAGCTGTATTGTCATGAGTCAAATTTGATCATGTTAGGTTCTTGCATAGGTCCTATAGCATTGATAAGTTTCCACCCTCTTTCCTACATACACACATCTCTCCTGCATACACACAACTCTACTACTATCACACACGCAATTTTCCGAAATACACACACAACTCTCCTCCATACACAAACACAGTTCTAACACATATAGCTTTTCTACAGCTTTGAAGTATGCACTCACACCTCTGTTACATACACGCACTGTTTTGCTACATACTTGTACACAGCTTTCTTACATACACCAACAGCTCTCTTATATACTCATGCAGCTCCACACACACAAACACTTATATATATATATATATATATATATGTACACTCATCCATCGTATACATTACCACATCTTGAAATTCCTTCCAGGAATGTGACTGATCACATGACCTGAAAGGTTCAATGGCTAATCAACAACTTTGTTTGATTGGGACCCTATCCATGCCACCTCACATATCAGGAGTGTCGTTCTTCTTTTCATAAAGAGGTCCAAGGGCTAGTCTTGCAGAAGTTTTTTCAGCTACACAGGATGCGCAACATCCGTGCAAGTCCTGGTGACTTTCTCCCCTGCACTGCACCGATCAGATAGATCAGTGTGGGGCAGGAGAAAGGAGAACAGTTCTTTCAGTGATCATGAAGGATGCTGTCAGTGTTTTCCTCCATCAGAATAAGCAGCCTCTAGACTGTAAGAAACACACACATTTTAACATCATTTTGATTGTCTAAAATTTACTGCAGCTAAAAATTACATTTGGTTTACAATGCATTTTGCCAGATATGTTGTCACTTGTCAAAGCTAAGAATTTTACATGCTGGGTTTTTTTATGGCACATTTAGCACTGATAAGTTGTCACACTCTTGCTTAATATGTTAACATTCTGTCTGTAAACTGTATATGCATAGCTACCTTTTTGAAGCAATATTGAGATTTACTTAAGAACGTGGGGCCCAATAAATACCATCAATGGTGCCCAGTCCAAGAGATGGTGGATCCTATAGGTAAACACCACCTCATCATGCACTAAAACTTACTAAAAAAAAAAAAGATGTGAAGTTCACACATATAGAAAATGGACATTTTGTGAATACATATTACACGTATTGTAAAATAGATAGAGCTCATATGTAGAGTTTGTTTGATAAACTTTCCTACTACTTTGTCTAAATTAGAAGCAAATTGGTTGAACATTACTTCTACCTAAAATGGCAGAAAACGCACCTATCTTGGTGATGGACAGGACAGCTAGAGGGGATATGGAGGAGGCTGTTATTTTTTTTTTAATAGGTGTACTTTCACCAATTTGCTGATAATTCATTGAAAGTAGATGATCGGTACAATTGCTGCCAATGCATTTTTTAAAGCTGTATTGTCATGAGTCAAATTTAATCATGTTAGGTTCTTGCATAGGTCCTATAGCATTGATAAGTTTCCACCCTCTTTCCTACATACACACATCTCTCCTGCATACACACAACTCTACTACTATCACACACGCAATTTTCCGAAATACACACACAACTCTCCTCCATACACAAACACAGTTCTAACACATATAGCTTTTCTACAGCTTTGAAGTATGCACTCACACCTCTGTTACATACACGCACTGTTTTGCTACATACTTGTACACAGCTTTCTTACATACACCAACAGCTCTCTTATATACTCATGCAGCTCCACACACACAAACACTTATATATATATATATATATATATATGTACACTCATCCATCGTATACATTACCACATCTTGAAATTCCTTCCAGGAATGTGACTGATCACATGACCTGAAAGGTTCAATGGCTAATCAACAACTTTGTTTGATTGGGACCCTATCCATGCCACCTCACATATCAGGAGTGTCGTTCTTCTTTTCATAAAGAGGTCCAAGGGCTAGTCTTGCAGAAGTTTTTTCAGCTACACAGGATGCGCAACATCCGTGCAAGTCCTGGTGACTTTCTCCCCTGCACTGCACCGATCAGATAGATCAGTGTGGGGCAGGAGAAAGGAGAACAGTTCTTTCAGTGATCATGAAGGATGCTGTCAGTGTTTTCCTCCATCAGAATAAGCAGCCTCTAGACTGTAAGAAACACACACATTTTAACATCATTTTGATTGTCTAAAATTTACTGCAGCTAAAAATTACATTTGGTTTACAATGCATTTTGCCAGATATGTTGTCACTTGTCAAAGCTAAGAATTTTACATGCTGGGTTTTTTTATGGCACATTTAGCACTGATAAGTTGTCACACTCTTGCTTAATATGTTAACATTCTGTCTGTAAACTGTATATGCATAGCTACCTTTTTGAAGCAATATTGAGATTTACTTAAGAACGTGGGGCCCAATAAATACCATCAATGGTGCCCAGTCCAAGAGATGGTGGATCCTATAGGTAAACACCACCTCATCATGCACTAAAACTTACTAAAAAAAAAAAAAGATGTGAAGTTCACACATATAGAAAATGGACATTTTGTGAATACATATTACACGTATTGTAAAATAGATAGAGCTCATATGTAGAGTTTGTTTGATAAACTTTCCTACTACTTTGTCTAAATTAGAAGCAAATTGGTTGAACATTACTTCTACCTAAAATGGCAGAAAACGCACCTATCTTGGTGATGGACAGGACAGCTAGAGGGGATATGGAGGAGGCTGTTATTTTTTTTTTAATAGGTGTACTTTCACCAATTTGCTGATAATTCATTGAAAGTAGATGATCGGTACAATTGCTGCCAATGCATTTTTTAAAGCTGTATTGTCATGAGTCAAATTTGATCATGTTAGGTTCTTGCATAGGTCCTATAGCATTGATAAGTTTCCACCCTCTTTCCTACATACACACATCTCTCCTGCATACACACAACTCTACTACTATCACACACGCAATTTTCCGAAATACACACACAACTCTCCTCCATACACAAACACAGTTCTAACACATATAGCTTTTCTACAGCTTTGAAGTATGCACTCACACCTCTGTTACATACACGCACTGTTTTGCTACATACTTGTACACAGCTTTCTTACATACACCAACAGCTCTCTTATATACTCATGCAGCTCCACACACACAAACACTTATATATATATATATATATATATATATATGTACACTCATCCATCGTATACATTACCACATCTTGAAATTCCTTCCAGGAATGTGACTGATCACATGACCTGAAAGGTTCAATGGCTAATCAACAACTTTGTTTGATTGGGACCCTATCCATGCCACCTCACATATCAGGAGTGTCGTTCTTCTTTTCATAAAGAGGTCCAAGGGCTAGTCTTGCAGAAGTTTTTTCAGCTACACAGGATGCGCAACATCCGTGCAAGTCCTGGTGACTTTCTCCCCTGCACTGCACCGATCAGATAGATCAGTGTGGGGCAGGAGAAAGGAGAACAGTTCTTTCAGTGATCATGAAGGATGCTGTCAGTGTTTTCCTCCATCAGAATAAGCAGCCTCTAGACTGTAAGAAACACACACATTTTAACATCATTTTGATTGTCTAAAATTTACTGCAGCTAAAAATTACATTTGGTTTACAATGCATTTTGCCAGATATGTTGTCACTTGTCAAAGCTAAGAATTTTACATGCTGGGTTTTTTTATGGCACATTTAGCACTGATAAGTTGTCACACTCTTGCTTAATATGTTAACATTCTGTCTGTAAACTGTATATGCATAGCTACCTTTTTGAAGCAATATTGAGATTTACTTAAGAACGTGGGGCCCAATAAATACCATCAATGGTGCCCAGTCCAAGAGATGGTGGATCCTATAGGTAAACACCACCTCATCATGCACTAAAACTTACTAAAAAAAAAAAAAGATGTGAAGTTCACACATATAGAAAATGGACATTTTGTGAATACATATTACACGTATTGTAAAATAGATAGAGCTCATATGTAGAGTTTGTTTGATAAACTTTCCTACTACTTTGTCTAAATTAGAAGCAAATTGGTTGAACATTACTTCTACCTAAAATGGCAGAAAACGCACCTATCTTGGTGATGGACAGGACAGCTAGAGGGGATATGGAGGAGGCTGTTATTTTTTTTTTAATAGGTGTACTTTCACCAATTTGCTGATAATTCATTGAAAGTAGATGATCGGTACAATTGCTGCCAATGCATTTTTTAAAGCTGTATTGTCATGAGTCAAATTTGATCATGTTAGGTTCTTGCATAGGTCCTATAGCATTGATAAGTTTCCACCCTCTTTCCTACATACACACATCTCTCCTGCATACACACAACTCTACTACTATCACACACGCAATTTTCCGAAATACACACACAACTCTCCTCCATACACAAACACAGTTCTAACACATATAGCTTTTCTACAGCTTTGAAGTATGCACTCACACCTCTGTTACATACACGCACTGTTTTGCTACATACTTGTACACAGCTTTCTTACATACACCAACAGCTCTCTTATATACTCATGCAGCTCCACACACACAAACACTTATATATATATATATATATATATATATGTACACTCATCCATCGTATACATTACCACATCTTGAAATTCCTTCCAGGAATGTGACTGATCACATGACCTGAAAGGTTCAATGGCTAATCAACAACTTTGTTTGATTGGGACCCTATCCATGCCACCTCACATATCAGGAGTGTCGTTCTTCTTTTCATAAAGAGGTCCAAGGGCTAGTCTTGCAGAAGTTTTTTCAGCTACACAGGATGCGCAACATCCGTGCAAGTCCTGGTGACTTTCTCCCCTGCACTGCACCGATCAGATAGATCAGTGTGGGGCAGGAGAAAGGAGAACAGTTCTTTCAGTGATCATGAAGGATGCTGTCAGTGTTTTCCTCCATCAGAATAAGCAGCCTCTAGACTGTAAGAAACACACACATTTTAACATCATTTTGATTGTCTAAAATTTACTGCAGCTAAAAATTACATTTGGTTTACAATGCATTTTGCCAGATATGTTGTCACTTGTCAAAGCTAAGAATTTTACATGCTGGGTTTTTTTATGGCACATTTAGCACTGATAAGTTGTCACACTCTTGCTTAATATGTTAACATTCTGTCTGTAAACTGTATATGCATAGCTACCTTTTTGAAGCAATATTGAGATTTACTTAAGAACGTGGGGCCCAATAAATACCATCAATGGTGCCCAGTCCAAGAGATGGTGGATCCTATAGGTAAACACCACCTCATCATGCACTAAAACTTACTAAAAAAAAAAAAAGATGTGAAGTTCACACATATAGAAAATGGACATTTTGTGAATACATATTACACGTATTGTAAAATAGATAGAGCTCATATGTAGAGTTTGTTTGATAAACTTTCCTACTACTTTGTCTAAATTAGAAGCAAATTGGTTGAACATTACTTCTACCTAAAATGGCAGAAAACGCACCTATCTTGGTGATGGACAGGACAGCTAGAGGGGATATGGAGGAGGCTGTTATTTTTTTTTTAATAGGTGTACTTTCACCAATTTGCTGATAATTCATTGAAAGTAGATGATCGGTACAATTGCTGCCAATGCATTTTTTAAAGCTGTATTGTCATGAGTCAAATTTGATCATGTTAGGTTCTTGCATAGGTCCTATAGCATTGATAAGTTTCCACCCTCTTTCCTA
This sequence comes from Phyllobates terribilis, assembly GCF_046119375.1. Lineage (NCBI taxonomy): Eukaryota > Metazoa > Chordata > Amphibia > Anura > Dendrobatidae > Phyllobates > Phyllobates terribilis. Next base: position 568,675 of record NW_027363612.1, on the reverse strand, counting down.
CATACACACATCTCTCCTGCATACACACAACTCTACTACTATCACACACGCAATTTTCCGAAATACACACACAACTCTCCTCCATACACAAACACAGTTCTAACACATATAGCTTTTCTACAGCTTTGAAGTATGCACTCACACCTCTGTTACATACACGCACTGTTTTGCTACATACTTGTACACAGCTTTCTTACATACACCAACAGCTCTCTTATATACTCATGCAGCTCCACACACACAAACACTTATATATATATATATATATATATATATATATGTACACTCATCCATCGTATACATTACCACATCTTGAAATTCCTTCCAGGAATGTGACTGATCACATGACCTGAAAGGTTCAATGGCTAATCAACAACTTTGTTTGATTGGGACCCTATCCATGCCACCTCACATATCAGGAGTGTCGTTCTTCTTTTCATAAAGAGGTCCAAGGGCTAGTCTTGCAGAAGTTTTTTCAGCTACACAGGATGCGCAACATCCGTGCAAGTCCTGGTGACTTTCTCCCCTGCACTGCACCGATCAGATAGATCAGTGTGGGGCAGGAGAAAGGAGAACAGTTCTTTCAGTGATCATGAAGGATGCTGTCAGTGTTTTCCTCCATCAGAATAAGCAGCCTCTAGACTGTAAGAAACACACACATTTTAACATCATTTTGATTGTCTAAAATTTACTGCAGCTAAAAATTACATTTGGTTTACAATGCATTTTGCCAGATATGTTGTCACTTGTCAAAGCTAAGAATTTTACATGCTGGGTTTTTTTATGGCACATTTAGCACTGATAAGTTGTCACACTCTTGCTTAATATGTTAACATTCTGTCTGTAAACTGTATATGCATAGCTACCTTTTTGAAGCAATATTGAGATTTACTTAAGAACGTGGGGCCCAATAAATACCATCAATGGTGCCCAGTCCAAGAGATGGTGGATCCTATAGGTAAACACCACCTCATCATGCACTAAAACTTACTAAAAAAAAAAAAAGATGTGAAGTTCACACATATAGAAAATGGACATTTTGTGAATACATATTACACGTATTGTAAAATAGATAGAGCTCATATGTAGAGTTTGTTTGATAAACTTTCCTACTACTTTGTCTAAATTAGAAGCAAATTGGTTGAACATTACTTCTACCTAAAATGGCAGAAAACGCACCTATCTTGGTGATGGACAGGACAGCTAGAGGGGATATGGAGGAGGCTGTTATTTTTTTTTTAATAGGTGTACTTTCACCAATTTGCTGATAATTCATTGAAAGTAGATGATCGGTACAATTGCTGCCAATGCATTTTTTAAAGCTGTATTGTCATGAGTCAAATTTGATCATGTTAGGTTCTTGCATAGGTCCTATAGCATTGATAAGTTTCCACCCTCTTTCCTACATACACACATCTCTCCTGCATACACACAACTCTACTACTATCACACACGCAATTTTCCGAAATACACACACAACTCTCCTCCATACACAAACACAGTTCTAACACATATAGCTTTTCTACAGCTTTGAAGTATGCACTCACACCTCTGTTACATACACGCACTGTTTTGCTACATACTTGTACACAGCTTTCTTACATACACCAACAGCTCTCTTATATACTCATGCAGCTCCACACACACAAACACTTATATATATATATATATATATATATATGTACACTCATCCATCGTATACATTACCACATCTTGAAATTCCTTCCAGGAATGTGACTGATCACATGACCTGAAAGGTTCAATGGCTAATCAACAACTTTGTTTGATTGGGACCCTATCCATGCCACCTCACATATCAGGAGTGTCGTTCTTCTTTTCATAAAGAGGTCCAAGGGCTAGTCTTGCAGAAGTTTTTTCAGCTACACAGGATGCGCAACATCCGTGCAAGTCCTGGTGACTTTCTCCCCTGCACTGCACCGATCAGATAGATCAGTGTGGGGCAGGAGAAAGGAGAACAGTTCTTTCAGTGATCATGAAGGATGCTGTCAGTGTTTTCCTCCATCAGAATAAGCAGCCTCTAGACTGTAAGAAACACACACATTTTAACATCATTTTGATTGTCTAAAATTTACTGCAGCTAAAAATTACATTTGGTTTACAATGCATTTTGCCAGATATGTTGTCACTTGTCAAAGCTAAGAATTTTACATGCTGGGTTTTTTTATGGCACATTTAGCACTGATAAGTTGTCACACTCTTGCTTAATATGTTAACATTCTGTCTGTAAACTGTATATGCATAGCTACCTTTTTGAAGCAATATTGAGATTTACTTAAGAACGTGGGGCCCAATAAATACCATCAATGGTGCCCAGTCCAAGAGATGGTGGATCCTATAGGTAAACACCACCTCATCATGCACTAAAACTTACTAAAAAAAAAAAAAGATGTGAAGTTCACACATATAGAAAATGGACATTTTGTGAATACATATTACACGTATTGTAAAATAGATAGAGCTCATATGTAGAGTTTGTTTGATAAACTTTCCTACTACTTTGTCTAAATTAGAAGCAAATTGGTTGAACATTACTTCTACCTAAAATGGCAGAAAACGCACCTATCTTGGTGATGGACAGGACAGCTAGAGGGGATATGGAGGAGGCTGTTATTTTTTTTTTAATAGGTGTACTTTCACCAATTTGCTGATAATTCATTGAAAGTAGATGATCGGTACAATTGCTGCCAATGCATTTTTTAAAGCTGTATTGTCATGAGTCAAATTTGATCATGTTAGGTTCTTGCATAGGTCCTATAGCATTGATAAGTTTCCACCCTCTTTCCTACATACACACATCTCTCCTGCATACACACAACTCTACTACTATCACACACGCAATTTTCCGAAATACACACACAACTCTCCTCCATACACAAACACAGTTCTAACACATATAGCTTTTCTACAGCTTTGAAGTATGCACTCACACCTCTGTTACATACACGCACTGTTTTGCTACATACTTGTACACAGCTTTCTTACATACACCAACAGCTCTCTTATATACTCATGCAGCTCCACACACACAAACACTTATATATATATATATATATATATATGTACACTCATCCATCGTATACATTACCACATCTTGAAATTCCTTCCAGGAATGTGACTGATCACATGACCTGAAAGGTTCAATGGCTAATCAACAACTTTGTTTGATTGGGACCCTATCCATGCCACCTCACATATCAGGAGTGTCGTTCTTCTTTTCATAAAGAGGTCCAAGGGCTAGTCTTGCAGAAGTTTTTTCAGCTACACAGGATGCGCAACATCCGTGCAAGTCCTGGTGACTTTCTCCCCTGCACTGCACCGATCAGATAGATCAGTGTGGGGCAGGAGAAAGGAGAACAGTTCTTTCAGTGATCATGAAGGATGCTGTCAGTGTTTTCCTCCATCAGAATAAGCAGCCTCTAGACTGTAAGAAACACACACATTTTAACATCATTTTGATTGTCTAAAATTTACTGCAGCTAAAAATTACATTTGGTTTACAATGCATTTTGCCAGATATGTTGTCACTTGTCAAAGCTAAGAATTTTACATGCTGGGTTTTTTTTATGGCACATTTAGCACTGATAAGTTGTCACACTCTTGCTTAATATGTTAACATTCTGTCTGTAAACTGTATATGCATAGCTACCTTTTTGAAGCAATATTGAGATTTACTTAAGAACGTGGGGCCCAATAAATACCATCAATGGTGCCCAGTCCAAGAGATGGTGGATCCTATAGGTAAACACCACCTCATCATGCACTAAAACTTACTAAAAAAAAAAAAGATGTGAAGTTCACACATATAGAAAATGGACATTTTGTGAATACATATTACACGTATTGTAAAATAGATAGAGCTCATATGTAGAGTTTGTTTGATAAACTTTCCTACTACTTTGTCTAAATTAGAAGCAAATTGGTTGAACATTACTTCTACCTAAAATGGCAGAAAACGCACCTATCTTGGTGATGGACAGGACAGCTAGAGGGGATATGGAGGAGGCTGTTATTTTTTTTTTAATAGGTGTACTTTCACCAATTTGCTGATAATTCATTGAAAGTAGATGATCGGTACAATTGCTGCCAATGCATTTTTTAAAGCTGTATTGTCATGAGTCAAATTTGATCATGTTAGGTTCTTGCATAGGTCCTATAGCATTGATAAGTTTCCACCCTCTTTCCTACATACACACATCTCTCCTGCATACACACAACTCTACTACTATCACACACGCAATTTTCCGAAATACACACACAACTCTCCTCCATACACAAACACAGTTCTAACACATATAGCTTTTCTACAGCTTTGAAGTATGCACTCACACCTCTGTTACATACACGCACTGTTTTGCTACATACTTGTACACAGCTTTCTTACATACACCAACAGCTCTCTTATATACTCATGCAGCTCCACACACACAAACACTTATATATATATATATATATATATATATATATATATATATATGTACACTCATCCATCGTATACATTACCACATCTTGAAATTCCTTCCAGGAATGTGACTGATCACATGACCTGAAAGGTTCAATGGCTAATCAACAACTTTGTTTGATTGGGACCCTATCCATGCCACCTCACATATCAGGAGTGTCGTTCTTCTTTTCATAAAGAGGTCCAAGGGCTAGTCTTGCAGAAGTTTTTTCAGCTACACAGGATGCGCAACATCCGTGCAAGTCCTGGTGACTTTCTCCCCTGCACTGCACCGATCAGATAGATCAGTGTGGGGCAGGAGAAAGGAGAACAGTTCTTTCAGTGATCATGAAGGATGCTGTCAGTGTTTTCCTCCATCAGAATAAGCAGCCTCTAGACTGTAAGAAACACACACATTTTAACATCATTTTGATTGTCTAAAATTTACTGCAGCTAAAAATTACATTTGGTTTACAATGCATTTTGCCAGATATGTTGTCACTTGTCAAAGCTAAGAATTTTACATGCTGGGTTTTTTTATGGCACATTTAGCACTGATAAGTTGTCACACTCTTGCTTAATATGTTAACATTCTGTCTGTAAACTGTATATGCATAGCTACCTTTTTGAAGCAATATTGAGATTTACTTAAGAACGTGGGGCCCAATAAATACCATCAATGGTGCCCAGTCCAAGAGATGGTGGATCCTATAGGTAAACACCACCTCATCATGCACTAAAACTTACTAAAAAAAAAAAAAGATGTGAAGTTCACACATATAGAAAATGGACATTTTGTGAATACATATTACACGTATTGTAAAATAGATAGAGCTCATATGTAGAGTTTGTTTGATAAACTTTCCTACTACTTTGTCTAAATTAGAAGCAAATTGGTTGAACATTACTTCTACCTAAAATGGCAGAAAACGCACCTATCTTGGTGATGGACAGGACAGCTAGAGGGGATATGGAGGAGGCTGTTATTTTTTTTTTAATAGGTGTACTTTCACCAATTTGCTGATAATTCATTGAAAGTAGATGATCGGTACAATTGCTGCCAATGCATTTTTTAAAGCTGTATTGTCATGAGTCAAATTTGATCATGTTAGGTTCTTGCATAGGTCCTATAGCATTGATAAGTTTCCACCCTCTTTCCTACATACACACATCTCTCCTGCATACACACAACTTTACTACTATCACACACGCAATTTTCCGAAATACACACACAACTCTCCTCCATACACAAACACAGTTCTAACACATATAGCTTTTCTACAGCTTTGAAGTATGCACTCACACCTCTGTTACATACACGCACTGTTTTGCTACATACTTGTACACAGCTTTCTTACATACACCAACAGCTCTCTTATATACTCATGCAGCTCCACACACACAAACACTTATATATATATATATATATATATATATATATGTACACTCATCCATCGTATACATTACCACATCTTGAAATTCCTTCCAGGAATGTGACTGATCACATGACCTGAAAGGTTCAATGGCTAATCAACAACTTTGTTTGATTGGGACCCTATCCATGCCACCTCACATATCAGGAGTGTCGTTCTTCTTTTCATAAAGAGGTCCAAGGGCTAGTCTTGCAGAAGTTTTTTCAGCTACACAGGATGCGCAACATCCGTGCAAGTCCTGGTGACTTTCTCCCCTGCACTGCACCGATCAGATAGATCAGTGTGGGGCAGGAGAAAGGAGAACAGTTCTTTCAGTGATCATGAAGGATGCTGTCAGTGTTTTCCTCCATCAGAATAAGCAGCCTCTAGACTGTAAGAAACACACACATTTTAACATCATTTTGATTGTCTAAAATTTACTGCAGCTAAAAATTACATTTGGTTTACAATGCATTTTGCCAGATATGTTGTCACTTGTCAAAGCTAAGAATTTTACATGCTGGGTTTTTTTATGGCACATTTAGCACTGATAAGTTGTCACACTCTTGCTTAATATGTTAACATTCTGTCTGTAAACTGTATATGCATAGCTACCTTTTTGAAGCAATATTGAGATTTACTTAAGAACGTGGGGCCCAATAAATACCATCAATGGTGCCCAGTCCAAGAGATGGTGGATCCTATAGGTAAACACCACCTCATCATGCACTAAAACTTACTAAAAAAAAAAAAAGATGTGAAGTTCACACATATAGAAAATGGACATTTTGTGAATACATATTACACGTATTGTAAAATAGATAGAGCTCATATGTAGAGTTTGTTTGATAAACTTTCCTACTACTTTGTCTAAATTAGAAGCAAATTGGTTGAACATTACTTCTACCTAAAATGGCAGAAAACGCACCTATCTTGGTGATGGACAGGACAGCTAGAGGGGATATGGAGGAGGCTGTTATTTTTTTTTTAATAGGTGTACTTTCACCAATTTGCTGATAATTCATTGAAAGTAGATGATCGGTACAATTGCTGCCAATGCATTTTTTAAAGCTGTATTGTCATGAGTCAAATTTGATCATGTTAGGTTCTTGCATAGGTCCTATAGCATTGATAAGTTTCCACCCTCTTTCCTACATACACACATCTCTCCTGCATACACACAACTCTACTACTATCACACACGCAATTTTCCGAAATACACACACAACTCTCCTCCATACACAAACACAGTTCTAACACATATAGCTTTTCTACAGCTTTGAAGTATGCACTCACACCTCTGTTACATACACGCACTGTTTTGCTACATACTTGTACACAGCTTTCTTACATACACCAACAGCTCTCTTATATACTCATGCAGCTCCACACACACAAACACTTATATATATATATATATATATATATATGTACACTCATCCATCGTATACATTACCACATCTTGAAATTCCTTCCAGGAATGTGACTGATCACATGACCTGAAAGGTTCAATGGCTAATCAACAACTTTGTTTGATTGGGACCCTATCCATGCCACCTCACATATCAGGAGTGTCGTTCTTCTTTTCATAAAGAGGTCCAAGGGCTAGTCTTGCAGAAGTTTTTTCAGCTACACAGGATGCGCAACATCCGTGCAAGTCCTGGTGACTTTCTCCCCTGCACTGCACCGATCAGATAGATCAGTGTGGGGCAGGAGAAAGGAGAACAGTTCTTTCAGTGATCATGAAGGATGCTGTCAGTGTTTTCCTCCATCAGAATAAGCAGCCTCTAGACTGTAAGAAACACACACATTTTAACATCATTTTGATTGTCTAAAATTTACTGCAGCTAAAAATTACATTTGGTTTACAATGCATTTTGCCAGATATGTTGTCACTTGTCAAAGCTAAGAATTTTACATGCTGGGTTTTTTTATGGCACATTTAGCACTGATAAGTTGTCACACTCTTGCTTAATATGTTAACATTCTGTCTGTAAACTGTATATGCATAGCTACCTTTTTGAAGCAATATTGAGATTTACTTAAGAACGTGGGGCCCAATAAATACCATCAATGGTGCCCAGTCCAAGAGATGGTGGATCCTATAGGTAAACACCACCTCATCATGCACTAAAACTTACTAAAAAAAAAAAAAGATGTGAAGTTCACACATATAGAAAATGGACATTTTGTGAATACATATTACACGTATTGTAAAATAGATAGAGCTCATATGTAGAGTTTGTTTGATAAACTTTCCTACTACTTTGTCTAAATTAGAAGCAAATTGGTTGAACATTACTTCTACCTAAAATGGCAGAAAACGCACCTATCTTGGTGATGGACAGGACAGCTAGAGGGGATATGGAGGAGGCTGTTATTTTTTTTTTAATAGGTGTACTTTCACCAATTTGCTGATAATTCATTGAAAGTAGATGATCGGTACAATTGCTGCCAATGCATTTTTTAAAGCTGTATTGTCATGAGTCAAATTTGATCATGTTAGGTTCTTGCATAGGTCCTATAGCATTGATAAGTTTCCACCCTCTTTCCTACATACACACATCTCTCCTGCATACACACAACTCTACTACTATCACACACGCAATTTTCCGAAATACACACACAACTCTCCTCCATACACAAACACAGTTCTAACACATATAGCTTTTCTACAGCTTTGAAGTATGCACTCACACCTCTGTTACATACACGCACTGTTTTGCTACATACTTGTACACAGCTTTCTTACATACACCAACAGCTCTCTTATATACTCATGCAGCTCCACACACACAAACACTTATATATATATATATATTATATATATATATATATGTACACTCATCCATCGTATACATTACCACATCTTGAAATTCCTTCCAGGAATGTGACTGATCACATGACCTGAAAGGTTCAATGGCTAATCAACAACTTTGTTTGATTGGGACCCTATCCATGCCACCTCACATATCAGGAGTGTCGTTCTTCTTTTCATAAAGAGGTCCAAGGGCTAGTCTTGCAGAAGTTTTTTCAGCTACACAGGATGCGCAACATCCGTGCAAGTCCTGGTGACTTTCTCCCCTGCACTGCACCGATCAGATAGATCAGTGTGGGGCAGGAGAAAGGAGAACAGTTCTTTCAGTGATCATGAAGGATGCTGTCAGTGTCTCCATCAGAATAAGCAGCCTCTAGACTGTAAGAAACACACACATTTTAACATCATTTTGATTGTCTAAAATTTACTGCAGCTAAAAATTACATTTGGTTTACAATGCATTTTGCCAGATATGTTGTCACTTGTCAAAGCTAAGAATTTTACATGCTGGGTTTTTTTATGGCACATTTAGCACTGATAAGTTGTCACACTCTTGCTTAATATGTTAACATTCTGTCTGTAAACTGTATATGCATAGCTACCTTTTTGAAGCAATATTGAGATTTACTTAAGAACGTGGGGCCCAATAAATACCATCAATGGTGCCCAGTCCAAGAGATGGTGGATCCTATAGGTAAACACCACCTCATCATGCACTAAAACTTACTAAAAAAAAAAAAAGATGTGAAGTTCACACATATAGAAAATGGACATTTTGTGAATACATATTACACGTATTGTAAAATAGATAGAGCTCATATGTAGAGTTTGTTTGATAAACTTTCCTACTACTTTGTCTAAATTAGAAGCAAATTGGTTGAACATTACTTCTACCTAAAATGGCAGAAAACGCACCTATCTTGGTGATGGACAGGACAGCTAGAGGGATATGGAGGAGGCTGTTATTTTTTTTTTAATAGGTGTACTTTCACCAATTTGCTGATAATTCATTGAAAGTAGATGATCGGTACAATTGCTGCCAATGCATTTTTTAAAGCTGTATTGTCATGAGTCAAATTTGATCATGTTAGGTTCTTGCATAGGTCCTATAGCATTGATAAGTTTCCACCCTCTTTCCTACATACACACATCTCTCCTGCATACACACAACTCTACTACTATCACACACGCAATTTTCCGAAATACACACACAACTCTCCTCCATACACAAACACAGTTCTAACACATATAGCTTTTCTACAGCTTTGAAGTATGCACTCACACCTCTGTTACATACACGCACTGTTTTGCTACATACTTGTACACAGCTTTCTTACATACACCAACAGCTCTCTTATATACTCATGCAGCTCCACACACACAAACACTTATATATATATATATATATATATATATGTACACTCATCCATCGTATACATTACCACATCTTGAAATTCCTTCCAGGAATGTGACTGATCACATGACCTGAAAGGTTCAATGGCTAATCAACAACTTTGTTTGATTGGGACCCTATCCATGCCACCTCACATATCAGGAGTGTCGTTCTTCTTTTCATAAAGAGGTCCAAGGGCTAGTCTTGCAGAAGTTTTTCAGCTACACAGGATGCGCAACATCCGTGCAAGTCCTGGTGACTTTCTCCCCTGCACTGCACCGATCAGATAGATCAGTGTGGGGCAGGAGAAAGGAGAACAGTTCTTTCAGTGATCATGAAGGATGCTGTCAGTGTTTTCCTCCATCAGAATAAGCAGCCTCTAGACTGTAAGAAACACACACATTTTACATCATTTTGATTGTCTAAAATTTACTGCAGCTAAAAATTACATTTGGTTTACAATGCATTTTGCCAGATATGTTGTCACTTGTCAAAGCTAAGAATTTTACATGCTGGGTTTTTTTATGGCACATTTTAGCACTGATAAGTTGTCACACTCTTGCTTAATATGTTAACATTCTGTCTGTAAACTGTATATGCATAGCTACCTTTTTGAAGCAATATTGAGATTTACTTAAGAACGTGGGGCCCAATAAATACCATCAATGGTGCCCAGTCCAAGAGATGGTGGATCCTATAGGTAAACACCACCTCATCATGCACTAAAACTTACTAAAAAAAAAAAAAGATGTGAAGTTCACACATATAGAAAATGGACATTTTGTGAATACATATTACACGTATTGTAAAATAGATAGAGCTCATATGTAGAGTTTGTTTGATAAACTTTCCTACTACTTTGTCTAAATTAGAAGCAAATTGGTTGAACATTACTTCTACCTAAAATGGCAGAAAACGCACCTATCTTGGTGATGGACAGGACAGCTAGAGGGGATATGGAGGAGGCTGTTATTTTTTTTTTTAATAGGTGTACTTTCACCAATTTGCTGATAATTCATTGAAAGTAGATGATCGGTACAATTGCTGCCAATGCATTTTTAAAGCTGTATTGTCATGAGTCAAATTTGATCATGTTAGGTTCTTGCATAGGTCCTATAGCATTGATAAGTTTCCACCCTCTTTCCTACATACACACATCTCTCCTGCATACACACAACTCTACTACTATCACACACGCAATTTTCCGAAATACACACACAACTCTCCTCCATACACAAACACAGTTCTAACACATATAGCTTTTCTACAGCTTTGAAGTATGCACTCACACCTCTGTTACATACACGCACTGTTTTGCTACATACTTGTACACAGCTTTCTTACATACACCAACAGCTCTCTTATATACTCATGCAGCTCCACACACACAAACACTTATATATATATATATATATATATATGTACACTCATCCATCGTATACATTACCACATCTTGAAATTCCTTCCAGGAATGTGACTGATCACATGACCTGAAAGGTTCAATGGCTAATCAACAACTTTGTTTGATTGGGACCCTATCCATGCCACCTCACATATCAGGAGTGTCGTTCTTCTTTTCATAAAGAGGTCCAAGGGCTAGTCTTGCAGAAGTTTTTTCAGCTACACAGGATGCGCAACATCCGTGCAAGTCCTGGTGACTTTCTCCCCTGCACTGCACCGATCAGATAGATCAGTGTGGGGCAGGAGAAAGGAGAACAGTTCTTTCAGTGATCATGAAGGATGCTGTCAGTGTTTTCCTCCATCAGAATAAGCAGCCTCTAGACTGTAAGAAACACACACATTTTAACATCATTTTGATTGTCTAAAATTTACTGCAGCTAAAAATTACATTTGGTTTACAATGCATTTTGCCAGATATGTTGTCACTTGTCAAAGCTAAGAATTTTACATGCTGGGTTTTTTTATGGCACATTTAGCACTGATAAGTTGTCACACTCTTGCTTAATATGTTAACATTCTGTCTGTAAACTGTATATGCATAGCTACCTTTTTGAAGCAATATTGAGATTTACTTAAGAACGTGGGGCCCAATAAATACCATCAATGGTGCCCAGTCCAAGAGATGGTGGATCCTATAGGTAAACACCACCTCATCATGCACTAAAACTTACTAAAAAAAAAAAAAGATGTGAAGTTCACACATATAGAAAATGGACATTTTGTGAATACATATTACACGTATTGTAAAATAGATAGAGCTCATATGTAGAGTTTGTTTGATAAACTTTCCTACTACTTTGTCTAAATTAGAAGCAAATTGGTTGAACATTACTTCTACCTAAAATGGCAGAAAACGCACCTATCTTGGTGATGGACAGGACAGCTAGAGGGGATATGGAGGAGGCTGTTATTTTTTTTTAATAGGTGTACTTTCACCAATTTGCTGATAATTCATTGAAAGTAGATGATCGGTACAATTGCTGCCAATGCATTTTTTAAAGCTGTATTGTCATGAGTCAAATTTGATCATGTTAGGTTCTTGCATAGGTCCTATAGCATTGATAAGTTTCCACCCTCTTTCCTACATACACACATCTCTCCTGCATACACACAACTTTACTACTATCACACACGCAATTTTCCGAAATACACACACAACTCTCCTCCATACACAAACACAGTTCTAACACATATAGCTTTTCTACAGCTTTGAAGTATGCACTCACACCTCTGTTACATACACGCACTGTTTTGCTACATACTTGTACACAGCTTTCTTACATACACCAACAGCTCTCTTATATACTCATGCAGCTCCACACACACAAACACTTATATATATATATATATATATATATATATGTACACTCATCCATCGTATACATTACCACATCTTGAAATTCCTTCCAGGAATGTGACTGATCACATGACCTGAAAGGTTCAATGGCTAATCAACAACTTTGTTTGATTGGGACCCTATCCATGCCACCTCACATATCAGGAGTGTCGTTCTTCTTTTCATAAAGAGGTCCAAGGGCTAGTCTTGCAGAAGTTTTTTCAGCTACACAGGATGCGCACATCCGTGCAAGTCCTGGTGACTTTCTCCCCTGCACTGCACCGATCAGATAGATCAGTGTGGGGCAGGAGAAAGGAGAACAGTTCTTTCAGTGATCATGAAGGATGCTGTCAGTGTTTTCCTCCATCAGAATAAGCAGCCTCTAGACTGTAAGAAACACACACATTTTAACATCATTTTGATTGTCTAAAATTTACTGCAGCTAAAAATTACATTTGGTTTACAATGCATTTTGCCAGATATGTTGTCACTTGTCAAAGCTAAGAATTTTACATGCTGGGTTTTTTTATGGCACATTTAGCACTGATAAGTTGTCACACTCTTGCTTAATATGTTAACATTCTGTCTGTAAACTGTATATGCATAGCTACCTTTTTGAAGCAATATTGAGATTTACTTAAGAACGTGGGCCCAATAAATACCATCAATGGTGCCCAGTCCAAGAGATGGTGGATCCTATAGGTAAACACCACCTCATCATGCACTAAAACTTACTAAAAAAAAAAAAAGATGTGAAGTTCACACATATAGAAAATGGACATTTTGTGAATACATATTACACGTATTGTAAAATAGATAGAGCTCATATGTAGAGTTTGTTTGATAAACTTTCCTACTACTTTGTCTAAATTAGAAGCAAATTGGTTGAACATTACTTCTACCTAAAATGGCAGAAAACGCACCTATCTTGGTGATGGACAGGACAGCTAGAGGGGATATGGAGGAGGCTGTTATTTTTTTTTTAATAGGTGTACTTTCACCAATTTGCTGATAATTCATTGAAAGTAGATGATCGGTACAATTGCTGCCAATGCATTTTTTAAAGCTGTATTGTCATGAGTCAAATTTGATCATGTTAGGTTCTTGCATAGGTCCTATAGCATTGATAAGTTTCCACCCTCTTTCCTACATACACACATCTCTCCTGCATACACACAACTTTACTACTATCACACACGCAATTTTCCGAAATACACACACAACTCTCCTCCATACACAAACACAGTTCTAACACATATAGCTTTTCTACAGCTTTGAAGTATGCACTCACACCTCTGTTACATACACGCACTGTTTTGCTACATACTTGTACACAGCTTTCTTACATACACCAACAGCTCTCTTATATACTCATGCAGCTCCACACACACAAACACTTATATATATATATATATATATATATATATGTACACTCATCCATCGTATACATTACCACATCTTGAAATTCCTTCCAGGAATGTGACTGATCACATGACCTGAAAGGTTCAATGGCTAATCAACAACTTTGTTTGATTGGGACCCTATCCATGCCACCTCACATATCAGGAGTGTCGTTCTTCTTTTCATAAAGAGGTCCAAGGGCTAGTCTTGCAGAAGTTTTTTCAGCTACACAGGATGCGCAACATCCGTGCAAGTCCTGGTGACTTTCTCCCCTGCACTGCACCGATCAGATAGATCAGTGTGGGGCAGGAGAAAGGAGAACAGTTCTTTCAGTGATCATGAAGGATGCTGTCAGTGTTTTCCTCCATCAGAATAAGCAGCCTCTAGACTGTAAGAAACACACACATTTTAACATCATTTTGATTGTCTAAAATTTACTGCAGCTAAAAATTACATTTGGTTTACAATGCATTTTGCCAGATATGTTGTCACTTGTCAAAGCTAAGAATTTACATGACTCTTGCTTAATATGTTAACATTCTGTCTGTAAACTGTATATGCATAGCTACCTTTTTGAAGCAATATTGAGATTTACTTAAGAAACGTGGGGCCCAATAAATACCATCAATGGTGCCCAGTCCAAGAGATGGTGGATCCTATAGGTAAACACCACCTCATCATGCACTAAAACTTACTAAAAAAAAAAAAAGATGTGAAGTTCACACATATAGAAAATGGACATTTTGTGAATACATATTACACGTATTGTAAAATAGATAGAGCTCATATGTAGAGTTTGTTTGATAAACTTTCCTACTACTTTGTCTAAATTAGAAGCAAATTGGTTGAACATTACTTCTACCTAAAATGGCAGAAAACGCACCTATCTTGGTGATGGACAGGACAGCTAGAGGGGATATGGAGGAGGCTGTTATTTTTTTTTTAATAGGTGTACTTTCACCAATTTGCTGATAATTCATTGAAAGTAGATGATCGGTACAATTGCTGCCAATGCATTTTTTAAAGCTGTATTGTCATGAGTCAAATTTGATCATGTTAGGTTCTTGCATAGGTCCTATAGCATTGATAAGTTTCCACCCTCTTTCCTACATACACACATCTCTCCTGCATACACACAACTCTACTACTATCACACACGCAATTTTCCGAAATACACACACAACTCTCCTCCATACACAAACACAGTTCTAACACATATAGCTTTTCTACAGCTTTGAAGTATGCACTCACACCTCTGTTACATACACGCACTGTTTTGCTACATACTTGTACACAGCTTTCTTACATACACCAACAGCTCTCTTATATACTCATGCAGCTCCACACACACAAACACTTATATAATATATATATATATATATATATATGTACACTCATCCATCGTATACATTACCACATCTTGAAATTCCTTCCAGGAATGTGACTGATCACATGACCTGAAAGGTTCAATGGTAATCAACAACTTTGTTTGATTGGGACCCTATCCATGCCACCTCACATATCAGGAGTGTCGTTCTTCTTTTCATAAAGAGGTCCAAGGGCTAGTCTTGCAGAAGTTTTTTCAGCTACACAGGATGCGCAACATCCGTGCAAGTCCTGGTGACTTTCTCCCCTGCACTGCACCGATCAGATAGATCAGTGTGGGGCAGGAGAAAGGAGAACAGTTCTTTCAGTGATCATGAAGGATGCTGTCAGTGTTTTCCTCCATCAGAATAAGCAGCCTCTAGACTGTAAGAAACACACACATTTTAACATCATTTTGATTGTCTAAAATTTACTGCAGCTAAAAATTACATTTGGTTTACAATGCATTTTGCCAGATATGTTGTCACTTGTCAAAGCTAAGAATTTTACATGCTGGGTTTTTTTATGGCACATTTAGCACTGATAAGTTGTCACACTCTTGCTTAATATGTTAACATTCTGTCTGTAAACTGTATATGCATAGCTACCTTTTTGAAGCAATATTGAGATTTACTTAAGAACGTGGGGCCCAATAAATACCATCAATGGTGCCCAGTCCAAGAGATGGTGGATCCTATAGGTAAACACCACCTCATCATGCACTAAAACTTACTAAAAAAAAAAAAAGATGTGAAGTTCACACATATAGAAAATGGACATTTTGTGAATACATATTACACGTATTGTAAAATAGATAGAGCTCATATGTAGAGTTTGTTTGATAAACTTTCCTACTACTTTGTCCTAAATTAGAAGCAAATTGGTTGAACATTACTTCTACCTAAAATGGCAGAAAACGCACCTATCTTGGTGATGGACAGGACAGCTAGAGGGGATATGGAGGAGGCTGTTATTTTTTTTTTAATAGGTGTACTTTCACCAATTTGCTGATAATTCATTGAAAGTAGATGATCGGTACAATTGCTGCCAATGCATTTTTTAAAGCTGTATTGTCATGAGTCAAATTTGATCATGTTAGGTTCTTGCATAGGTCCTATAGCATTGATAAGTTCCACCCTCTTTTCCTACATACACACATCTCTCCTGCATACACACAACTCTACTACTATCCACACGCAATTTTCCGAAATACACACACAACTCTCCTCCATACACAAACACAGTTCTAACACATATTAGCTTTTCTACAGCTTTGAAGTATGCACTCACACCTCTGTTACATACACGCACTGTTTTGCTACATACTTGTACACAGCTTTCTTACATACACCAACAGCTCTCTTATATACTCATGCAGCTCCACACACACAAACACTTATATATATATATATATATATATATATATATGTACACTCATCCATCGTATACATTACCACATCTTGAAATTCCTTCCAGGAATGTGACTGATCACATGACCTGAAAGGTTCAATGGCTAATCAACAACTTTGTTTGATTGGGACCCTATCCATGCCACCTCACATATCAGGAGTGGTCGTTCTTCTTTTCATAAAGAGGTCCAAGGGCTAGTCTTGCAGAAGTTTTTTCAGCTACACAGGATGCGCAACATCCGTGCAAGTCCTGGTGACTTTCTCTCCTGCACTGCACCGATCAGATAGATCAGTGTGGGGCAGGAGAAAGGAGAACAGTTCTTTCAGTGATCATGAAGGATGCTGTCATGTTTTCCTCCATCAGAATAAGCAGCCACTAGACTGTAAGAAACACACACATTTTAACATCATTTTGATTGTCTAAAATTTACTGCAGCTAAAAATTACATTTGGTTTACAATGCATTTTGCCAGATATGTTGTCACTTGTCAAAGCTAAGAATTTTACATGCTGGGTTTTTTTATGGCACATTTAGCACTGATAAGTTGTCACACTCTTGCTTAATATGTTAACATTCTGTCTGTAAACTGTATATGCATAGCTACCTTTTTGAAGCAATATTGAGATTTACTTAAGAACGTGGGGCCCAATAAATACCATCAATGGTGCCCAGTCCAAGAGATGGTGGATCCTATAGGTAAACACCACCTCATCATGCACTAAAACTTACTAAAAAAAAAAAAAGATGTGAAGTTCACACATATAGAAATGGACATTTTGTGAATACATATTACACGTATTGTATAATAGATAGAGCTCATATGTAGAGTTTGTTTGATAAACTTTCCTACTACTTTGTCTAAATTAGAAGCAAATTGGTTGAACATTACTTCTACCTAAAATGGCAGAAAACGCACCTATCTTGGTGATGGACAGGACAGCTAGAGGGGATATGGAGGAGGCTGTTATTTTTTTTTTAATAGGTGTACTTTCACCAATTTGCTGATAATTCATTGAAAGTAGATGATCGGTACAATTGCTGCCAATGCATTTTTTAAAGCTGTATTGTCATGAGTCAAATTTTGATCATGTTAGGTTCATGCCATAGGTCCTATAGCATTGATAAGTTTCCACCCTCTTTCCTACATACACACATCTCTCCTGCATACACCAACTCTACTACTATCACACACGCAATTTTCCGAAATACACACACAACTCTCCTCCATACACAAACACAGTTCTAACACATATAGCTTTTCTACAGCTTTGAAGTATGCACTCACACCTCTGTTACATACACGCACTGTTTTGCTACATACTTGTACACAGCTTTCTTACATACACCAACAGCTCTCTTATATACTCATGCAGCTCCACACACACAAACACTTATATATATATATATATATATATATGTACACTCATCCATCGTATACATTACCACATCTTGAAATTCCTTCCAGGAATGTGACTGATCACATGACCTGAAAGGTTCAATGGCTAATCAACAACTTTGTTTGATTGGGACCCTATCCATGCCACCTCACATATCAGGAGTGTCGTTCTTCTTTTCATAAAGAGGTCCAAGGGCTAGTCTTGCAGAAGTTTTTTCAGCTACACAGGATGCGCAACATCCGTGCAAGTCCTGGTGACTTTCTCCCCTGCACTGCACCGATCAGATAGATCAGTGTGGGGCAGGAAGAAAGGAGAACAGTTCTTTCAGTGATCATGAAGGATGCTGTCAGTGTTTTCCTCCATCAGAATAAGCAGCCTCTAGACTGTAAGAAACACACACATTTTAACATCATTTTGATTGTCTAAAATTTACTGCAGCTAAAAATTACATTTGGTTTACAATGCATTTTGCCAGATATGTTGTCACTTGTCAAAGCTAAGAATTTTACATGCTGGGTTTTTTTATGGGCACATTTAGCACTGATAAGTTGTCACACTCTTGCTTAATATGTTAACATTCTGTCTGTAAACTGTATATGCATAGCTACCTTTTTGAAGCAATATTGAGATTTACTTAAGAACGTGGGGCCCAATAAATACCATCAATGGTGCCCAGTCCAAGAGATGGTGGATCCTATAGGTAAACACCACCTCATCATGCACTAAAACTTACTAAAAAAAAAAAAGATGTGAAGTTCACACATATAGAAAATGGACATTTTGTGAATACATATTACACGTATTGTAAAATAGATAGAGCCATATGTAGAGTTTGTTTGATAAACTTTCCTACTACTTTGTCTAAATTAGAAGCAAATTGGTTGAACATTACTTCTACCTAAAATGGCAGAAAACGCACCTATCTTGGTGAGGGACAGGACAGCTAGAGGGGATATGGAGGAGGCTGTTTATTTTTTTTTTAATAGGTGTACTTTCACCAATTTGCTGATAATTCATTGAAAGTAGATGATCGGTACAATTGCTGCCAATGCATTTTTTAAAGCTGTATTGTCATGAGTCAAATTTGATCATGTTAGGTTCTTGCATAGGTCCTATAGCATTGATAAGTTTCCACCCTCTTTCCTACATACACACATCTCTCCTGCATACACACAACTCTACTACTATCACACACGCAATTTCGAAAATACACACACAACTCTCCTCCATACACAAACACAGTTCTAACACATATAGCTTTTCTACAGCTTTGAAGTATGCACTCACACCTCTGTTACATACACGCACTGTTTTGCTACATACTTGTACACAGCTTTCTTACATACACCAACAGCTCTCTTATATACTCATGCAGCTCCACACACACAAACACTATATATATATATAATATATATATATATATATGTACACTCATCCATCGTATACATTACCACATCTTGAAATTCCTTCCAGGAATGTGACTGATCACATGACCTGAAAGGTTCAATGGCTAATCAACAACTTTGTTTGATTGGGACCCTATCCATGCCACCTCACATATCAGGAGTGTCGTTCTTCTTTTCATAAAGAGGTCCAAGGGCTAGTCTTGCAGAAGTTTTTTCAGCTACACAGGATGCGCAACATCCGTGCAAGTCCTGGTGACTTTCTCCCCTGCACTGCACCGATCAGATAGATCAGTGTGGGGCAGGAGAAAGGAGAACAGTTCTTTCAGTGATCATGAAGGATGCTGTCAGTGTTTTCCTCCATCAGAATAAGCAGCCTCTAGACTGTAAGAAACACACACATTTTAACATCATTTTGATTGTCTAAAATTTACTGCAGCTAAAAATTACATTTGGTTTACAATGCATTTTGCCAGATATGTTGTCACTTGTCAAAGCTAAGAATTTTACATGCTGGGTTTTTTTATGGCACATTTAGCACTGATAAGTTGTCACACTCTTGCTTAATATGTTAACATTCTGTCTGTAAACTGTATATGCATAGCTACCTTTTTGAAGCAATATTGAGATTTACTTAAGAACGTGGGGCCCAATAAATACCATCAATGGTGCCCAGTCCAAGAGATGGTGGATCCTATAGGTAAACACCACCTCATCATGCACTAAAACTTACTAAAAAAAAAAAAGATGTGAAGTTCACACATATAGAAAATGGACATTTTGTGAATACATATTACACGTATTGTAAAATAGATAGAGCTCATATGTAGAGTTTGTTTGATAAACTTTCCTACTACTTTGTCTAAATTAGAAGCAAATTGGTTGAACATTACTTCTACCTAAAATGGCAGAAAACGCACCTATCTTGGTGATGGACAGGACAGCTAGAGGGGATATGGAGGAGGCTGTTATTTTTTTTTTTAATAGGTGTACTTTCACCAATTTGCTGATAATTCATTGAAAGTAGATGATCGGTACAATTGCTGCCAATGCATTTTTTAAAGCTGTTTTGTCATGAGTCAAATTTGATCATTTAGGTTCTTGCATAGGTCCTATAGCATTGATAAGTTTCCACCCTCTTTCCTACATACACACATCTCTCCTGCATACACACAACTCTACTACTATCACACACGCAATTTTCCGAAATACACACACAACTCTCCTCCATACACAAACACAGTTCTAACACATATAGCTTTTCTACAGCTTTGAAGTATGCACTCACACCTCTGTTACATACACGCACTGTTTTGCTACATACTTGTACACAGCTTTCTTACATACACCAACAGCTCTCTTATATACTCATGCAGCTCCACACACACAAACACTTATATATATATATATATATATATATATATGTACACTCATCCATCGTATACATTACCACATCTTGAAATTCCTTCCAGGAATGTGACTGATCACATGACCTGAAAGGTTCAATGGCTAATCAACAACTTTGTTTGATTGGGACCCTATCCATGCCACCTCACATATCAGGAGTGTCGTTCTTCTTTTCATAAAGAGGTCCAAGGGCTAGTCTTGCAGAAGTTTTTTCAGCTACACAGGATGCGCAACATCCGTGCAAGTCCTGGTGACTTTCTCTCCTGCACTGCACCGATCAGATAGATCAGTGTGGGGCAGGAGAAAGGAGAACAGTTCTTTCAGTGATCATGAAGGATGCTGTCATGTTTTCCTCCATCAGAATAAGCAGCCTCTAGACTGTAAGAAACACACACATTTTAACATCATTTTGATTGTCTAAAATTTACTGCAGCTAAAAATTACATTTGGTTTACAATGCATTTTGCCAGATATGTTGTCACTTGTCAAAGCTAAGAATTTTACATGCTGGGTTTTTTTATGGCACATTTAGCACTGATAAGTTGTCACACTCTTGCTTAATATGTTAACATTCTGTCTGTAAACTGTATATGCATAGCTACCTTTTTGAAGCAATATTGAGATTTACTTAAGAACGTGGGGCCCAATAAATACCATCAATGGTGCCCAGTCCAAGAGATGGTGGATCCTATAGGTAAACACCACCTCATCATGCACTAAAACTTACTAAAAAAAAAAAAAGATGTGAAGTTCACACATATAGAAAATGGACATTTTGTGAATACATATTACACGTATTGTAAAATAGATAGAGCTCATATGTAGAGTTTGTTTGATAAACTTTCCTACTACTTTGTCTAAATTAGAAGCAAATTGGTTGAACATTACTTCTACCTAAAATGGCAGAAAACGCACCTATCTTGGTGATGGACAGGACAGCTAGAGGGGATATGGAGGAGGCTGTTATTTTTTTTTTAATAGGTGTACTTTCACCAATTTGCTGATAATTCATTGAAAGTAGATGATCGGTACAATTGCTGCCAATGCATTTTTTAAAGCTGTATTGTCATGAGTCAAATTTGATCATGTTAGGTTCTTGCATAGGTCCTATAGCATTGATAAGTTTCCACCCTCTTTCCTACATACACACATCTCTCCTGCATACACACAACTCTACTACTATCACACACGCAATTTTCCGAAATACACACACAACTCTCCTCCATACACAAACACAGTTCTAACACATATAGCTTTTCTACAGCTTTGAAGTATGCACTCACACCTCTGTTACATACACGCACTGTTTTGCTACATACTTGTACACAGCTTTCTTACATACACCAACAGCTCTCTTATATACTCATGCAGCTCCACACACACAAACACTTATATATATATATATATATATATGTACACTCATCCATCGTATACATTACCACATCTTGAAATTCCTTCCAGGAATGTGACTGATCACATGACCTGAAAGGTTCAATGGCTAATCAACAACTTTGTTTGATTGGGACCCTATCCATGCCACCTCACATATCAGGAGTGTCGTTCTTCTTTTCATAAAGAGGTCCAAGGGCTAGTCTTGCAGAAGTTTTTTCAGCTACACAGGATGCGCAACATCCGTGCAAGTCCTGGTGACTTTCTCCCCTGCACTGCACCGATCAGATAGATCAGTGTGGGGCAGGAGAAAGGAGAACAGTTCTTTCAGTGATCATGAAGGATGCTGTCAGTGTTTTCCTCCATCAGAATAAGCAGCCTCTAGACTGTAAGAAACACACACATTTTAACATCATTTTGATTGTCTAAAATTTACTGCAGCTAAAAATTACATTTGGTTTACAATGCATTTTGCCAGATATGTTGTCACTTGTCAAAGCTAAGAATTTTACATGCTGGGTTTTTTTATGGCACATTTAGCACTGATAAGTTGTCACACTCTTGCTTAATATGTTAACATTCTGTCTGTAAACTGTATATGCATAGCTACCTTTTTGAAGCAATATTGAGATTTACTTAAGAACGTGGGGCCCAATAAATACCATCAATGGTGCCCAGTCCAAGAGATGGTGGATCCTATAGGTAAACACCACCTCATCATGCACTAAAACTTACTAAAAAAAAAAAAAGATGTGAAGTTCACACATATAGAAAATGGACATTTTGTGAATACATATTACACGTATTGTAAAATAGATAGAGCTCATATGTAGAGTTTGTTTGATAAACTTTCCTACTACTTTGTCTAAATTAGAAGCAAATTGGTTGAACATTACTTCTACCTAAAATGGCAGAAAACGCACCTATCTTGGTGATGGACAGGACAGCTAGAGGGGATATGGAGGAGGCTGTTATTTTTTTTTTAATAGGTGTACTTTCACCAATTTGCTGATAATTCATTGAAAGTAGATGATCGGTACAATTGCTGCCAATGCATTTTTTAAAGCTGTATTGTCATGAGTCAAATTTGATCATGTTAGGTTCTTGCATAGGTCCTATAGCATTGATAAGTTTCCACCCTCTTTCCTACATACACACATCTCTCCTGCATACACACAACTCTACTACTATCACACACGCAATTTTCCGAAATACACACACAACTCTCCTCCATACACAAACACAGTTCTAACACATATAGCTTTTCTACAGCTTTGAAGTATGCACTCACACCTCTGTTACATACACGCACTGTTTTGCTACATACTTGTACACAGCTTTCTTACATACACCAACAGCTCTCTTATATACTCATGCAGCTCCACACACACAAACACTTATATATATATATATATATATATATATATATGTACACTCATCCATCGTATACATTACCACATCTTGAAATTCCTTCCAGGAATGTGACTGATCACATGACCTGAAAGGTTCAATGGCTAATCAACAACTTTGTTTGATTGGGACCCTATCCATGCCACCTCACATATCAGGAGTGTCGTTCTTCTTTTCATAAAGAGGTCCAAGGGCTAGTCTTGCAGAAGTTTTTTCAGCTACACAGGATGCGCAACATCCGTGCAAGTCCTGGTGACTTTCTCCCCTGCACTGCACCGATCAGATAGATCAGTGTGGGGCAGGAGAAAGGAGAACAGTTCTTTCAGTGATCATGAAGGATGCTGTCAGTGTTTTCCTCCATCAGAATAAGCAGCCTCTAGACTGTAAGAAACACACACATTTTAACATCATTTTGATTGTCTAAAATTTACTGCAGCTAAAAATTACATTTGGTTTACAATGCATTTTGCCAGATATGTTGTCACTTGTCAAAGCTAAGAATTTTACATGCTGGGTTTTTTTATGGCACATTTAGCACTGATAAGTTGTCACACTCTTGCTTAATATGTTAACATTCTGTCTGTAAACTGTATATGCATAGCTACCTTTTTGAAGCAATATTGAGATTTACTTAAGAACGTGGGGCCCAATAAATACCATCAATGGTGCCCAGTCCAAGAGATGGTGGATCCTATAGGTAAACACCACCTCATCATGCACTAAAACTTACTAAAAAAAAAAAAAGATGTGAAGTTCACACATATAGAAAATGGACATTTTGTGAATACATATTACACGTATTGTAAAATAGATAGAGCTCATATGTAGAGTTTGTTTGATAAACTTTCCTACTACTTTGTCTAAATTAGAAGCAAATTGGTTGAACATTACTTCTACCTAAAATGGCAGAAAACGCACCTATCTTGGTGATGGACAGGACAGCTAGAGGGGATATGGAGGAGGCTGTTATTTTTTTTTTAATAGGTGTACTTTCACCAATTTGCTGATAATTCATTGAAAGTAGATGATCGGTACAATTGCTGCCAATGCATTTTTTAAAGCTGTATTGTCATGAGTCAAATTTGATCATGTTAGGTTCTTGCATAGGTCCTATAGCATTGATAAGTTTCCACCCTCTTTCCTACATACACACATCTCTCCTGCATACACACAACTCTACTACTATCACACACGCAATTTTCCGAAATACACACACAACTCTCCTCCATACACAAACACAGTTCTAACACATATAGCTTTTCTACAGCTTTGAAGTATGCACTCACACCTCTGTTACATACACGCACTGTTTTGCTACATACTTGTACACAGCTTTCTTACATACACCAACAGCTCTCTTATATACTCATGCAGCTCCACACACACAAACACTTATATATATATATATATATATATATATTATATGTACACTCATCCATCGTATACATTACCACATCTTGAAATTCCTTCCAGGAATGTGACTGATCACATGACCTGAAAGGTTCAATGGCTAATCAACAACTTTGTTTGATTGGGACCCTATCCATGCCACCTCATATATCAGGAGTGTCGTTCTTCTTTTCATAAAGAGGTCCAAGGGCTAGTCTTGCAGAAGTTTTTTCAGCTACACAGGATGCGCAACATCCGTGCAAGTCCTGGTGACTTTCTCCCCTGCACTGCACCGATCAGATAGATCAGTGTGGGGCAGGAGAAAGGAGAACAGTTCTTTCAGTGATCATGAAGGATGCTGTCAGTGTTTTCCTCCATCAGAATAAGCAGCCTCTAGACTGTAAGAAACACACACATTTTAACATCATTTTGATTGTCTAAAATTTACTGCAGCTAAAAATTACATTTGGTTTACAATGCATTTTGCCAGATATGTTGTCACTTGTCAAAGCTAAGAATTTTACATGCTGGGTTTTTTATGGCACATTTAGCACTGATAAGTTGTCACACTCTTGCTTAATATGTTAACATTCTGTCTGTAAACTGTATATGCATAGCTACCTTTTTGAAGCAATATTGAGATTTACTTAAGAACGTGGGGCCCAATAAATACCATCAATGGTGCCCAGTCCAAGAGATGGTGGATCCTATAGGTAAACACCACCTCATCATGCACTAAAACTTACTAAAAAAAAAAAAGATGTGAAGTTCACACATATAGAAAATGGACATTTTGTGAATACATATTACACGTATTGTAAAATAGATAGAGCTCATATGTAGAGTTTGTTTGATAAACTTTCCTACTACTTTGTCTAAATTAGAAGCAAATTGGTTGAACATTACTTCTACCTAAAATGGCAGAAAACGCACCTATCTTGGTGATGGACAGGACAGCTAGAGGGGATATGGAGGAGGCTGTTATTTTTTTTTTAATAGGTGTACTTTCACCAATTTGCTGATAATTCATTGAAAGTAGATGATCGGTACAATTGCTGCCAATGCATTTTTTAAAGCTGTATTGTCATGAGTCAAATTTGATCATGTTAGGTTCTTGCATAGGTCCTATAGCATTGATAAGTTTCCACCCTCTTTCCTACATACACACATCTCTCCTGCATACACACAACTCTACTACTATCACACACGCAATTTTCCGAAATACACACACAACTCTCCTCCATACACAAACACAGTTCTAACACATATAGCTTTTCTACAGCTTTGAAGTATGCACTCACACCTCTGTTACATACACGCACTGTTTTGCTACATACTTGTACACAGCTTTCTTACATACACCAACAGCTCTCTTATATACTCATGCAGCTCCACACACACAAACACTTATATATATATATATATATATATATATATGTACACTCATCCATCGTATACATTACCACATCTTGAAATTCCTTCCAGGAATGTGACTGATCACATGACCTGAAAGGTTCAATGGCTAATCAACAACTTTGTTTGATTGGGACCCTATCCATGCCACCTCACATATCAGGAGTGTCGTTCTTCTTTTCATAAAGAGGTCCAAGGGCTAGTCTTGCAGAAGTTTTTTCAGCTACACAGGATGCGCAACATCCGTGCAAGTCCTGGTGACTTTCTCCCCTGCACTGCACCGATCAGATAGATCAGTGTGGGGCAGGAGAAAGGAGAACAGTTCTTTCAGTGATCATGAAGGATGCTGTCAGTGTTTTCCTCCATCAGAATAAGCAGCCTCTAGACTGTAAGAAACACACACATTTTAACATCATTTTGATTGTCTAAAATTTACTGCAGCTAAAAATTACATTTGGTTTACAATGCATTTTGCCAGATATGTTGTCACTTGTCAAAGCTAAGAATTTTACATGCTGGGTTTTTTATGGCACATTTAGCACTGATAAGTTGTCACACTCTTGCTTAATATGTTAACATTCTGTCTGTAAACTGTATATGCATAGCTACCTTTTTGAAGCAATATTGAGATTTACTTAAGAACGTGGGGCCCAATAAATACCATCAATGGTGCCCAGTCCAAGAGATGGTGGATCCTATAGGTAAACACCACCTCATCATGCACTAAAACTTACTAAAAAAAAAAAAGATGTGAAGTTCACACATATAGAAAATGGACATTTTGTGAATACATATTACACGTATTGTAAAATAGATAGAGCTCATATGTAGAGTTTGTTTGATAAACTTTCCTACTACTTTGTCTAAATTAGAAGCAAATTGGTTGAACATTACTTCTACCTAAAATGGCAGAAAACGCACCTATCTTGGTGATGGACAGGACAGCTAGAGGGGATATGGAGGAGGCTGTTATTTTTTTTTTAATAGGTGTACTTTCACCAATTTGCTGATAATTCATTGAAAGTAGATGATCGGTACAATTGCTGCCAATGCATTTTTTAAAGCTGTATTGTCATGAGTCAAATTTGATCATGTTAGGTTCTTGCATAGGTCCTATAGCATTGATAAGTTTCCACCCTCTTTCCTACATACACACATCTCTCCTGCATACACACAACTCTACTACTATCACACACGCAATTTTCCGAAATACACACACAACTCTCCTCCATACACAAACACAGTTCTAACACATATAGCTTTTCTACAGCTTTGAAGTATGCACTCACACCTCTGTTACATACACGCACTGTTTTGCTACATACTTGTACACAGCTTTCTTACATACACCAACAGCTCTCTTATATACTCATGCAGCTCCACACACACAAACACTTATATATATATATATATATATATATATATGTACACTCATCCATCGTATACATTACCACATCTTGAAATTCCTTCCAGGAATGTGACTGATCACATGACCTGAAAGGTTCAATGGCTAATCAACAACTTTGTTTGATTGGGACCCTATCCATGCCACCTCACATATCAGGAGTGTCGTTCTTCTTTTCATAAAGAGGTCCAAGGGCTAGTCTTGCAGAAGTTTTTTCAGCTACACAGGATGCGCAACATCCGTGCAAGTCCTGGTGACTTTCTCCCCTGCACTGCACCGATCAGATAGATCAGTGTGGGGCAGGAGAAAGGAGAACAGTTCTTTCAGTGATCATGAAGGATGCTGTCAGTGTTTTCCTCCATCAGAATAAGCAGCCTCTAGACTGTAAGAAACACACACATTTTAACATCATTTTGATTGTCTAAAATTTACTGCAGCTAAAAATTACATTTGGTTTACAATGCATTTTGCCAGATATGTTGTCACTTGTCAAAGCTAAGAATTTTACATGCTGGGTTTTTTTATGGCACATTTAGCACTGATAAGTTGTCACACTCTTGCTTAATATGTTAACATTCTGTCTGTAAACTGTATATGCATAGCTACCTTTTTGAAGCAATATTGAGATTTACTTAAGAACGTGGGGCCCAATAAATACCATCAATGGTGCCCAGTCCAAGAGATGGTGGATCCTATAGGTAAACACCACCTCATCATGCACTAAAACTTACTAAAAAAAAAAAAGATGTGAAGTTCACACATATAGAAAATGGACATTTTGTGAATACATATTACACGTATTGTAAAATAGATAGAGCTCATATGTAGAGTTTGTTTGATAAACTTTCCTACTACTTTGTCTAAATTAGAAGCAAATTGGTTGAACATTACTTCTACCTAAAATGGCAGAAAACGCACCTATCTTGGTGATGGACAGGACAGCTAGAGGGGATATGGAGGAGGCTGTTATTTTTTTTTTAATAGGTGTACTTTCACCAATTTGCTGATAATTCATTGAAAGTAGATGATCGGTACAATTGCTGCCAATGCATTTTTTAAAGCTGTATTGTCATGAGTCAAATTTGATCATGTTAGGTTCTTGCATAGGTCCTATAGCATTGATAAGTTTCCACCCTCTTTCCTACATACACACATCTCTCCTGCATACACACAACTCTACTACTATCACACACGCAATTTTCCGAAATACACACACAACTCTCCTCCATACACAAACACAGTTCTAACACATATAGCTTTTCTACAGCTTTGAAGTATGCACTCACACCTCTGTTACATACACGCACTGTTTTGCTACATACTTGTACACAGCTTTCTTACATACACCAACAGCTCTCTTATATACTCATGCAGCTCCACACACACAAACACTTATATATATATATATATATATATATATATGTACACTCATCCATCGTATACATTACCACATCTTGAAATTCCTTCCAGGAATGTGACTGATCACATGACCTGAAAGGTTCAATGGCTAATCAACAACTTTGTTTGATTGGGACCCTATCCATGCCACCTCACATATCAGGAGTGTCGTTCTTCTTTTCATAAAGAGGTCCAAGGGCTAGTCTTGCAGAAGTTTTTTCAGCTACACAGGATGCGCAACATCCGTGCAAGTCCTGGTGACTTTCTCCCCTGCACTGCACCGATCAGATAGATCAGTGTGGGGCAGGAGAAAGGAGAACAGTTCTTTCAGTGATCATGAAGGATGCTGTCAGTGTTTTCCTCCATCAGAATAAGCAGCCTCTAGACTGTAAGAAACACACACATTTTAACATCATTTTGATTGTCTAAAATTTACTGCAGCTAAAAATTACATTTGGTTTACAATGCATTTTGCCAGATATGTTGTCACTTGTCAAAGCTAAGAATTTTACATGCTGGGTTTTTTTATGGCACATTTAGCACTGATAAGTTGTCACACTCTTGCTTAATATGTTAACATTCTGTCTGTAAACTGTATATGCATAGCTACCTTTTTGAAGCAATATTGAGATTTACTTAAGAACGTGGGGCCCAATAAATACCATCAATGGTGCCCAGTCCAAGAGATGGTGGATCCTATAGGTAAACACCACCTCATCATGCACTAAAACTTACTAAAAAAAAAAAAAGATGTGAAGTTCACACATATAGAAAATGGACATTTTGTGAATACATATTACACGTATTGTAAAATAGATAGAGCTCATATGTAGAGTTTGTTTGATAAACTTTCCTACTACTTTGTCTAAATTAGAAGCAAATTGGTTGAACATTACTTCTACCTAAAATGGCAGAAAACGCACCTATCTTGGTGATGGACAGGACAGCTAGAGGGGATATGGAGGAGGCTGTTATTTTTTTTTTAATAGGTGTACTTTCACCAATTTGCTGATAATTCATTGAAAGTAGATGATCGGTACAATTGCTGCCAATGCATTTTTTAAAGCTGTATTGTCATGAGTCAAATTTGATCATGTTAGGTTCTTGCATAGGTCCTATAGCATTGATAAGTTTCCACCCTCTTTCCTACATACACACATCTCTCCTGCATACACACAACTCTACTACTATCACACACGCAATTTTCCGAAATACACACACAACTCTCCTCCATACACAAACACAGTTCTAACACATATAGCTTTTCTACAGCTTTGAAGTATGCACTCACACCTCTGTTACATACACGCACTGTTTTGCTACATACTTGTACACAGCTTTCTTACATACACCAACAGCTCTCTTATATACTCATGCAGCTCCACACACACAAACACTTATATATATATATATATATGTACACTCATCCATCGTATACATTACCACATCTTGAAATTCCTTCCAGGAATGTGACTGATCACATGACCTGAAAGGTTCAATGGCTAATCAACAACTTTGTTTGATTGGGACCCTATCCATGCCACCTCATATATCAGGAGTGTCGTTCTTCTTTTCATAAAGAGGTCCAAGGGCTAGTCTTGCAGAAGTTTTTTCAGCTACACAGGATGCGCAACATCCGTGCAAGTCCTGGTGACTTTCTCCCCTGCACTGCACCGATCAGATAGATCAGTGTGGGGCAGGAGAAAGGAGAACAGTTCTTTCAGTGATCATGAAGGATGCTGTCAGTGTTTTCCTCCATCAGAATAAGCAGCCTCTAGACTGTAAGAAACACACACATTTTAACATCATTTTGATTGTCTAAAATTTACTGCAGCTAAAAATTACATTTGGTTTACAATGCATTTTGCCAGATATGTTGTCACTTGTCAAAGCTAAGAATTTTACATGCTGGGTTTTTTATGGCACATTTAGCACTGATAAGTTGTCACACTCTTGCTTAATATGTTAACATTCTGTCTGTAAACTGTATATGCATAGCTACCTTTTTGAAGCAATATTGAGATTTACTTAAGAACGTGGGGCCCAATAAATACCATCAATGGTGCCCAGTCCAAGAGATGGTGGATCCTATAGGTAAACACCACCTCATCATGCACTAAAACTTACTAAAAAAAAAAAAGATGTGAAGTTCACACATATAGAAAATGGACATTTTGTGAATACATATTACACGTATTGTAAAATAGATAGAGCTCATATGTAGAGTTTGTTTGATAAACTTTCCTACTACTTTGTCTAAATTAGAAGCAAATTGGTTGAACATTACTTCTACCTAAAATGGCAGAAAACGCACCTATCTTGGTGATGGACAGGACAGCTAGAGGGGATATGGAGGAGGCTGTTATTTTTTTTTTAATAGGTGTACTTTCACCAATTTGCTGATAATTCATTGAAAGTAGATGATCGGTACAATTGCTGCCAATGCATTTTTTAAAGCTGTATTGTCATGAGTCAAATTTGATCATGTTAGGTTCTTGCATAGGTCCTATAGCATTGATAAGTTTCCACCCTCTTTCCTACATACACACATCTCTCCTGCATACACACAACTCTACTACTATCACACACGCAATTTTCCGAAATACACACACAACTCTCCTCCATACACAAACACAGTTCTAACACATATAGCTTTTCTACAGCTTTGAAGTATGCACTCACACCTCTGTTACATACACGCACTGTTTTGCTACATACTTGTACACAGCTTTCTTACATACACCAACAGCTCTCTTATATACTCATGCAGCTCCACACACACAAACACTTATATATATATATATATATATATATATATGTACACTCATCCATCGTATACATTACCACATCTTGAAATTCCTTCCAGGAATGTGACTGATCACATGACCTGAAAGGTTCAATGGCTAATCAACAACTTTGTTCGATTGGGACCCTATCCATGCCACCTCACATATCAGGAGTGTCGTTCTTCTTTTCATAAAGAGGTCCAAGGGCTAGTCTTGCAGAAGTTTTTTCAGCTACACAGGATGCGCAACATCCGTGCAAGTCCTGGTGACTTTCTCCCCTGCACTGCACCGATCAGATAGATCAGTGTGGGGCAGGAGAAAGGAGAACAGTTCTTTCAGTGATCATGAAGGATGCTGTCAGTGTTTTCCTCCATCAGAATAAGCAGCCTCTAGACTGTAAGAAACACACACATTTTAACATCATTTTGATTGTCTAAAATTTACTGCAGCTAAAAATTACATTTGGTTTACAATGCATTTTGCCAGATATGTTGTCACTTGTCAAAGCTAAGAATTTTACATGCTGGGTTTTTTTATGGCACATTTAGCACTGATAAGTTGTCACACTCTTGCTTAATATGTTAACATTCTGTCTGTAAACTGTATATGCATAGCTACCTTTTTGAAGCAATATTGAGATTTACTTAAGAACGTGGGGCCCAATAAATACCATCAATGGTGCCCAGTCCAAGAGATGGTGGATCCTATAGGTAAACACCACCTCATCATGCACTAAAACTTACTAAAAAAAAAAAAGATGTGAAGTTCACACATATAGAAAATGGACATTTTGTGAATACATATTACACGTATTGTAAAATAGATAGAGCTCATATGTAGAGTTTGTTTGATAAACTTTCCTACTACTTTGTCTAAATTAGAAGCAAATTGGTTGAACATTACTTCTACCTAAAATGGCAGAAAACGCACCTATCTTGGTGATGGACAGGACAGCTAGAGGGGATATGGAGGAGGCTGTTATTTTTTTTTTAATAGGTGTACTTTCACCAATTTGCTGATAATTCATTGAAAGTAGATGATCGGTACAATTGCTGCCAATGCATTTTTTAAAGCTGTATTGTCATGAGTCAAATTTGATCATGTTAGGTTCTTGCATAGGTCCTATAGCATTGATAAGTTTCCACCCTCTTTCCTACATACACACATCTCTCCTGCATACACACAACTCTACTACTATCACACACGCAATTTTCCGAAATACACACACAACTCTCCTCCATACACAAACACAGTTCTAACACATATAGCTTTTCTACAGCTTTGAAGTATGCACTCACACCTCTGTTACATACACGCACTGTTTTGCTACATACTTGTACACAGCTTTCTTACATACACCAACAGCTCTCTTATATACTCATGCAGCTCCACACACACAAACACTTATATATATATATATATATATGTACACTCATCCATCGTATACATTACCACATCTTGAAATTCCTTCCAGGAATGTGACTGATCACATGACCTGAAAGGTTCAATGGCTAATCAACAACTTTGTTTGATTGGGACCCTATCCATGCCACCTCATATATCAGGAGTGTCGTTCTTCTTTTCATAAAGAGGTCCAAGGGCTAGTCTTGCAGAAGTTTTTTCAGCTACACAGGATGCGCAACATCCGTGCAAGTCCTGGTGACTTTCTCCCCTGCACTGCACCGATCAGATAGATCAGTGTGGGGCAGGAGAAAGGAGAACAGTTCTTTCAGTGATCATGAAGGATGCTGTCAGTGTTTTCCTCCATCAGAATAAGCAGCCTCTAGACTGTAAGAAACACACACATTTTAACATCATTTTGATTGTCTAAAATTTACTGCAGCTAAAAATTACATTTGGTTTACAATGCATTTTGCCAGATATGTTGTCACTTGTCAAAGCTAAGAATTTTACATGCTGGGTTTTTTATGGCACATTTAGCACTGATAAGTTGTCACACTCTTGCTTAATATGTTAACATTCTGTCTGTAAACTGTATATGCATAGCTACCTTTTTGAAGCAATATTGAGATTTACTTAAGAACGTGGGGCCCAATAAATACCATCAATGGTGCCCAGTCCAAGAGATGGTGGATCCTATAGGTAAACACCACCTCATCATGCACTAAAACTTACTAAAAAAAAAAAAGATGTGAAGTTCACACATATAGAAAATGGACATTTTGTGAATACATATTACACGTATTGTAAAATAGATAGAGCTCATATGTAGAGTTTGTTTGATAAACTTTCCTACTACTTTGTCTAAATTAGAAGCAAATTGGTTGAACATTACTTCTACCTAAAATGGCAGAAAACGCACCTATCTTGGTGATGGACAGGACAGCTAGAGGGGATATGGAGGAGGCTGTTATTTTTTTTTTAATAGGTGTACTTTCACCAATTTGCTGATAATTCATTGAAAGTAGATGATCGGTACAATTGCTGCCAATGCATTTTTTAAAGCTGTATTGTCATGAGTCAAATTTGATCATGTTAGGTTCTTGCATAGGTCCTATAGCATTGATAAGTTTCCACCCTCTTTCCTACATACACACATCTCTCCTGCATACACACAACTCTACTACTATCACACACGCAATTTTCCGAAATACACACACAACTCTCCTCCATACACAAACACAGTTCTAACACATATAGCTTTTCTACAGCTTTGAAGTATGCACTCACACCTCTGTTACATACACGCACTGTTTTGCTACATACTTGTACACAGCTTTCTTACATACACCAACAGCTCTCTTATATACTCATGCAGCTCCACACACACAAACACTTATATATATATATATATATATATATATATGTACACTCATCCATCGTATACATTACCACATCTTGAAATTCCTTCCAGGAATGTGACTGATCACATGACCTGAAAGGTTCAATGGCTAATCAACAACTTTGTTCGATTGGGACCCTATCCATGCCACCTCACATATCAGGAGTGTCGTTCTTCTTTTCATAAAGAGGTCCAAGGGCTAGTCTTGCAGAAGTTTTTTCAGCTACACAGGATGCGCAACATCCGTGCAAGTCCTGGTGACTTTCTCCCCTGCACTGCACCGATCAGATAGATCAGTGTGGGGCAGGAGAAAGGAGAACAGTTCTTTCAGTGATCATGAAGGATGCTGTCAGTGTTTTCCTCCATCAGAATAAGCAGCCTCTAGACTGTAAGAAACACACACATTTTAACATCATTTTGATTGTCTAAAATTTACTGCAGCTAAAAATTACATTTGGTTTACAATGCATTTTGCCAGATATGTTGTCACTTGTCAAAGCTAAGAATTTTACATGCTGGGTTTTTTTATGGCACATTTAGCACTGATAAGTTGTCACACTCTTGCTTAATATGTTAACATTCTGTCTGTAAACTGTATATGCATAGCTACCTTTTTGAAGCAATATTGAGATTTACTTAAGAACGTGGGGCCCAATAAATACCATCAATGGTGCCCAGTCCAAGAGATGGTGGATCCTATAGGTAAACACCACCTCATCATGCACTAAAACTTACTAAAAAAAAAAAAGATGTGAAGTTCACACATATAGAAAATGGACATTTTGTGAATACATATTACACGTATTGTAAAATAGATAGAGCTCATATGTAGAGTTTGTTTGATAAACTTTCCTACTACTTTGTCTAAATTAGAAGCAAATTGGTTGAACATTACTTCTACCTAAAATGGCAGAAAACGCACCTATCTTGGTGATGGACAGGACAGCTAGAGGGGATATGGAGGAGGCTGTTATTTTTTTTTTAATAGGTGTACTTTCACCAATTTGCTGATAATTCATTGAAAGTAGATGATCGGTACAATTGCTGCCAATGCATTTTTTAAAGCTGTATTGTCATGAGTCAAATTTGATCATGTTAGGTTCTTGCATAGGTCCTATAGCATTGATAAGTTTCCACCCTCTTTCCTACATACACACATCTCTCCTGCATACACACAACTCTACTACTATCACACACGCAATTTTCCGAAATACACACACAACTCTCCTCCATACACAAACACAGTTCTAACACATATAGCTTTTCTACAGCTTTGAAGTATGCACTCACACCTCTGTTACATACACGCACTGTTTTGCTACATACTTGTACACAGCTTTCTTACATACACCAACAGCTCTCTTATATACTCATGCAGCTCCACACACACAAACACTTATATATATATATATATATATATATATATATGTACACTCATCCATCGTATACATTACCACATCTTGAAATTCCTTCCAGGAATGTGACTGATCACATGACCTGAAAGGTTCAATGGCTAATCAACAACTTTGTTCGATTGGGACCCTATCCATGCCACCTCACATATCAGGAGTGTCGTTCTTCTTTTCATAAAGAGGTCCAAGGGCTAGTCTTGCAGAAGTTTTTTCAGCTACACAGGATGCGCAACATCCGTGCAAGTCCTGGTGACTTTCTCCCCTGCACTGCACCGATCAGATAGATCAGTGTGGGGCAGGAGAAAGGAGAACAGTTCTTTCAGTGATCATGAAGGATGCTGTCAGTGTTTTCCTCCATCAGAATAAGCAGCCTCTAGACTGTAAGAAACACACACATTTTAACATCATTTTGATTGTCTAAAATTTACTGCAGCTAAAAATTACATTTGGTTTACAATGCATTTTGCCAGATATGTTGTCACTTGTCAAAGCTAAGAATTTTACATGCTGGGTTTTTTTATGGCACATTTAGCACTGATAAGTTGTCACACTCTTGCTTAATATGTTAACATTCTGTCTGTAAACTGTATATGCATAGCTACCTTTTTGAAGCAATATTGAGATTTACTTAAGAACGTGGGGCCCAATAAATACCATCAATGGTGCCCAGTCCAAGAGATGGTGGATCCTATAGGTAAACACCACCTCATCATGCACTAAAACTTACTAAAAAAAAAAAAGATGTGAAGTTCACACATATAGAAAATGGACATTTTGTGAATACATATTACACGTATTGTAAAATAGATAGAGCTCATATGTAGAGTTTGTTTGATAAACTTTCCTACTACTTTGTCTAAATTAGAAGCAAATTGGTTGAACATTACTTCTACCTAAAATGGCAGAAAACGCACCTATCTTGGTGATGGACAGGACAGCTAGAGGGGATATGGAGGAGGCTGTTATTTTTTTTTTAATAGGTGTACTTTCACCAATTTGCTGATAATTCATTGAAAGTAGATGATCGGTACAATTGCTGCCAATGCATTTTTTAAAGCTGTATTGTCATGAGTCAAATTTGATCATGTTAGGTTCTTGCATAGGTCCTATAGCATTGATAAGTTTCCACCCTCTTTCCTACATACACACATCTCTCCTGCATACACACAACTCTACTACTATCACACACGCAATTTTCCGAAATACACACACAACTCTCCTCCATACACAAACACAGTTCTAACACATAAAGCTTTTCTACAGCTTTGAAGTATGCACTCACACCTCTGTTACATACACGCACTGTTTTGCTACATACTTGTACACAGCTTTCTTACATACACCAACAGCTCTCTTATATACTCATGCAGCTCCACACACACAAACACTTATATATATATATATATATATATATATATATGTACACTCATCCATCGTATACATTACCACATCTTGAAATTCCTTCCAGGAATGTGACTGATCACATGACCTCTGAAAGGTTCAATGGCTAATCAACAACTTTGTTTGATTGGGACCCTATCCATGCCACCTCACATATCAGGAGTGTCGTTCTTCTTTTCATAAAGAGGTCCAAGGGCTAGTCTTGCAGAAGTTTTTTCAGCTACACAGGATGCGCAACATCCGTGCAAGTCCTGGTGACTTTCTCCCCTGCACTGCACCGATCAGATAGATCAGTGTGGGGCAGGAGAAAGGAGAACAGTTCTTTCAGTGATCATGAAGGATGCTGTCAGTGTTTTCCTCCATCAGAATAAGCAGCCTCTAGACTGTAAGAAACACACACATTTTAACATCATTTTGATTGTCTAAAATTTACTGCAGCTAAAAATTACATTTGGTTTACAATGCATTTTGCCAGATATGTTGTCACTTGTCAAAGCTAAGAATTTTACATGCTGGGTTTTTTTATGGCACATTTAGCACTGATAAGTTGTCACACTCTTGCTTAATATGTTAACATTCTGTCTGTAAACTGTATATGCATAGCTACCTTTTTGAAGCAATATTGAGATTTACTTAAGAACGTGGGGCCCAATAAATACCATCAATGGTGCCCAGTCCAAGAGATGGTGGATCCTATAGGTAAACACCACCTCATCATGCACTAAAACTTACTAAAAAAAAAAAAGATGTGAAGTTCACACATATAGAAAATGGACATTTTGTGAATACATATTACACGTATTGTAAAATAGATAGAGCTCATATGTAGAGTTTGTTTGATAAACTTTCCTACTACTTTGTCTAAATTAGAAGCAAATTGGTTGAACATTACTTCTACCTAAAATGGCAGAAAACGCACCTATCTTGGTGATGGACAGGACAGCTAGAGGGGATATGGAGGAGGCTGTTATTTTTTTTTTAATAGGTGTACTTTCACCAATTTGCTGATAATTCATTGAAAGTAGATGATCGGTACAATTGCTGCCAATGCATTTTTTAAAGCTGTATTGTCATGAGTCAAATTTGATCATGTTAGGTTCTTGCATAGGTCCTATAGCATTGATAAGTTTCCACCCTCTTTCCTACATACACACATCTCTCCTGCATACACACAACTCTACTACTATCACACACGCAATTTTCCGAAATACACACACAACTCTCCTCCATACACAAACACAGTTCTAACACATATAGCTTTTCTACAGCTTTGAAGTATGCACTCACACCTCTGTTACATACACGCACTGTTTTGCTACATACTTGTACACAGCTTTCTTACATAC
Source organism: Phyllobates terribilis (assembly GCF_046119375.1). Taxonomy (NCBI): domain Eukaryota; kingdom Metazoa; phylum Chordata; class Amphibia; order Anura; family Dendrobatidae; genus Phyllobates; species Phyllobates terribilis. Next base: position 529,261 of record NW_027363612.1, on the reverse strand, counting down.
ACCAACAGCTCTCTTATATACTCATGCAGCTCCACACACACAAACACTTATATATATATATATATATATATGTACACTCATCCATCGTATACATTACCACATCTTGAAATTCCTTCCAGGAATGTGACTGATCACATGACCTGAAAGGTTCAATGGCTAATCAACAACTTTGTTTGATTGGGACCCTATCCATGCCACCTCACATATCAGGAGTGTCGTTCTTCTTTTCATAAAGAGGTCCAAGGGCTAGTCTTGCAGAAGTTTTTTCAGCTACACAGGATGCGCAACATCCGTGCAAGTCCTGGTGACTTTCTCCCCTGCACTGCACCGATCAGATAGATCAGTGTGGGGCAGGAGAAAGGAGAACAGTTCTTTCAGTGATCATGAAGGATGCTGTCAGTGTTTTCCTCCATCAGAATAAGCAGCCTCTAGACTGTAAGAAACACACACATTTTAACATCATTTTGATTGTCTAAAATTTACTGCAGCTAAAAATTACATTTGGTTTACAATGCATTTTGCCAGATATGTTGTCACTTGTCAAAGCTAAGAATTTTACATGCTGGGTTTTTTTATGGCACATTTAGCACTGATAAGTTGTCACACTCTTGCTTAATATGTTAACATTCTGTCTGTAAACTGTATATGCATAGCTACCTTTTTGAAGCAATATTGAGATTTACTTAAGAACGTGGGGCCCAATAAATACCATCAATGGTGCCCAGTCCAAGAGATGGTGGATCCTATAGGTAAACACCACCTCATCATGCACTAAAACTTACTAAAAAAAAAAAAGATGTGAAGTTCACACATATAGAAAATGGACATTTTGTGAATACATATTACACGTATTGTAAAATAGATAGAGCTCATATGTAGAGTTTGTTTGATAAACTTTCCTACTACTTTGTCTAAATTAGAAGCAAATTGGTTGAACATTACTTCTACCTAAAATGGCAGAAAACGCACCTATCTTGGTGATGGACAGGACAGCTAGAGGGGATATGGAGGAGGCTGTTATTTTTTTTTTAATAGGTGTACTTTCACCAATTTGCTGATAATTCATTGAAAGTAGATGATCGGTACAATTGCTGCCAATGCATTTTTTAAAGCTGTATTGTCATGAGTCAAATTTGATCATGTTAGGTTCTTGCATAGGTCCTATAGCATTGATAAGTTTCCACCCTCTTTCCTACATACACACATCTCTCCTGCATACACACAACTCTACTACTATCACACACGCAATTTTCCGAAATACACACACAACTCTCCTCCATACACAAACACAGTTCTAACACATATAGCTTTTCTACAGCTTTGAAGTATGCACTCACACCTGTTACATACACGCACTGTTTTGCTACATACTTGTACACAGCTTTCTTACATACACCAACAGCTCTCTTATATACTCATGCAGCTCCACACACACAAACACTTATATATATATATATATATATATATATATATGTACACTCATCCATCGTATACATTACCACATCTTGAAATTCCTTCCAGGAATGTGACTGATCACATGACCTGAAAGGTTCAATGGCTAATCAACAACTTTGTTTGATTGGGACCCTATCCATGCCACCTCACATATCAGGAGTGTCGTTCTTCTTTTCATAAAGAGGTCCAAGGGCTAGTCTTGCAGAAGTTTTTTCAGCTACACAGGATGCGCAACATCCGTGCAAGTCCTGGTGACTTTCTCCCCTGCACTGCACCGATCAGATAGATCAGTGTGGGGCAGGAGAAAGGAGAACAGTTCTTTCAGTGATCATGAAGGATGCTGTCAGTGTTTTCCTCCATCAGAATAAGCAGCCTCTAGACTGTAAGAAACACACACATTTTAACATCATTTTGATTGTCTAAAATTTACTGCAGCTAAAAATTACATTTGGTTTACAATGCATTTTGCCAGATATGTTGTCACTTGTCAAAGCTAAGAATTTTACATGCTGGGTTTTTTTATGGCACATTTAGCACTGATAAGTTGTCACACTCTTGCTTAATATGTTAACATTCTGTCTGTAAACTGTATATGCATAGCTACCTTTTTGAAGCAATATTGAGATTTACTTAAGAACGTGGGGCCCAATAAATACCATCAATGGTGCCCAGTCCAAGAGATGGTGGATCCTATAGGTAAACACCACCTCATCATGCACTAAAACTTACTAAAAAAAAAAAAGATGTGAAGTTCACACATATAGAAAATGGACATTTTGTGAATACATATTACACGTATTGTAAAATAGATAGAGCTCATATGTAGAGTTTGTTTGATAAACTTTCCTACTACTTTGTCTAAATTAGAAGCAAATTGGTTGAACATTACTTCTACCTAAAATGGCAGAAAACGCACCTATCTTGGTGATGGACAGGACAGCTAGAGGGGATATGGAGGAGGCTGTTATTTTTTTTTTAATAGGTGTACTTTCACCAATTTGCTGATAATTCATTGAAAGTAGATGATCGGTACAATTGCTGCCAATGCATTTTTTAAAGCTGTATTGTCATGAGTCAAATTTGATCATGTTAGGTTCTTGCATAGGTCCTATAGCATTGATAAGTTTCCACCCTCTTTCCTACATACACACATCTCTCCTGCATACACACAACTCTACTACTATCACACACGCAATTTTCCGAAATACACACACAACTCTCCTCCATACACAAACACAGTTCTAACACATATAGCTTTTCTACAGCTTTGAAGTATGCACTCACACCTCTGTTACATACACGCACTGTTTTGCTACATACTTGTACACAGCTTTCTTACATACACCAACAGCTCTCTTATATACTCATGCAGCTCCACACACACAAACACTTATATATATATATATATATATATGTACACTCATCCATCGTATACATTACCACATCTTGAAATTCCTTCCAGGAATGTGACTGATCACATGACCTGAAAGGTTCAATGGCTAATCAACAACTTTGTTTGATTGGGACCCTATCCATGCCACCTCACATATCAGGAGTGTCGTTCTTCTTTTCATAAAGAGGTCCAAGGGCTAGTCTTGCAGAAGTTTTTTCAGCTACACAGGATGCGCAACATCCGTGCAAGTCCTGGTGACTTTCTCCCCTGCACTGCACCGATCAGATAGATCAGTGTGGGGCAGGAGAAAGGAGAACAGTTCTTTCAGTGATCATGAAGGATGCTGTCAGTGTTTTCCTCCATCAGAATAAGCAGCCTCTAGACTGTAAGAAACACACACATTTTAACATCATTTTGATTGTCTAAAATTTACTGCAGCTAAAAATTACATTTGGTTTACAATGCATTTTGCCAGATATGTTGTCACTTGTCAAAGCTAAGAATTTTACATGCTGGGTTTTTTTATGGCACATTTAGCACTGATAAGTTGTCACACTCTTGCTTAATATGTTAACATTCTGTCTGTAAACTGTATATGCATAGCTACCTTTTTGAAGCAATATTGAGATTTACTTAAGAACGTGGGGCCCAATAAATACCATCAATGGTGCCCAGTCCAAGAGATGGTGGATCCTATAGGTAAACACCACCTCATCATGCACTAAAACTTACTAAAAAAAAAAAAGATGTGAAGTTCACACATATAGAAAATGGACATTTTGTGAATACATATTACACGTATTGTAAAATAGATAGAGCTCATATGTAGAGTTTGTTTGATAAACTTTCCTACTACTTTGTCTAAATTAGAAGCAAATTGGTTGAACATTACTTCTACCTAAAATGGCAGAAAACGCACCTATCTTGGTGATGGACAGGACAGCTAGAGGGGATATGGAGGAGGCTGTTATTTTTTTTTTAATAGGTGTACTTTCACCAATTTGCTGATAATTCATTGAAAGTAGATGATCGGTACAATTGCTGCCAATGCATTTTTTAAAGCTGTATTGTCATGAGTCAAATTTGATCATGTTAGGTTCTTGCATAGGTCCTATAGCATTGATAAGTTTCCACCCTCTTTCCTACATACACACATCTCTCCTGCATACACACAACTCTACTACTATCACACACGCAATTTTCCGAAATACACACACAACTCTCCTCCATACACAAACACAGTTCTAACACATATAGCTTTTCTACAGCTTTGAAGTATGCACTCACACCTGTTACATACACGCACTGTTTTGCTACATACTTGTACACAGCTTTCTTACATACACCAACAGCTCTCTTATATACTCATGCAGCTCCACACACACAAACACTTATATATATATATATATATATATATATATGTACACTCATCCATCGTATACATTACCACATCTTGAAATTCCTTCCAGGAATGTGACTGATCACATGACCTGAAAGGTTCAATGGCTAATCAACAACTTTGTTTGATTGGGACCCTATCCATGCCACCTCACATATCAGGAGTGTCGTTCTTCTTTTCATAAAGAGGTCCAAGGGCTAGTCTTGCAGAAGTTTTTTCAGCTACACAGGATGCGCAACATCCGTGCAAGTCCTGGTGACTTTCTCCCCTGCACTGCACCGATCAGATAGATCAGTGTGGGGCAGGAGAAAGGAGAACAGTTCTTTCAGTGATCATGAAGGATGCTGTCAGTGTTTTCCTCCATCAGAATAAGCAGCCTCTAGACTGTAAGAAACACACACATTTTAACATCATTTTGATTGTCTAAAATTTACTGCAGCTAAAAATTACATTTGGTTTACAATGCATTTTGCCAGATATGTTGTCACTTGTCAAAGCTAAGAATTTTACATGCTGGGTTTTTTTATGGCACATTTAGCACTGATAAGTTGTCACACTCTTGCTTAATATGTTAACATTCTGTCTGTAAACTGTATATGCATAGCTACCTTTTTGAAGCAATATTGAGATTTACTTAAGAACGTGGGGCCCAATAAATACCATCAATGGTGCCCAGTCCAAGAGATGGTGGATCCTATAGGTAAACACCACCTCATCATGCACTAAAACTTAATACATATTACACGTATTGTAAAATAGATAGAGCTCATATGTAGAGTTTGTTTGATAAACTTTCCTACTACTTTGTCTAAATTAGAAGCAAATTGGTTGAACATTACTTCTACCTAAAATGGCAGAAAACGCACCTATCTTGGTGATGGACAGGACAGCTAGAGGGGATATGGAGGAGGCTGTTATTTTTTTTTTAATAGGTGTACTTTCACCAATTTGCTGATAATTCATTGAAAGTAGATGATCGGTACAATTGCTGCCAATGCATTTTTTAAAGCTGTATTGTCATGAGTCAAATTTGATCATGTTAGGTTCTTGCATAGGTCCTATAGCATTGATAAGTTTCCACCCTCTTTCCTACATACACACATCTCTCCTGCATACACACAACTCTACTACTATCACACACGCAATTTTCCGAAATACACACACAACTCTCCTCCATACACAAACACAGTTCTAACACATATAGCTTTTCTACAGCTTTGAAGTATGCACTCACACCTCTGTTACATACACGCACTGTTTTGCTACATACTTGTACACAGCTTTCTTACATACACCAACAGCTCTCTTATATACTCATGCAGCTCCACACACACAAACACTTATATATATATATATATATATATGTACACTCATCCATCGTATACATTACCACATCTTGAAATTCCTTCCAGGAATGTGACTGATCACATGACCTGAAAGGTTCAATGGCTAATCAACAACTTTGTTTGATTGGGACCCTATCCATGCCACCTCACATATCAGGAGTGTCGTTCTTCTTTTCATAAAGAGGTCCAAGGGCTAGTCTTGCAGAAGTTTTTTCAGCTACACAGGATGCGCAACATCCGTGCAAGTCCTGGTGACTTTCTCCCCTGCACTGCACCGATCAGATAGATCAGTGTGGGGCAGGAGAAAGGAGAACAGTTCTTTCAGTGATCATGAAGGATGCTGTCAGTGTTTTCCTCCATCAGAATAAGCAGCCTCTAGACTGTAAGAAACACACACATTTTAACATCATTTTGATTGTCTAAAATTTACTGCAGCTAAAAATTACATTTGGTTTACAATGCATTTTGCCAGATATGTTGTCACTTGTCAAAGCTAAGAATTTTACATGCTGGGTTTTTTTATGGCACATTTAGCACTGATAAGTTGTCACACTCTTGCTTAATATGTTAACATTCTGTCTGTAAACTGTATATGCATAGCTACCTTTTTGAAGCAATATTGAGATTTACTTAAGAACGTGGGGCCCAATAAATACCATCAATGGTGCCCAGTCCAAGAGATGGTGGATCCTATAGGTAAACACCACCTCATCATGCACTAAAACTTACTAAAAAAAAAAAAGATGTGAAGTTCACACATATAGAAAATGGACATTTTGTGAATACATATTACACGTATTGTAAAATAGATAGAGCTCATATGTAGAGTTTGTTTGATAAACTTTCCTACTACTTTGTCTAAATTAGAAGCAAATTGGTTGAACATTACTTCTACCTAAAATGGCAGAAAACGCACCTATCTTGGTGATGGACAGGACAGCTAGAGGGGATATGGAGGAGGCTGTTATTTTTTTTTTAATAGGTGTACTTTCACCAATTTGCTGATAATTCATTGAAAGTAGATGATCGGTACAATTGCTGCCAATGCATTTTTTAAAGCTGTATTGTCATGAGTCAAATTTGATCATGTTAGGTTCTTGCATAGGTCCTATAGCATTGATAAGTTTCCACCCTCTTTCCTACATACACACATCTCTCCTGCATACACACAACTCTACTACTATCACACACGCAATTTTCCGAAATACACACACAACTCTCCTCCATACACAAACACAGTTCTAACACATATAGCTTTTCTACAGCTTTGAAGTATGCACTCACACCTCTGTTACATACACGCACTGTTTTGCTACATACTTGTACACAGCTTTCTTACATACACCAACAGCTCTCTTATATACTCATGCAGCTCCACACACACAAACACTTATATATATATATATATATATATGTACACTCATCCATCGTATACATTACCACATCTTGAAATTCCTTCCAGGAATGTGACTGATCACATGACCTGAAAGGTTCAATGGCTAATCAACAACTTTGTTTGATTGGGACCCTATCCATGCCACCTCACATATCAGGAGTGTCGTTCTTCTTTTCATAAAGAGGTCCAAGGGCTAGTCTTGCAGAAGTTTTTTCAGCTACACAGGATGCGCAACATCCGTGCAAGTCCTGGTGACTTTCTCCCCTGCACTGCACCGATCAGATAGATCAGTGTGGGGCAGGAGAAAGGAGAACAGTTCTTTCAGTGATCATGAAGGATGCTGTCAGTGTTTTCCTCCATCAGAATAAGCAGCCTCTAGACTGTAAGAAATACACACATTTTAACATCATTTTGATTGTCTAAAATTTACTGCAGCTAAAAATTACATTTGGTTTACAATGCATTTTGCCAGATATGTTGTCACTTGTCAAAGCTAAGAATTTTACATGCTGGGTTTTTTTATGGCACATTTAGCACTGATAAGTTGTCACACTCTTGCTTAATATGTTAACATTCTGTCTGTAAACTGTATATGCATAGCTACCTTTTTGAAGCAATATTGAGATTTACTTAAGAACGTGGGGCCCAATAAATACCATCAATGGTGCCCAGTCCAAGAGATGGTGGATCCTATAGGTAAACACCACCTCATCATGCACTAAAACTTACTAAAAAAAAAAAAGATGTGAAGTTCACACATATAGAAAATGGACATTTTGTGAATACATATTACACGTATTGTAAAATAGATAGAGCTCATATGTAGAGTTTGTTTGATAAACTTTCCTACTACTTTGTCTAAATTAGAAGCAAATTGGTTGAACATTACTTCTACCTAAAATGGCAGAAAACGCACCTATCTTGGTGATGGACAGGACAGCTAGAGGGGATATGGAGGAGGCTGTTATTTTTTTTTTAATAGGTGTACTTTCACCAATTTGCTGATAATTCATTGAAAGTAGATGATCGGTACAATTACTGCCAATGCATTTTTTAAAGCTGTATTGTCATGAGTCAAATTTGATCATGTTAGGTTCTTGCATAGGTCCTATAGCATTGATAAGTTTCCACCCTCTTTCCTACATACACACATCTCTCCTGCATACACACAACTCTACTACTATCACACACGCAATTTTCCGAAATACACACACAACTCTCCTCCATACACAAACACAGTTCTAACACATATAGCTTTTCTACAGCTTTGAAGTATGCACTCACACCTCTGTTACATACACGCACTGTTTTGCTACATACTTGTACACAGCTTTCTTACATACACCAACAGCTCTCTTATATACTCATGCAGCTCCACACACACAAACACTTATATATATATATATATATATATATATATGTACACTCATCCATCGTATACATTACCACATCTTGAAATTCCTTCCAGGAATGTGACTGATCACATGAGCTGAAAGGTTCAATGGCTAATCAACAACTTTGTTTGATTGGGACCCTATCCATGCCACCTCACATATCAGGAGTGTCGTTCTTCTTTTCATAAAGAGGTCCAAGGGCTAGTCTTGCAGAAGTTTTTTCAGCTACACAGGATGCGCAACATCCGTGCAAGTCCTGGTGACTTTCTCCCCTGCACTGCACCGATCAGATAGATCAGTGTGGGGCAGGAGAAAGGAGAACAGTTCTTTCAGTGATCATGAAGGATGCTGTCAGTGTTTTCCTCCATCAGAATAAGCAGCCTCTAGACTGTAAGAAACACACACATTTTAACATCATTTTGATTGTCTAAAATTTACTGCAGCTAAAAATTACATTTGGTTTACAATGCATTTTGCCAGATATGTTGTCACTTGTCAAAGCTAAGAATTTTACATGCTGGGTTTTTTTATGGCACATTTAGCACTGATAAGTTGTCACACTCTTGCTTAATATGTTAACATTCTGTCTGTAAACTGTATATGCATAGCTACCTTTTTGAAGCAATATTGAGATTTACTTAAGAACGTGGGGCCCAATAAATACCATCAATGGTGCCCAGTCCAAGAGATGGTGGATCCTATAGGTAAACACCACCTCATCATGCACTAAAACTTACTAAAAAAAAAAAAGATGTGAAGTTCACACATATAGAAAATGGACATTTTGTGAATACATATTGCACGTATTGTAAAATAGATAGAGCTCATATGTAGAGTTTGTTTGATAAACTTTCCTACTACTTTGTCTAAATTAGAAGCAAATTGGTTGAACATTACTTCTACCTAAAATGGCAGAAAACGCACCTATCTTGGTGATGGACAGGACAGCTAGAGGGGATATGGAGGAGGCTGTTATTTTTTTTTTAATAGGTGTACTTTCACCAATTTGCTGATAATTCATTGAAAGTAGATGATCGGTACAATTGCTGCCAATGCATTTTTTAAAGCTGTATTGTCATGAGTCAAATTTGATCATGTTAGGTTCTTGCATAGGTCCTATAGCATTGATAAGTTTCCACCCTCTTTCCTACATACACACATCTCTCCTGCATACACACAACTCTACTACTATCACACACGCAATTTTCCGAAATACACACACAACTCTCCTCCATACACAAACACAGTTCTAACACATATAGCTTTTCTACAGCTTTGAAGTATGCACTCACACCTCTGTTACATACACGCACTGTTTTGCTACATACTTGTACACAGCTTTCTTACATACACCAACAGCTCTCTTATATACTCATGCAGCTCCACACACACAAACACTTATATATATATATATATATCTACACTCATCCATCGTATACATTACCACATCTTGAAATTCCTTCCAGGAATGTGACTGATCACATGACCTGAAAGGTTCAATGGCTAATCAACAACTTTGTTTGATTGGGACCCTATCCATGCCACCTCACATATCAGGAGTGTCGTTCTTCTTTTCATAAAGAGGTCCAAGGGCTAGTCTTGCAGAAGTTTTTTCAGCTACACAGGATGCGCAACATCCGTGCAAGTCCTGGTGACTTTCTCCCCTGCACTGCACCGATCAGATAGATCAGTGTGGGGCAGGAGAAAGGAGAACAGTTCTTTCAGTGATCATGAAGGATGCTGTCAGTGTTTTCCTCCATCAGAATAAGCAGCCTCTAGACTGTAAGAAACACACACATTTTAACATCATTTTGATTGTCTAAAATTTACTGCAGCTAAAAATTACATTTGGTTTACAATGCATTTTGCCAGATATGTTGTCACTTGTCAAAGCTAAGAATTTTACATGCTGGGTTTTTTTATGGCACATTTAGCACTGATAAGTTGTCACACTCTTGCTTAATATGTTAACATTCTGTCTGTAAACTGTATATGCATAGCTACCTTTTTGAAGCAATATTGAGATTTACTTAAGAACGTGGGGCCCAATAAATACCATCAATGGTGCCCAGTCCAAGAGATGGTGGATCCTATAGGTAAACACCACCTCATCATGCACTAAAACTTACTAAAAAAAAAAAAGATGTGAAGTTCACACATATAGAAAATGGACATTTTGTGAATACATATTACACGTATTGTAAAATAGATAGAGCTCATATGTAGAGTTTGTTTGATAAACTTTCCTACTACTTTGTCTAAATTAGAAGCAAATTGGTTGAACATTACTTCTACCTAAAATGGCAGAAAACGCACCTATCTTGGGATGGACAGGACAGCTAGAGGGGATATGGAGGAGGCTGTTATTTTTTTTTAATAGGTGTACTTTCACCAATTTGCTGATAATTCATTGAAAGTAGATGATCGGTACAATTGCTGCCAATGCATTATTTTTAAAGCTGTATTGTCATGAGTCAAATTTGATCATGTTAGGTTCTTGCATAGGTCCTATAGCATTGATAAGTTTCCACCCTCTTTCCTACATACACACATCTCTCCTGCATACACACAACTCTACTACTATCACACACGCAATTTTCCGAAATACACACACAACTCTCCTCCATACACAAACACAGTTCTAACACATATAGCTTTTCTTACAGCTTTGAAGTATGCACTCACACCTCTGTTACATACACGCACTGTTTTGCTACATACTTGTACACAGCTTTCTTACATACACCAACAGCTCTCTTATATACTCATGCAGCTCCACACACACAAACACATATATATATATATATATATATATGTACACTCATCCATCGTATACATTACCACATCTTGAAATTCCTTCGGAATGGACTGATCACATGACCTGAAAGGTTCAATGGCTAGTCAACAACTTTGTTTGATTGGGACCCTATCCATGCCACCTCACATATCAGAGTGTCGTTCTTCTTTTCATAAAGAGGTCCCAAGGGCTAGTCTTGCAGAAGTTTTTCAGCTACACAGGATGCGCAACATCCGTGCAAGTCCTGGTGACTTTCTCCCCTGCACTGCACCGATCAGATAGATCAGTGTGGGGCAGGAGAAAGGAGAACAGTTCTTTCAGTGATCATGAAGGATGCTGTCAGTGTTTTCCTCCATCAGAATAAGCTAGCCTCTAGACTGTAAGAAACACACACATTTTAACATCATTTTGTGTGTCTAAAATTTACTGCAGCTAAAAATTACATTTGGTTTACAATGCATTTTGCCAGATATGTTGTCACTTGTCAAAGCTAAGAATTTTACATGCTGGGTTTTTTATGGCACATTTAGCACTGATAAGTTGTCACACTCTTGCTTAATATGTTAACATTCTGTCTGTAAACTGTATATGCATAGCTACCTTTTTGAAGCAATATTGAGATTTACTTAAGAACGTGGGCCCAATAAATACCACAATGGTGCCCAGTCCAAGAGATGGTGGATCCTATAGGTAAACACCACCTCATCATGCACTAACTTACTATAAAAAAAAAAAGATGTGAAGTTCACACATATAGAAAATGGACATTTTGTGAATACATATTACACGTATTGTAAAATAGATAGAGCTCATATGTAGAGTTTGTTTGATAAACTTTCCTACTACTTTGTCTAAATTAGAAGCAAATTGGTTGAACATTACTTCTACCTAAAATGGCAGAAAACGCACCTATCTTGGTGATGGACAGGACAGCTAGAGGGGATATGGAGGAGGCTGTTATTTTTTTTTTAATAGGTTACTTTCACCAATTTGCTGATAATACATTTGAAAGTAGATGATCGGTACAGATTGCTGCCAATGCATTTTTTAAAGCTGTATTGTCATGAGTCAAATTTGATCATGTTAGGTTCTTGCATAGGTCCTATAGCATTGATAAGTTTCCACCCTCTTTCCTACATACACACATCTCTCCTGCATACACACATCTAACTACTATCACACACGCAATTTTCCGAAATACACACACAACTCTCCTCCATACACAAACACAGTTCTAACACATATAGCTTTTCTACAGCTTTGAAGTATGCACTCACACCTCTGTTACATACACGCACTGTTTTGCTACATACTGTACACAGCTTTCTTACATACACCAACAGCTCTCTTATATACTCATGCAGCTCCACACACACAAACACTTATATATATATATATATATATGTACACTCATCCATCGTATACATTACCACATCTTGAAATTCCTTCCAGGAATGTGACTGATCACATGACCTGAAAGGTTCAATGGCTAATCAACAACTTTGTTTGATTGGGACCCTATCCATGCCACCTCACATGATCAGGAGTGTCGTTCTTCTTTTCATAAAGAGGTCCAAGGGCTAGTCTTGCAGAAGTTTTTTTCAGCTACACAGGATGCGCAACATCCGTGCAAGTCCTGGTGACTTTCTCCCCTGCACTGCACCGATCAGATAGATCAGTGTGGGGCAGGAGAAAGGAGAACAGTTCTTTCAGTGATCATGAAGGATGCTGTCAGTGTTTTCCTCCATCAGAATAAGCAGCCTCTAGACTGTAAGAAACACACACATTTTAACATCATTTTGATTGTCTAAAATTTACTGCAGCTAAAAATACATTTGGTTTACAATGCATTTTGCCAGATATGTTGTCACTGTCAAAGCTAAGAATTTTACATGCTGGGTTTTTTATGGCACATTTAGCACTGATAAGTTGTCACACTCTTGCTTAATATGTTAACATTCTGTCTTAAACTGTATATGCATAGCTACCTTTTTGAAGCAATATTGAGATTTACTTAAGAACGTGGGCCCAATAAATACCATCAATGGTGCCCAGTCAAGAGATGGTGGATCCTATAGGTAAACACCACCTCATCATGCACTAAAACTTACTAAAAAAAAAAAAAGATGTGAAGTTCACACATATAGAAAATGGACATTTTGTGAATACCTATTACACGTATTGTAAAATAGATAGAGCTCATATGTAGAGTATTGTTTGATAAACTTTCCTACTTTGTCTAAATTAGAAGCAAATTGGTTGAACATTACTTCTACCTAAAATGGCAGAAAACGCACCAATCTTGGTGATGGACAGGACAGCTAGAGGGGATATGGAGGAGGCTGTTATTGTTTTTTTTAATAGGTGTACTTTTCACCAATTTGCTGATAATTCATTGAAAGTAGATGATCGGTACAATTGCTGCCAATGCATTTTTTAAAGCTGTATTGTCATGAGTTCAAATTTGATCATGTTAGGTTCTTGCATAGTCCATATAGCATTGATAAGTTTCCACCCTCTTTCCTACATACACACATCTCTCCTGCATACACACAACTCTACTACTATCACACACGCAATTTTCCGAAATACACACACAACTCTCCTCCATACACAAACACAGTTCTAACACATATAGCTTTTCTACAGCTTTGAAGTATGCACTCACACCTCTGTTACATACACGCACTGTTTTGCTACATACTTGTACACAGCTTTCTTAAATACACCAACAGCTCTCTTATATACTCATGCAGCTCCACACACACAAACACTTATATATATATATATATAGGTACACTCCATCCATCGTATACATTACCACATCTTGAAATTCCTTCCAGGAATGTGACTGATCACATGACCTGAAAGGTTCAATGGCTAATCAACAACTTTGTTTGATTTGGACCCTATCCATGCCACCTCACATATCAGGAGTGTCGTTCTTCTTTTCATAAAGAGGTCCAAGGCTAGTCTTGCAGAAGTTTTTTCAGCTACACAGGATGCGCAACATCCGTGCAAGTCCTGGTGACTTTCTCCCCTGCACTGCACCGATCAGATAGATCAGTGTGGGGCAGGAGAAAGGAAACAGTTCTTTCAGTGATCATGAAGGATGCTGTCAGTGTTTTCCTCCATCAGAATAAGCAGCCTCTAGACTGTAAGAAACACACACATTTTAACATCATTGATTGTCTGAAAATTTACTGCAGCTAAAAATTACATTTGGTTTACAATGCATTTTGCCAGATATGTTGTCACTTGTCAAAGCTAAGAATTTTACATGCTGGGTTTTTTTATGGCACATTTAGCACTGATAAGTTGTCACACTCTTGCTTAATATGTTAACATTCTGTCTGTAAACTGTATATGCATAGCTACCTTTTTGAAGCAATATTGAGATTTACTTAAGAACGTGGGGCCCAATAAATACCATCAATGGTGCCCAGTCCAAGAGATGGTGGATCCTATAGGTAAACACCACCTCATCATGCACTAAAACTTACTAAAAAAAAAAAAGATGTTGAAGTTCACACATATAGAAAATGGACATTTTGTGAATACATATTTACACGTATTGTAAAAGTAGATAGAGCATATGTAGAGTTTGTTTGATAAACTTTCCTACTACTTTGTCTAAATTAGAAGCAAATTGGTTGAACATTACTTCTACCTAAAATGGCAGAAAACGCACCTATCTTGGTGATGGACAGGACAGCTAGAGGGGATATGGAGGAGGCTGTTATTTTTTTTTTAATAGGTGTACTTTCACCAATTTGCTGATAATTCATTGAAAGTAGATGATCGGTACAATTGCTGCCAATGCATTTTTTAAAGCTGTATTGTCATGAGTCAAATTTGATCATGTTAGGTTCTTGCATAGGTCCTATAGCATTGATAAGTTTCCACCCTCTTTCCTACATACACACATCTCTCCTGCATACACACAACTCTACTACTATCACACACGCAATTTTCCGAAATACACACACAACTCTCCTCCATACACAAACACAGTTCTAACACATATAGCTTTTCTACAGCTTTGAAGTATGCACTCACACCTCTGTTACATACACGCACTGTTTTGCTACATACTTGTACACAGCTTTCTTACATACACCAACAGCTCTCTTATATACTCATGCAGCTCCACACACACAAACACTTATATATATATATATATATATGTACACTCATCCATCGTATACATTACCACATCTTGAAATTCCTTCCAGGAATGTGACTGATCACATGACCTGAAAGGTTCAATGGCTAATCAACAACTTTGTTTGATTGGGACCCTATCCATGCCACCTCACATATCAGGAGTGTCGTTCTTCTTTTCATAAAGAGGTCCAAGGGCTAGTCTTGCAGAAGTTTTTTCAGCTACACAGGATGCGCAACATCCGTGCAAGTCCTGGTGACTTTCTCCCCTGCACTGCACCGATCAGATAGATCAGTGTGGGGCAGGAGAAAGGAGAACAGTTCTTTCAGTGATCATGAAGGATGCTGTCAGTGTTTTCCTCCATCAGAATAAGCAGCCTCTAGACTGTAAGAAACACACACATTTTAACATCATTTTGATTGTCTAAAATTTACTGCAGCTAAAAATTACATTTGGTTTACAATGCATTTTGCCAGATATGTTGTCACTTGTCAAAGCTAAGAATTTTACATGCTGGGTTTTTTTATGGCACATTTAGCACTGATAAGTTGTCACACTCTTGCTTAATATGTTAACATTCTGTCTGTAAACTGTATATGCATAGCTACCTTTTTGAAGCAATATTGAGATTTACTTAAGAACGTGGGGCCCAATAAATACCATCAATGGTGCCCAGTCCAAGAGATGGTGGATCCTATAGGTAAACACCACCTCATCATGCACTAAAACTTACTAAAAAAAAAAAAGATGTGAAGTTCACACATATAGAAAATGGACATTTTGTGAATACATATTACACGTATTGTAAAATAGATAGAGCTCATATGTAGAGTTTGTTTGATAAACTTTCCTACTACTTTGTCTAAATTAGAAGCAAATTGGTTGAACATTACTTCTACCTAAAATGGCAGAAAACGCACCTATCTTGGTGATGGACAGGACAGCTAGAGGGGATATGGAGGAGGCTGTTATTTTTTTTTTAATAGGTGTACTTTCACCAATTTGCTGATAATTCATTGAAAGTAGATGATCGGTACAATTGCTGCCAATGCATTTTTTAAAGCTGTATTGTCATGAGTCAAATTTGATCATGTTAGGTTCTTGCATAGGTCCTATAGCATTGATAAGTTTCCACCCTCTTTCCTACATACACACATCTCTCCTGCATACACACAACTCTACTACTATCACACACGCAATTTTCCGAAATACACACACAACTCTCCTCCATACACAAACACAGTTCTAACACATATAGCTTTTCTACAGCTTTGAAGTATGCACTCACACCTCTGTTACATACACGCACTGTTTTGCTACATACTTGTACACAGCTTTCTTACATACACCAACAGCTCTCTTATATACTCATGCAGCTCCACACACACAAACACTTATATATATATATATATATATGTACACTCATCCATCGTATACATTACCACATCTTGAAATTCCTTCCAGGAATGTGACTGATCACATGACCTGAAAGGTTCAATGGCTAATCAACAACTTTGTTTGATTGGGACCCTATCCATGCCACCTCACATATCAGGAGTGTCGTTCTTCTTTTCATAAAGAGGTCCAAGGGCTAGTCTTGCAGAAGTTTTTTCAGCTACACAGGATGCGCAACATCCGTGCAAGTCCTGGTGACTTTCTCCCCTGCACTGCACCGATCAGATAGATCAGTGTGGGGCAGGAGAAAGGAGAACAGTTCTTTCAGTGATCATGAAGGATGCTGTCAGTGTTTTCCTCCATCAGAATAAGCAGCCTCTAGACTGTAAGAAACACACACATTTTAACATCATTTTGATTGTCTAAAATTTACTGCAGCTAAAAATTACATTTGGTTTACAATGCATTTTGCCAGATATGTTGTCACTTGTCAAAGCTAAGAATTTTACATGCTGGGTTTTTTTATGGCACATTTAGCACTGATAAGTTGTCACACTCTTGCTTAATATGTTAACATTCTGTCTGTAAACTGTATATGCATAGCTACCTTTTTGAAGCAATATTGAGATTTACTTAAGAACGTGGGGCCCAATAAATACCATCAATGGTGCCCAGTCCAAGAGATGGTGGATCCTATAGGTAAACACCACCTCATCATGCACTAAAACTTACTAAAAAAAAAAAAGATGTGAAGTTCACACATATAGAAAATGGACATTTTGTGAATACATATTACACGTATTGTAAAATAGATAGAGCTCATATGTAGAGTTTGTTTGATAAACTTTCCTACTACTTTGTCTAAATTAGAAGCAAATTGGTTGAACATTACTTCTACCTAAAATGGCAGAAAACGCACCTATCTTGGTGATGGACAGGACAGCTAGAGGGGATATGGAGGAGGCTGTTATTTTTTTTTTAATAGGTGTACTTTCACCAATTTGCTGATAATTCATTGAAAGTAGATGATCGGTACAATTGCTGCCAATGCATTTTTTAAAGCTGTATTGTCATGAGTCAAATTTGATCATGTTAGGTTCTTGCATAGGTCCTATAGCATTGATAAGTTTCCACCCTCTTTCCTACATACACACATCTCTCCTGCATACACACAACTCTACTACTATCACACACGCAATTTTCCGAAATACACACACAACTCTCCTCCATACACAAACACAGTTCTAACACATATAGCTTTTCTACAGCTTTGAAGTATGCACTCACACCTCTGTTACATACACGCACTGTTTTGCTACATACTTGTACACAGCTTTCTTACATACACCAACAGCTCTCTTATATACTCATGCAGCTCCACACACACAAACACTTATATATATATATATATATATATGTACACTCATCCATCGTATACATTACCACATCTTGAAATTCCTTCCAGGAATGTGACTGATCACATGACCTGAAAGGTTCAATGGCTAATCAACAACTTTGTTTGATTGGGACCCTATCCATGCCACCTCACATATCAGGAGTGTCGTTCTTCTTTTCATAAAGAGGTCCAAGGGCTAGTCTTGCAGAAGTTTTTTCAGCTACACAGGATGCGCAACATCCGTGCAAGTCCTGGTGACTTTCTCCCCTGCACTGCACCGATCAGATAGATCAGTGTGGGGCAGGAGAAAGGAGAACAGTTCTTTCAGTGATCATGAAGGATGCTGTCAGTGTTTTCCTCCATCAGAATAAGCAGCCTCTAGACTGTAAGAAACACACACATTTTAACATCATTTTGATTGTCTAAAATTTACTGCAGCTAAAAATTACATTTGGTTTACAATGCATTTTGCCAGATATGTTGTCACTTGTCAAAGCTAAGAATTTTACATGCTGGGTTTTTTTATGGCACATTTAGCACTGATAAGTTGTCACACTCTTGCTTAATATGTTAACATTCTGTCTGTAAACTGTATATGCATAGCTACCTTTTTGAAGCAATATTGAGATTTACTTAAGAACGTGGGGCCCAATAAATACCATCAATGGTGCCCAGTCCAAGAGATGGTGGATCCTATAGGTAAACACCACCTCATCATGCACTAAAACTTACTAAAAAAAAAAAAGATGTGAAGTTCACACATATAGAAAATGGACATTTTGTGAATACATATTACACGTATTGTAAAATAGATAGAGCTCATATGTAGAGTTTGTTTGATAAACTTTCCTACTACTTTGTCTAAATTAGAAGCAAATTGGTTGAACATTACTTCTACCTAAAATGGCAGAAAACGCACCTATCTTGGTGATGGACAGGACAGCTAGAGGGGATATGGAGGAGGCTGTTATTTTTTTTTTAATAGGTGTACTTTCACCAATTTGCTGATAATTCATTGAAAGTAGATGATCGGTACAATTGCTGCCAATGCATTTTTTAAAGCTGTATTGTCATGAGTCAAATTTGATCATGTTAGGTTCTTGCATAGGTCCTATAGCATTGATAAGTTTCCACCCTCTTTCCTACATACACACATCTCTCCTGCATACACACAACTCTACTACTATCACACACGCAATTTTCCGAAATACACACACAACTCTCCTCCATACACAAACACAGTTCTAACACATATAGCTTTTCTACAGCTTTGAAGTATGCACTCACACCTCTGTTACATACACGCACTGTTTTGCTACATACTTGTACACAGCTTTCTTACATACACCAACAGCTCTCTTATATACTCATGCAGCTCCACACACACAAACACTTATATATATATATATATATATATATGTACACTCATCCATCGTATACATTACCACATCTTGAAATTCCTTCCAGGAATGTGACTGATCACATGACCTGAAAGGTTCAATGGCTAATCAACAACTTTGTTTGATTGGGACCCTATCCATGCCACCTCACATATCAGGAGTGTCGTTCTTCTTTTCATAAAGAGGTCCAAGGGCTAGTCTTGCAGAAGTTTTTTCAGCTACACAGGATGCGCAACATCCGTGCAAGTCCTGGTGACTTTCTCCCCTGCACTGCACCGATCAGATAGATCAGTGTGGGGCAGGAGAAAGGAGAACAGTTCTTTCAGTGATCATGAAGGATGCTGTCAGTGTTTTCCTCCATCAGAATAAGCAGCCTCTAGACTGTAAGAAACACACACATTTTAACATCATTTTGATTGTCTAAAATTTACTGCAGCTAAAAATTACATTTGGTTTACAATGCATTTTGCCAGATATATATGTTGTCACTTGTCAAAGCTAAGAATTTTACATGCTGGGTTTTTTTATGGCACATTTAGCACTGATAAGTTGTCACACTCTTGCTTAATATGTTAACATTCTGTCTGTAAACTGTATATGCATAGCTACCTTTTTGAAGCAATATTGAGATTTACTTAAGAACGTGGGGCCCAATAAATACCATCAATGGTGCCCAGTCCAAGAGATGGTGGATCCTATAGGTAAACACCACCTCATCATGCACTAAAACTTACTAAAAAAAAAAAAGATGTGAAGTTCACACATATAGAAAATGGACATTTTGTGAATACATATTACACGTATTGTAAAATAGATAGAGCTCATATGTAGAGTTTGTTTGATAAACTTTCCTACTACTTTGTCTAAATTAGAAGCAAATTGGTTGAACATTACTTCTACCTAAAATGGCAGAAAACGCACCTATCTTGGTGATGGACAGGACAGCTAGAGGGGATATGGAGGAGGCTGTTATTTTTTTTTTAATAGGTGTACTTTCACCAATTTGCTGATAATTCATTGAAAGTAGATGATCGGTACAATTGCTGCCAATGCATTTTTTAAAGCTGTATTGTCATGAGTCAAATTTGATCATGTTAGGTTCTTGCATAGGTCCTATAGCATTGATAAGTTTCCACCCTCTTTCCTACATACACACATCTCTCCTGCATACACACAACTCTACTACTATCACACACGCAATTTTCCGAAATACACACACAACTCTCCTCCATACACAAACACAGTTCTAACACATATAGCTTTTCTACAGCTTTGAAGTATGCACTCACACCTCTGTTACATACACGCACTGTTTTGCTACATACTTGTACACAGCTTTCTTACATACACCAACAGCTCTCTTATATACTCATGCAGCTCCACACACACAAACACTTATATATATATATATATATATATGTACACTCATCCATCGTATACATTACCACATCTTGAAATTCCTTCCAGGAATGTGACTGATCACATGACCTGAAAGGTTCAATGGCTAATCAACAACTTTGTTTGATTGGGACCCTATCCATGCCACCTCACATATCAGGAGTGTCGTTCTTCTTTTCATAAAGAGGTCCAAGGGCTAGTCTTGCAGAAGTTTTTTCAGCTACACAGGATGCGCAACATCCGTGCAAGTCCTGGTGACTTTCTCCCCTGCACTGCACCGATCAGATAGATCAGTGTGGGGCAGGAGAAAGGAGAACAGTTCTTTCAGTGATCATGAAGGATGCTGTCAGTGTTTTCCTCCATCAGAATAAGCAGCCTCTAGACTGTAAGAAACACACACATTTTAACATCATTTTGATTGTCTAAAATTTACTGCAGCTAAAAATTACATTTGGTTTACAATGCATTTTGCCAGATATGTTGTCACTTGTCAAAGCTAAGAATTTTACATGCTGGGTTTTTTTATGGCACATTTAGCACTGATAAGTTGTCACACTCTTGCTTAATATGTTAACATTCTGTCTGTAAACTGTATATGCATAGCTACCTTTTTGAAGCAATATTGAGATTTACTTAAGAACGTGGGGCCCAATAAATACCATCAATGGTGCCCAGTCCAAGAGATGGTGGATCCTATAGGTAAACACCACCTCATCATGCACTAAAACTTACTAAAAAAAAAAAAGATGTGAAGTTCACACATATAGAAAATGGACATTTTGTGAATACATATTACACGTATTGTAAAATAGATAGAGCTCATATGTAGAGTTTGTTTGATAAACTTTCCTACTACTTTGTCTAAATTAGAAGCAAATTGGTTGAACATTACTTCTACCTAAAATGGCAGAAAACGCACCTATCTTGGTGATGGACAGGACAGCTAGAGGGGATATGGAGGAGGCTGTTATTTTTTTTTTAATAGGTGTACTTTCACCAATTTGCTGATAATTCATTGAAAGTAGATGATCGGTACAATTGCTGCCAATGCATTTTTTAAAGCTGTATTGTCATGAGTCAAATTTGATCATGTTAGGTTCTTGCATAGGTCCTATAGCATTGATAAGTTTCCACCCTCTTTCCTACATACACACATCTCTCCTGCATACACACAACTCTACTACTATCACACACGCAATTTTCCGAAATACACACACAACTCTCCTCCATACACAAACACAGTTCTAACACATATAGCTTTTCTACAGCTTTGAAGTATGCACTCACACCTCTGTTACATACACGCACTGTTTTGCTACATACTTGTACACAGCTTTCTTACATACACCAACAGCTCTCTTATATACTCATGCAGCTCCACACACACAAACACATATATATATATATATATATATATGTACACTCATCCATCGTATACATTACCACATCTTGAAATTCCTTCCAGGAATGTGACTGATCACATGACCTGAAAGGTTCAATGGCTAATCAACAACTTTGTTTGATTGGGACCCTATCCATGCCACCTCACATATCAGGAGTGTCGTTCTTCTTTTCATAAAGAGGTCCAAGGGCTAGTCTTGCAGAAGTTTTTTCAGCTACACAGGATGCGCAACATCCGTGCAAGTCCTGGTGACTTTCTCCCCTGCACTGCACCGATCAGATAGATCAGTGTGGGGCAGGAGAAAGGAGAACAGTTCTTTCAGTGATCATGAAGGATGCTGTCAGTGTTTTCCTCCATCAGAATAAGCAGCCTCTAGACTGTAAGAAACACACACATTTTAACATCATTTTGATTGTCTAAAATTTACTGCAGCTAAAAATTACATTTGGTTTACAATGCATTTTGCCAGATATGTTGTCACTTGTCAAAGCTAAGAATTTTACATGCTGGGTTTTTTTATGGCACATTTAGCACTGATAAGTTGTCACACTCTTGCTTAATATGTTAACATTCTGTCTGTAAACTGTATATGCATAGCTACCTTTTTGAAGCAATATTGAGATTTACTTAAGAACGTGGGGCCCAATAAATACCATCAATGGTGCCCAGTCCAAGAGATGGTGGATCCTATAGGTAAACACCACCTCATCATGCACTAAAACTTACTAAAAAAAAAAAAGATGTGAAGTTCACACATATAGAAAATGGACATTTTGTGAATACATATTACACGTATTGTAAAATAGATAGAGCTCATATGTAGAGTTTGTTTGATAAACTTTCCTACTACTTTGTCTAAATTAGAAGCAAATTGGTTGAACATTACTTCTACCTAAAATGGCAGAAAACGCACCTATCTTGGTGATGGACAGGACAGCTAGAGGGGATATGGAGGAGGCTGTTATTTTTTTTTTAATAGGTGTACTTTCACCAATTTGCTGATAATTCATTGAAAGTAGATGATCGGTACAATTGCTGCCAATGCATTTTTTAAAGCTGTATTGTCATGAGTCAAATTTGATCATGTTAGGTTCTTGCATAGGTCCTATAGCATTGATAAGTTTCCACCCTCTTTCCTACATACACACATCTCTCCTGCATACACACAACTCTACTACTATCACACACGCAATTTTCCGAAATACACACACAACTCTCCTCCATACACAAACACAGTTCTAACACATATAGCTTTTCTACAGCTTTGAAGTATGCACTCACACCTCTGTTACATACACGCACTGTTTTGCTACATACTTGTACACAGCTTCTTCATACATACACCAACAGCTCTCTTATATACTCATGCAGCTCCACACACACAAACACTTATATATATATATATATATATATATATGTACACTCATCCATCGTATACATTACCACATCTTGAAATTCCTTCCAGGAATGTGACTGATCACATGACCTGAAAGGTTCAATGGCTAATCAACAACTTTGTTTGATTGGGACCCTATCCATGCCACCTCACATATCAGGAGTGTCGTTCTTCTTTTCATAAAGAGGTCCAAGGGCTAGTCTTGCAGAAGTTTTTTCAGCTACACAGGATGCGCAACATCCGTGCAAGTCCTGGTGACTTTCTCCCCTGCACTGCACCGATCAGATAGATCAGTGTGGGGCAGGAGAAAGGAGAACAGTTCTTTCAGTGATCATGAAGGATGCTGTCAGTGTTTTCCTCCATCAGAATAAGCAGCCTCTAGACTGTAAGAAACACACACATTTTAACATCATTTTGATTGTCTAAAATTTACTGCAGCTAAAAATTACATTTGGTTTACAATGCATTTTGCCAGATATGTTGTCACTTGTCAAAGCTAAGAATTTTACATGCTGGGTTTTTTTATGGCACATTTAGCACTGATAAGTTGTCACACTCTTGCTTAATATGTTAACATTCTGTCTGTAAACTGTATATGCATAGCTACCTTTTTGAAGCAATATTGAGATTTACTTAAGAACGTGGGGCCCAATAAATACCATCAATGGTGCCCAGTCCAAGAGATGGTGGATCCTATAGGTAAACACCACCTCATCATGCACTAAAACTTACTAAAAAAAAAAAAGATGTGAAGTTCACACATATAGAAAATGGACATTTTGTGAATACATATTACACGTATTGTAAAATAGATAGAGCTCATATGTAGAGTTTGTTTGATAAACTTTCCTACTACTTTGTCTAAATTAGAAGCAAATTGGTTGAACATTACTTCTACCTAAAATGGCAGAAAACGCACCTATCTTGGTGATGGACAGGACAGCTAGAGGGGATATGGAGGAGGCTGTTATTTTTTTTTTAATAGGTGTACTTTCACCAATTTGCTGATAATTCATTGAAAGTAGATGATCGGTACAATTGCTGCCAATGCATTTTTTAAAGCTGTATTGTCATGAGTCAAATTTGATCATGTTAGGTTCTTGCATAGGTCCTATAGCATTGATAAGTTTCCACCCTCTTTCCTACATACACACATCTCTCCTGCATACACACAACTCTACTACTATCACACACGCAATTTTCCGAAATACACACACAACTCTCCTCCATACACAAACACAGTTCTAACACATATAGCTTTTCTACAGCTTTGAAGTATGCACTCACACCTCTGTTACATACACGCACTGTTTTGCTACATACTTGTACACAGCTTTCTTACATACACCAACAGCTCTCTTATATACTCATGCAGCTCCACACACACAAACACTTATATATATATATATATATATATATGTACACTCATCCATCGTATACATTACCACATCTTGAAATTCCTTCCAGGAATGTGACTGATCACATGACCTGAAAGGTTCAATGGCTAATCAACAACTTTGTTTGATTGGGACCCTATCCATGCCACCTCACATATCAGGAGTGTCGTTCTTCTTTTCATAAAGAGGTCCAAGGGCTAGTCTTGCAGAAGTTTTTTCAGCTACACAGGATGCGCAACATCCGTGCAAGTCCTGGTGACTTTCTCCCCTGCACTGCACCGATCAGATAGATCAGTGTGGGGCAGGAGAAAGGAGAACAGTTCTTTCAGTGATCATGAAGGATGCTGTCAGTGTTTTCCTCCATCAGAATAAGCAGCCTCTAGACTGTAAGAAACACACACATTTTAACATCATTTTGATTGTCTAAAATTTACTGCAGCTAAAAATTACATTTGGTTTACAATGCATTTTGCCAGATATGTTGTCACTTGTCAAAGCTAAGAATTTTACATGCTGGGTTTTTTTATGGCACATTTAGCACTGATAAGTTGTCACACTCTTGCTTAATATGTTAACATTCTGTCTGTAAACTGTATATGCATAGCTACCTTTTTGAAGCAATATTGAGATTTACTTAAGAACGTGGGGCCCAATAAATACCATCAATGGTGCCCAGTCCAAGAGATGGTGGATCCTATAGGTAAACACCACCTCATCATGCACTAAAACTTACTAAAAAAAAAAAAGATGTGAAGTTCACACATATAGAAAATGGACATTTTGTGAATACATATTACACGTATTGTAAAATAGATAGAGCTCATATGTAGAGTTTGTTTGATAAACTTTCCTACTACTTTGTCTAAATTAGAAGCAAATTGGTTGAACATTACTTCTACCTAAAATGGCAGAAAACGCACCTATCTTGGTGATGGACAGGACAGCTAGAGGGGATATGGAGGAGGCTGTTATTTTTTTTTTAATAGGTGTACTTTCACCAATTTGCTGATAATTCATTGAAAGTAGATGATCGGTACAATTGCTGCCAATGCATTTTTTAAAGCTGTATTGTCATGAGTCAAATTTGATCATGTTAGGTTCTTGCATAGGTCCTATAGCATTGATAAGTTTCCACCCTCTTTCCTACATACACACATCTCTCCTGCATACACACAACTCTACTACTATCACACACGCAATTTTCCGAAATACACACACAACTCTCCTCCATACACAAACACAGTTCTAACACATATAGCTTTTCTACAGCTTTGAAGTATGCACTCACACCTCTGTTACATACACGCACTGTTTTGCTACATACTTGTACACAGCTTTCTTACATACACCAACAGCTCTCTTATATACTCATGCAGCTCCACACACACAAACACATATATATATATATATATATATATGTACACTCATCCATCGTATACATTACCACATCTTGAAATTCCTTCCAGGAATGTGACTGATCACATGACCTGAAAGGTTCAATGGCTAATCAACAACTTTGTTTGATTGGGACCCTATCCATGCCACCTCACATATCAGGAGTGTCGTTCTTCTTTTCATAAAGAGGTCCAAGGGCTAGTCTTGCAGAAGTTTTTTCAGCTACACAGGATGCGCAACATCCGTGCAAGTCCTGGTGACTTTCTCCCCTGCACTGCACCGATCAGATAGATCAGTGTGGGGCAGGAGAAAGGAGAACAGTTCTTTCAGTGATCATGAAGGATGCTGTCAGTGTTTTCCTCCATCAGAATAAGCAGCCTCTAGACTGTAAGAAACACACACATTTTAACATCATTTTGATTGTCTAAAATTTACTGCAGCTAAAAATTACATTTGGTTTACAATGCATTTTGCCAGATATGTTGTCACTTGTCAAAGCTAAGAATTTTACATGCTGGGTTTTTTTATGGCACATTTAGCACTGATAAGTTGTCACACTCTTGCTTAATATGTTAACATTCTGTCTGTAAACTGTATATGCATAGCTACCTTTTTGAAGCAATATTGAGATTTACTTAAGAACGTGGGGCCCAATAAATACCATCAATGGTGCCCAGTCCAAGAGATGGTGGATCCTATAGGTAAACACCACCTCATCATGCACTAAAACTTACTAAAAAAAAAAAAGATGTGAAGTTCACACATATAGAAAATGGACATTTTGTGAATACATATTACACGTATTGTAAAATAGATAGAGCTCATATGTAGAGTTTGTTTGATAAACTTTCCTACTACTTTGTCTAAATTAGAAGCAAATTGGTTGAACATTACTTCTACCTAAAATGGCAGAAAACGCACCTATCTTGGTGATGGACAGGACAGCTAGAGGGGATATGGAGGAGGCTGTTATTTTTTTTTTAATAGGTGTACTTTCACCAATTTGCTGATAATTCATTGAAAGTAGATGATCGGTACAATTGCTGCCAATGCATTTTTTAAAGCTGTATTGTCATGAGTCAAATTTGATCATGTTAGGTTCTTGCATAGGTCCTATAGCATTGATAAGTTTCCACCCTCTTTCCTACATACACACATCTCTCCTGCATACACACAACTCTACTACTATCACACACGCAATTTTCCGAAATACACACACAACTCTCCTCCATACACAAACACAGTTCTAACACATATAGCTTTTCTACAGCTTTGAAGTATGCACTCACACCTCTGTTACATACACGCACTGTTTTGCTACATACTTGTACACAGCTTTCTTACATACACCAACAGCTCTCTTATATACTCATGCAGCTCCACACACACAAACACTATATATATATATATATATATATATATGTACACTCATCCATCGTATACATTACCACATCTTGAAATTCCTTCCAGGAATGTGACTGATCACATGACCTGAAAGGTTCAATGGCTAATCAACAACTTTGTTTGATTGGGACCCTATCCATGCCACCTCACATATCAGGAGTGTCGTTCTTCTTTTCATAAAGAGGTCCAAGGGCTAGTCTTGCAGAAGTTTTTTCAGCTACACAGGATGCGCAACATCCGTGCAAGTCCTGGTGACTTTCTCCCCTGCACTGCACCGATCAGATAGATCAGTGTGGGGCAGGAGAAAGGAGAACAGTTCTTTCAGTGATCATGAAGGATGCTGTCAGTGTTTTCCTCCATCAGAATAAGCAGCCTCTAGACTGTAAGAAACACACACATTTTAACATCATTTTGATTGTCTAAAATTTACTGCAGCTAAAAATTACATTTGGTTTACAATGCATTTTGCCAGATATGTTGTCACTTGTCAAAGCTAAGAATTTTACATGCTGGGTTTTTTTATGGCACATTTAGCACTGATAAGTTGTCACACTCTTGCTTAATATGTTAACATTCTGTCTGTAAACTGTATATGCATAGCTACCTTTTTGAAGCAATATTGAGATTTACTTAAGAACGTGGGGCCCAATAAATACCATCAATGGTGCCCAGTCCAAGAGATGGTGGATCCTATAGGTAAACACCACCTCATCATGCACTAAAACTTACTAAAAAAAAAAAAGATGTGAAGTTCACACATATAGAAAATGGACATTTTGTGAATACATATTACACGTATTGTAAAATAGATAGAGCTCATATGTAGAGTTTGTTTGATAAACTTTCCTACTACTTTGTCTAAATTAGAAGCAAATTGGTTGAACATTACTTCTACCTAAAATGGCAGAAAACGCACCTATCTTGGTGATGGACAGGACAGCTAGAGGGGATATGGAGGAGGCTGTTATTTTTTTTTTAATAGGTGTACTTTCACCAATTTGCTGATAATTCATTGAAAGTAGATGATCGGTACAATTGCTGCCAATGCATTTTTTAAAGCTGTATTGTCATGAGTCAAATTTGATCATGTTAGGTTCTTGCATAGGTCCTATAGCATTGATAAGTTTCCACCCTCTTTCCTACATACACACATCTCTCCTGCATACACACAACTCTACTACTATCACACACGCAATTTTCCGAAATACACACACAACTCTCCTCCATACACAAACACAGTTCTAACACATATAGCTTTTCTACAGCTTTGAAGTATGCACTCACACCTCTGTTACATACACGCACTGTTTTGCTACATACTTGTACACAGCTTTCTTACATACACCAACAGCTCTCTTATATACTCATGCAGCTCCACACACACAAACACTATATATATATATATATATATATATATATGTACACTCATCCATCGTATACATTACCACATCTTGAAATTCCTTCCAGGAATGTGACTGATCACATGACCTGAAAGGTTCAATGGCTAATCAACAACTTTGTTTGATTGGGACCCTATCCATGCCACCTCACATATCAGGAGTGTCGTTCTTCTTTTCATAAAGAGGTCCAAGGGCTAGTCTTGCAGAAGTTTTTTCAGCTACACAGGATGCGCAACATCCGTGCAAGTCCTGGTGACTTTCTCCCCTGCACTGCACCGATCAGATAGATCAGTGTGGGGCAGGAGAAAGGAGAACAGTTCTTTCAGTGATCATGAAGGATGCTGTCAGTGTTTTCCTCCATCAGAATAAGCAGCCTCTAGACTGTAAGAAACACACACATTTTAACATCATTTTGATTGTCTAAAATTTACTGCAGCTAAAAATTACATTTGGTTTACAATGCATTTTGCCAGATATGTTGTCACTTGTCAAAGCTAAGAATTTTACATGCTGGGTTTTTTTATGGCACATTTAGCACTGATAAGTTGTCACACTCTTGCTTAATATGTTAACATTCTGTCTGTAAACTGTATATGCATAGCTACCTTTTTGAAGCAATATTGAGATTTACTTAAGAACGTGGGGCCCAATAAATACCATCAATGGTGCCCAGTCCAAGAGATGGTGGATCCTATAGGTAAACACCACCTCATCATGCACTAAAACTTACTAAAAAAAAAAAAGATGTGAAGTTCACACATATAGAAAATGGACATTTTGTGAATACATATTACACGTATTGTAAAATAGATAGAGCTCATATGTAGAGTTTGTTTGATAAACTTTCCTACTACTTTGTCTAAATTAGAAGCAAATTGGTTGAACATTACTTCTACCTAAAATGGCAGAAAACGCACCTATCTTGGTGATGGACAGGACAGCTAGAGGGGATATGGAGGAGGCTGTTATTTTTTTTTTAATAGGTGTACTTTCACCAATTTGCTGATAATTCATTGAAAGTAGATGATCGGTACAATTGCTGCCAATGCATTTTTTAAAGCTGTATTGTCATGAGTCAAATTTGATCATGTTAGGTTCTTGCATAGGTCCTATAGCATTGATAAGTTTCCACCCTCTTTCCTACATACACACATCTCTCCTGCATACACACAACTCTACTACTATCACACACGCAATTTTCCGAAATACACACACAACTCTCCTCCATACACAAACACAGTTCTAACACATATAGCTTTTCTACAGCTTTGAAGTATGCACTCACACCTCTGTTACATACACGCACTGTTTTGCTACATACTTGTACACAGCTTTCTTACATACACCAACAGCTCTCTTATATACTCATGCAGCTCCACACACACAAACACTTATATATATATATATATATATATGTACACTCATCCATCGTATACATTACCACATCTTGAAATTCCTTCCAGGAATGTGACTGATCACATGACCTGAAAGGTTCAATGGCTAATCAACAACTTTGTTTGATTGGGACCCTATCCATGCCACCTCACATATCAGGAGTGTCGTTCTTCTTTTCATAAAGAGGTCCAAGGGCTAGTCTTGCAGAAGTTTTTTCAGCTACACAGGATGCGCAACATCCGTGCAAGTCCTGGTGACTTTCTCCCCTGCACTGCACCGATCAGATAGATCAGTGTGGGGCAGGAGAAAGGAGAACAGTTCTTTCAGTGATCATGAAGGATGCTGTCAGTGTTTTCCTCCATCAGAATAAGCAGCCTCTAGACTGTAAGAAACACACACATTTTAACATCATTTTGATTGTCTAAAATTTACTGCAGCTAAAAATTACATTTGGTTTACAATGCATTTTGCCAGATATGTTGTCACTTGTCAAAGCTAAGAATTTTACATGCTGGGTTTTTTTATGGCACATTTAGCACTGATAAGTTGTCACACTCTTGCTTAATATGTTAACATTCTGTCTGTAAACTGTATATGCATAGCTACCTTTTTGAAGCAATATTGAGATTTACTTAAGAACGTGGGGCCCAATAAATACCATCAATGGTGCCCAGTCCAAGAGATGGTGGATCCTATAGGTAAACACCACCTCATCATGCACTAAAACTTACTAAAAAAAAAAAAGATGTGAAGTTCACACATATAGAAAATGGACATTTTGTGAATACATATTACACGTATTGTAAAATAGATAGAGCTCATATGTAGAGTTTGTTTGATAAACTTTCCTACTACTTTGTCTAAATTAGAAGCAAATTGGTTGAACATTACTTCTACCTAAAATGGCAGAAAACGCACCTATCTTGGTGATGGACAGGACAGCTAGAGGGGATATGGAGGAGGCTGTTATTTTTTTTTTAATAGGTGTACTTTCACCAATTTGCTGATAATTCATTGAAAGTAGATG
Organism: Phyllobates terribilis; assembly: GCF_046119375.1. Lineage (NCBI taxonomy): Eukaryota > Metazoa > Chordata > Amphibia > Anura > Dendrobatidae > Phyllobates > Phyllobates terribilis. The sequence continues at coordinate 497,511 of NW_027363612.1, read as the reverse complement.
ATCGGTACAATTGCTGCCAATGCATTTTTTAAAGCTGTATTGTCATGAGTCAAATTTGATCATGTTAGGTTCTTGCATAGGTCCTATAGCATTGATAAGTTTCCACCCTCTTTCCTACATACACACATCTCTCCTGCATACACACAACTCTACTACTATCACACACGCAATTTTCCGAAATACACACACAACTCTCCTCCATACACAAACACAGTTCTAACACATATAGCTTTTCTACAGCTTTGAAGTATGCACTCACACCTCTGTTACATACACGCACTGTTTTGCTACATACTTGTACACAGCTTTCTTACATACACCAACAGCTCTCTTATATACTCATGCAGCTCCACACACACAAACACTTATATATATATATATATATATATATATGTACACTCATCCATCGTATACATTACCACATCTTGAAATTCCTTCCAGGAATGTGACTGATCACATGACCTGAAAGGTTCAATGGCTAATCAACAACTTTGTTTGATTGGGACCCTATCCATGCCACCTCACATATCAGGAGTGTCGTTCTTCTTTTCATAAAGAGGTCCAAGGGCTAGTCTTGCAGAAGTTTTTTCAGCTACACAGGATGCGCAACATCCGTGCAAGTCCTGGTGACTTTCTCCCCTGCACTGCACCGATCAGATAGATCAGTGTGGGGCAGGAGAAAGGAGAACAGTTCTTTCAGTGATCATGAAGGATGCTGTCAGTGTTTTCCTCCATCAGAATAAGCAGCCTCTAGACTGTAAGAAACACACACATTTTAACATCATTTTGATTGTCTAAAATTTACTGCAGCTAAAAATTACATTTGGTTTACAATGCATTTTGCCAGATATGTTGTCACTTGTCAAAGCTAAGAATTTTACATGCTGGGTTTTTTTATGGCACATTTAGCACTGATAAGTTGTCACACTCTTGCTTAATATGTTAACATTCTGTCTGTAAACTGTATATGCATAGCTACCTTTTTGAAGCAATATTGAGATTTACTTAAGAACGTGGGGCCCAATAAATACCATCAATGGTGCCCAGTCCAAGAGATGGTGGATCCTATAGGTAAACACCACCTCATCATGCACTAAAACTTACTAAAAAAAAAAAAGATGTGAAGTTCACACATATAGAAAATGGACATTTTGTGAATACATATTACACGTATTGTAAAATAGATAGAGCTCATATGTAGAGTTTGTTTGATAAACTTTCCTACTACTTTGTCTAAATTAGAAGCAAATTGGTTGAACATTACTTCTACCTAAAATGGCAGAAAACGCACCTATCTTGGTGATGGACAGGACAGCTAGAGGGGATATGGAGGAGGCTGTTATTTTTTTTTTAATAGGTGTACTTTCACCAATTTGCTGATAATTCATTGAAAGTAGATGATCGGTACAATTGCTGCCAATGCATTTTTTAAAGCTGTATTGTCATGAGTCAAATTTGATCATGTTAGGTTCTTGCATAGGTCCTATAGCATTGATAAGTTTCCACCCTCTTTCCTACATACACACATCTCTCCTGCATACACACAACTCTACTACTATCACACACGCAATTTTCCGAAATACACACACAACTCTCCTCCATACACAAACACAGTTCTAACACATATAGCTTTTCTACAGCTTTGAAGTATGCACTCACACCTCTGTTACATACACGCACTGTTTTGCTACATACTTGTACACAGCTTTCTTACATACACCAACAGCTCTCTTATATACTCATGCAGCTCCACACACACAAACACTTATATATATATATATATATATATATATATGTACACTCATCCATCGTATACATTACCACATCTTGAAATTCCTTCCAGGAATGTGACTGATCACATGACCTGAAAGGTTCAATGGCTAATCAACAACTTTGTTTGATTGGGACCCTATCCATGCCACCTCACATATCAGGAGTGTCGTTCTTCTTTTCATAAAGAGGTCCAAGGGCTAGTCTTGCAGAAGTTTTTTCAGCTACACAGGATGCGCAACATCCGTGCAAGTCCTGGTGACTTTCTCCCCTGCACTGCACCGATCAGATAGATCAGTGTGGGGCAGGAGAAAGGAGAACAGTTCTTTCAGTGATCATGAAGGATGCTGTCAGTGTTTTCCTCCATCAGAATAAGCAGCCTCTAGACTGTAAGAAACACACACATTTTAACATCATTTTGATTGTCTAAAATTTACTGCAGCTAAAAATTACATTTGGTTTACAATGCATTTTGCCAGATATGTTGTCACTTGTCAAAGCTAAGAATTTTACATGCTGGGTTTTTTTATGGCACATTTAGCACTGATAAGTTGTCACACTCTTGCTTAATATGTTAACATTCTGTCTGTAAACTGTATATGCATAGCTACCTTTTTGAAGCAATATTGAGATTTACTTAAGAACGTGGGGCCCAATAAATACCATCAATGGTGCCCAGTCCAAGAGATGGTGGATCCTATAGGTAAACACCACCTCATCATGCACTAAAACTTACTAAAAAAAAAAAAGATGTGAAGTTCACACATATAGAAAATGGACATTTTGTGAATACATATTACACGTATTGTAAAATAGATAGAGCTCATATGTAGAGTTTGTTTGATAAACTTTCCTACTACTTTGTCTAAATTAGAAGCAAATTGGTTGAACATTACTTCTACCTAAAATGGCAGAAAACGCACCTATCTTGGTGATGGACAGGACAGCTAGAGGGGATATGGAGGAGGCTGTTATTTTTTTTTTAATAGGTGTACTTTCACCAATTTGCTGATAATTCATTGAAAGTAGATGATCGGTACAATTGCTGCCAATGCATTTTTTAAAGCTGTATTGTCATGAGTCAAATTTGATCATGTTAGGTTCTTGCATAGGTCCTATAGCATTGATAAGTTTCCACCCTCTTTCCTACATACACACATCTCTCCTGCATACACACAACTCTACTACTATCACACACGCAATTTTCCGAAATACACACACAACTCTCCTCCATACACAAACACAGTTCTAACACATATAGCTTTTCTACAGCTTTGAAGTATGCACTCACACCTCTGTTACATACACGCACTGTTTTGCTACATACTTGTACACAGCTTTCTTACATACACCAACAGCTCTCTTATATACTCATGCAGCTCCACACACACAAACACTTATATATATATATATATATATATATATGTACACTCATCCATCGTATACATTACCACATCTTGAAATTCCTTCCAGGAATGTGACTGATCACATGACCTGAAAGGTTCAATGGCTAATCAACAACTTTGTTTGATTGGGACCCTATCCATGCCACCTCACATATCAGGAGTGTCGTTCTTCTTTTCATAAAGAGGTCCAAGGGCTAGTCTTGCAGAAGTTTTTTCAGCTACACAGGATGCGCAACATCCGTGCAAGTCCTGGTGACTTTCTCCCCTGCACTGCACCGATCAGATAGATCAGTGTGGGGCAGGAGAAAGGAGAACAGTTCTTTCAGTGATCATGAAGGATGCTGTCAGTGTTTTCCTCCATCAGAATAAGCAGCCTCTAGACTGTAAGAAACACACACATTTTAACATCATTTTGATTGTCTAAAATTTACTGCAGCTAAAAATTACATTTGGTTTACAATGCATTTTGCCAGATATGTTGTCACTTGTCAAAGCTAAGAATTTTACATGCTGGGTTTTTTTATACTGATAAGTTGTCACACTCTTGCTTAATATGTTAACATTCTGTCTGTAAACTGTATATGCATAGCTACCTTTTTGAAGCAATATTGAGATTTACTTAAGAACGTGGGGCCCAATAAATACCATCAATGGTGCCCAGTCCAAGAGATGGTGGATCCTATAGGTAAACACCACCTCATCATGCACTAAAACTTACTAAAAAAAAAAAAGATGTGAAGTTCACACATATAGAAAATGGACATTTTGTGAATACATATTACACGTATTGTAAAATAGATAGAGCTCATATGTAGAGTTTGTTTGATAAACTTTCCTACTACTTTGTCTAAATTAGAAGCAAATTGGTTGAACATTACTTCTACCTAAAATGGCAGAAAACGCACCTATCTTGGTGATGGACAGGACAGCTAGAGGGGATATGGAGGAGGCTGTTATTTTTTTTTTAATAGGTGTACTTTCACCAATTTGCTGATAATTCATTGAAAGTAGATGATCGGTACAATTGCTGCCAATGCATTTTTTAAAGCTGTATTGTCATGAGTCAAATTTGATCATGTTAGGTTCTTGCATAGGTCCTATAGCATTGATAAGTTTCCACCCTCTTTCCTACATACACACATCTCTCCTGCATACACACAACTCTACTACTATCACACACGCAATTTTCCGAAATACACACACAACTCTCCTCCATACACAAACACAGTTCTAACACATATAGCTTTTCTACAGCTTTGAAGTATGCACTCACACCTCTGTTACATACACGCACTGTTTTGCTACATACTTGTACACAGCTTTCTTACATACACCAACAGCTCTCTTATATACTCATGCAGCTCCACACACACAAACACTTATATATATATATATATATATATATATATATGTACACTCATCCATCGTATACATTACCACATCTTGAAATTCCTTCCAGGAATGTGACTGATCACATGACCTGAAAGGTTCAATGGCTAATCAACAACTTTGTTTGATTGGGACCCTATCCATGCCACCTCACATATCAGGAGTGTCGTTCTTCTTTTCATAAAGAGGTCCAAGGGCTAGTCTTGCAGAAGTTTTTTCAGCTACACAGGATGCGCAACATCCGTGCAAGTCCTGGTGACTTTCTCCCCTGCACTGCACCGATCAGATAGATCAGTGTGGGGCAGGAGAAAGGAGAACAGTTCTTTCAGTGATCATGAAGGATGCTGTCAGTGTTTTCCTCCATCAGAATAAGCAGCCTCTAGACTGTAAGAAACACACACATTTTAACATCATTTTGATTGTCTAAAATTTACTGCAGCTAAAAATTACATTTGGTTTACAATGCATTTTGCCAGATATGTTGTCACTTGTCAAAGCTAAGAATTTTACATGCTGGGTTTTTTTATGGCACATTTAGCACTGATAAGTTGTCACACTCTTGCTTAATATGTTAACATTCTGTCTGTAAACTGTATATGCATAGCTACCTTTTTGAAGCAATATTGAGATTTACTTAAGAACGTGGGGCCCAATAAATACCATCAATGGTGCCCAGTCCAAGAGATGGTGGATCCTATAGGTAAACACCACCTCATCATGCACTAAAACTTACTAAAAAAAAAAAAGATGTGAAGTTCACACATATAGAAAATGGACATTTTGTGAATACATATTACACGTATTGTAAAATAGATAGAGCTCATATGTAGAGTTTGTTTGATAAACTTTCCTACTACTTTGTCTAAATTAGAAGCAAATTGGTTGAACATTACTTCTACCTAAAATGGCAGAAAACGCACCTATCTTGGTGATGGACAGGACAGCTAGAGGGGATATGGAGGAGGCTGTTATTTTTTTTTTAATAGGTGTACTTTCACCAATTTGCTGATAATTCATTGAAAGTAGATGATCGGTACAATTGCTGCCAATGCATTTTTTAAAGCTGTATTGTCATGAGTCAAATTTGATCATGTTAGGTTCTTGCATAGGTCCTATAGCATTGATAAGTTTCCACCCTCTTTCCTACATACACACATCTCTCCTGCATACACACAACTCTACTACTATCACACACGCAATTTTCCGAAATACACACACAACTCTCCTCCATACACAAACACAGTTCTAACACATATAGCTTTTCTACAGCTTTGAAGTATGCACTCACACCTCTGTTACATACACGCACTGTTTTGCTACATACTTGTACACAGCTTTCTTACATACACCAACAGCTCTCTTATATACTCATGCAGCTCCACACACACAAACACTTATATATATATATATATATATATATATATATGTACACTCATCCATCGTATACATTACCACATCTTGAAATTCCTTCCAGGAATGTGACTGATCACATGACCTGAAAGGTTCAATGGCTAATCAACAACTTTGTTTGATTGGGACCCTATCCATGCCACCTCACATATCAGGAGTGTCGTTCTTCTTTTCATAAAGAGGTCCAAGGGCTAGTCTTGCAGAAGTTTTTTCAGCTACACAGGATGCGCAACATCCGTGCAAGTCCTGGTGACTTTCTCCCCTGCACTGCACCGATCAGATAGATCAGTGTGGGGCAGGAGAAAGGAGAACAGTTCTTTCAGTGATCATGAAGGATGCTGTCAGTGTTTTCCTCCATCAGAATAAGCAGCCTCTAGACTGTAAGAAACACACACATTTTAACATCATTTTGATTGTCTAAAATTTACTGCAGCTAAAAATTACATTTGGTTTACAATGCATTTTGCCAGATATGTTGTCACTTGTCAAAGCTAAGAATTTTACATGCTGGGTTTTTTTATGGCACATTTAGCACTGATAAGTTGTCACACTCTTGCTTAATATGTTAACATTCTGTCTGTAAACTGTATATGCATAGCTACCTTTTTGAAGCAATATTGAGATTTACTTAAGAACGTGGGGCCCAATAAATACCATCAATGGTGCCCAGTCCAAGAGATGGTGGATCCTATAGGTAAACACCACCTCATCATGCACTAAAACTTACTAAAAAAAAAAAAGATGTGAAGTTCACACATATAGAAAATGGACATTTTGTGAATACATATTACACGTATTGTATAGATATAGATAGAGCTCATATGTAGAGTTTGTTTGATAAACTTTCCTACTACTTTGTCTAAATTAGAAGCAAATTGGTTGAACATTACTTCTACCTAAAATGGCAGAAAACGCACCTATCTTGGTGATGGACAGGACAGCTAGAGGGGATATGGAGGAGGCTGTTATTTTTTTTTTAATAGGTGTACTTTCACCAATTTGCTGATAATTCATTGAAAGTAGATGATCGGTACAATTGCTGCCAATGCATTTTTTAAAGCTGTATTGTCATGAGTCAAATTTGATCATGTTAGGTTCTTGCATAGGTCCTATAGCATTGATAAGTTTCCACCCTCTTTCCTACATACACACATCTCTCCTGCATACACACAACTCTACTACTATCACACACGCAATTTTCCGAAATACACACACAACTCTCCTCCATACACAAACACAGTTCTAACACATATAGCTTTTCTACAGCTTTGAAGTATGCACTCACACCTCTGTTACATACACGCACTGTTTTGCTACATACTTGTACACAGCTTTCTTACATACCATACACCAACAGCTCTCTTATATACTCATGCAGCTCCACACACACAAACACTTATATATATATATATATATGTACACTCATCCATCGTATACATTACCACATCTTGAAATTCCTTCCAGGAATGTGACTGATCACATGACCTGAAAGGTTCAATGGCTAATCAACAACTTTGTTTGATTGGGACCCTATCCATGCCACCTCACATATCAGGAGTGTCGTTCTTCTTTTCATAAAGAGGTCCAAGGGCTAGTCTTGCAGAAGTTTTTTCAGCTACACAGGATGCGCAACATCCGTGCAAGTCCTGGTGACTTTCTCCCCTGCACTGCACCGATCAGATAGATCAGTGTGGGGCAGGAGAAAGGAGAACAGTTCTTTCAGTGATCATGAAGGATGCTGTCAGTGTTTTCCTCCATCAGAATAAGCAGCCTCTAGACTGTAAGAAACACACACATTTTAACATCATTTTGATTGTCTAAAATTTACTGCAGCTAAAAATTACATTTGGTTTACAATGCATTTTGCCAGATATGTTGTCACTTGTCAAAGCTAAGAATTTTACATGCTGGGTTTTTTTATGGCACATTTAGCACTGATAAGTTGTCACACTCTTGCTTAATATGTTAACATTCTGTCTGTAAACTGTATATGCATAGCTACCTTTTTGAAGCAATATTGAGATTTACTTAAGAACGTGGGGCCCAATAAATACCATCAATGGTGCCCAGTCCAAGAGATGGTGGATCCTATAGGTAAACACCACCTCATCATGCACTAAAACTTACTAAAAAAAAAAAAGATGTGAAGTTCACACATATAGAAAATGGACATTTTGTGAATACATATTACACGTATTGTAAAATAGATATAGATAGAGCTCATATGTAGAGTTTGTTTGATAAACTTTCCTACTACTTTGTCTAAATTAGAAGCAAATTGGTTGAACATTACTTCTACCTAAAATGGCAGAAAACGCACCTATCTTGGTGATGGACAGGACAGCTAGAGGGGATATGGAGGAGGCTGTTATTTTTTTTTTAATAGGTGTACTTTCACCAATTTGCTGATAATTCATTGAAAGTAGATGATCGGTACAATTGCTGCCAATGCATTTTTTAAAGCTGTATTGTCATGAGTCAAATTTGATCATGTTAGGTTCTTGCATAGGTCCTATAGCATTGATAAGTTTCCACCCTCTTTCCTACATACACACATCTCTCCTGCATACACACAACTCTACTACTATCACACACGCAATTTTCCGAAATACACACACAACTCTCCTCCATACACAAACACAGTTCTAACACATATAGCTTTTCTACAGCTTTGAAGTATGCACTCACACCTCTGTTACATACACGCACTGTTTTGCTACATACTTGTACACAGCTTTCTTACATACCATACACCAACAGCTCTCTTATATACTCATGCAGCTCCACACACACAAACACTTATATATATATATATATATGTACACTCATCCATCGTATACATTACCACATCTTGAAATTCCTTCCAGGAATGTGACTGATCACATGACCTGAAAGGTTCAATGGCTAATCAACAACTTTGTTTGATTGGGACCCTATCCATGCCACCTCACATATCAGGAGTGTCGTTCTTCTTTTCATAAAGAGGTCCAAGGGCTAGTCTTGCAGAAGTTTTTTCAGCTACACAGGATGCGCAACATCCGTGCAAGTCCTGGTGACTTTCTCCCCTGCACTGCACCGATCAGATAGATCAGTGTGGGGCAGGAGAAAGGAGAACAGTTCTTTCAGTGATCATGAAGGATGCTGTCAGTGTTTTCCTCCATCAGAATAAGCAGCCTCTAGACTGTAAGAAACACACACATTTTAACATCATTTTGATTGTCTAAAATTTACTGCAGCTAAAAATTACATTTGGTTTACAATGCATTTTGCCAGATATGTTGTCACTTGTCAAAGCTAAGAATTTTACATGCTGGGTTTTTTTATGGCACATTTAGCACTGATAAGTTGTCACACTCTTGCTTAATATGTTAACATTCTGTCTGTAAACTGTATATGCATAGCTACCTTTTTGAAGCAATATTGAGATTTACTTAAGAACGTGGGGCCCAATAAATACCATCAATGGTGCCCAGTCCAAGAGATGGTGGATCCTATAGGTAAACACCACCTCATCATGCACTAAAACTTACTAAAAAAAAAAAAGATGTGAAGTTCACACATATAGAAAATGGACATTTTGTGAATACATATTACACGTATTGTAAAATAGATAGAGCTCATATGTAGAGTTTGTTTGATAAACTTTCCTACTACTTTGTCTAAATTAGAAGCAAATTGGTTGAACATTACTTCTACCTAAAATGGCAGAAAACGCACCTATCTTGGTGATGGACAGGACAGCTAGAGGGGATATGGAGGAGGCTGTTATTTTTTTTTTAATAGGTGTACTTTCACCAATTTGCTGATAATTCATTGAAAGTAGATGATCGGTACAATTGCTGCCAATGCATTTTTTAAAGCTGTATTGTCATGAGTCAAATTTGATCATGTTAGGTTCTTGCATAGGTCCTATAGCATTGATAAGTTTCCACCCTCTTTCCTACATACACACATCTCTCCTGCATACACACAACTCTACTACTATCACACACGCAATTTTCCGAAATACACACACAACTCTCCTCCATACACAAACACAGTTCTAACACATATAGCTTTTCTACAGCTTTGAAGTATGCACTCACACCTCTGTTACATACACGCACTGTTTTGCTACATACTTGTACACAGCTTTCTTACATACACCAACAGCTCTCTTATATACTCATGCAGCTCCACACACACAAACACTTTATATATATATATATATATATATATATATATGTACACTCATCCATCGTATACATTACCACATCTTGAAATTCCTTCCAGGAATGTGACTGATCACATGACCTGAAAGGTTCAATGGCTAATCAACAACTTTGTTTGATTGGGACCCTATCCATGCCACCTCACATATCAGGAGTGTCGTTCTTCTTTTCATAAAGAGGTCCAAGGGCTAGTCTTGCAGAAGTTTTTTCAGCTACACAGGATGCGCAACATCCGTGCAAGTCCTGGTGACTTTCTCCCCTGCACTGCACCGATCAGATAGATCAGTGTGGGGCAGGAGAAAGGAGAACAGTTCTTTCAGTGATCATGAAGGATGCTGTCAGTGTTTTCCTCCATCAGAATAAGCAGCCTCTAGACTGTAAGAAACACACACATTTTAACATCATTTTGATTGTCTAAAATTTACTGCAGCTAAAAATTACATTTGGTTTACAATGCATTTTGCCAGATATGTTGTCACTTGTCAAAGCTAAGAATTTTACATGCTGGGTTTTTTTATGGCACATTTAGCACTGATAAGTTGTCACACTCTTGCTTAATATGTTAACATTCTGTCTGTAAACTGTATATGCATAGCTACCTTTTTGAAGCAATATTGAGATTTACTTAAGAACGTGGGGCCCAATAAATACCATCAATGGTGCCCAGTCCAAGAGATGGTGGATCCTATAGGTAAACACCACCTCATCATGCACTAAAACTTACTAAAAAAAAAAAAGATGTGAAGTTCACACATATAGAAAATGGACATTTTGTGAATACATATTACACGTATTGTATAGATATAGATAGAGCTCATATGTAGAGTTTGTTTGATAAACTTTCCTACTACTTTGTCTAAATTAGAAGCAAATTGGTTGAACATTACTTCTACCTAAAATGGCAGAAAACGCACCTATCTTGGTGATGGACAGGACAGCTAGAGGGGATATGGAGGAGGCTGTTATTTTTTTTTTAATAGGTGTACTTTCACCAATTTGCTGATAATTCATTGAAAGTAGATGATCGGTACAATTGCTGCCAATGCATTTTTTAAAGCTGTATTGTCATGAGTCAAATTTGATCATGTTAGGTTCTTGCATAGGTCCTATAGCATTGATAAGTTTCCACCCTCTTTCCTACATACACACATCTCTCCTGCATACACACAACTCTACTACTATCACACACGCAATTTTCCGAAATACACACACAACTCTCCTCCATACACAAACACAGTTCTAACACATATAGCTTTTCTACAGCTTTGAAGTATGCACTCACACCTCTGTTACATACACGCACTGTTTTGCTACATACTTGTACACAGCTTTCTTACATACCATACACCAACAGCTCTCTTATATACTCATGCAGCTCCACACACACAAACACTTATATATATATATATATATGTACACTCATCCATCGTATACATTACCACATCTTGAAATTCCTTCCAGGAATGTGACTGATCACATGACCTGAAAGGTTCAATGGCTAATCAACAACTTTGTTTGATTGGGACCCTATCCATGCCACCTCACATATCAGGAGTGTCGTTCTTCTTTTCATAAAGAGGTCCAAGGGCTAGTCTTGCAGAAGTTTTTTCAGCTACACAGGATGCGCAACATCCGTGCAAGTCCTGGTGACTTTCTCCCCTGCACTGCACCGATCAGATAGATCAGTGTGGGGCAGGAGAAAGGAGAACAGTTCTTTCAGTGATCATGAAGGATGCTGTCAGTGTTTTCCTCCATCAGAATAAGCAGCCTCTAGACTGTAAGAAACACACACATTTTAACATCATTTTGATTGTCTAAAATTTACTGCAGCTAAAAATTACATTTGGTTTACAATGCATTTTGCCAGATATGTTGTCACTTGTCAAAGCTAAGAATTTTACATGCTGGGTTTTTTTATGGCACATTTAGCACTGATAAGTTGTCACACTCTTGCTTAATATGTTAACATTCTGTCTGTAAACTGTATATGCATAGCTACCTTTTTGAAGCAATATTGAGATTTACTTAAGAACGTGGGGCCCAATAAATACCATCAATGGTGCCCAGTCCAAGAGATGGTGGATCCTATAGGTAAACACCACCTCATCATGCACTAAAACTTACTAAAAAAAAAAAAGATGTGAAGTTCACACATATAGAAAATGGACATTTTGTGAATACATATTACACGTATTGTAAAATAGATAGAGCTCATATGTAGAGTTTGTTTGATAAACTTTCCTACTACTTTGTCTAAATTAGAAGCAAATTGGTTGAACATTACTTCTACCTAAAATGGCAGAAAACGCACCTATCTTGGTGATGGACAGGACAGCTAGAGGGGATATGGAGGAGGCTGTTATTTTTTTTTTAATAGGTGTACTTTCACCAATTTGCTGATAATTCATTGAAAGTAGATGATCGGTACAATTGCTGCCAATGCATTTTTTAAAGCTGTATTGTCATGAGTCAAATTTGATCATGTTAGGTTCTTGCATAGGTCCTATAGCATTGATAAGTTTCCACCCTCTTTCCTACATACACACATCTCTCCTGCATACACACAACTCTACTACTATCACACACGCAATTTTCCGAAATACACACACAACTCTCCTCCATACACAAACACAGTTCTAACACATATAGCTTTTCTACAGCTTTGAAGTATGCACTCACACCTCTGTTACATACACGCACTGTTTTGCTACATACTTGTACACAGCTTTCTTACATACACCAACAGCTCTCTTATATACTCATGCAGCTCCACACACACAAACACTTTTATATATATATATATATATATATATATATATGTACACTCATCCATCGTATACATTACCACATCTTGAAATTCCTTCCAGGAATGTGACTGATCACATGACCTGAAAGGTTCAATGGCTAATCAACAACTTTGTTTGATTGGGACCCTATCCATGCCACCTCACATATCAGGAGTGTCGTTCTTCTTTTCATAAAGAGGTCCAAGGGCTAGTCTTGCAGAAGTTTTTTCAGCTACACAGGATGCGCAACATCCGTGCAAGTCCTGGTGACTTTCTCCCCTGCACTGCACCGATCAGATAGATCAGTGTGGGGCAGGAGAAAGGAGAACAGTTCTTTCAGTGATCATGAAGGATGCTGTCAGTGTTTTCCTCCATCAGAATAAGCAGCCTCTAGACTGTAAGAAACACACACATTTTAACATCATTTTGATTGTCTAAAATTTACTGCAGCTAAAAATTACATTTGGTTTACAATGCATTTTGCCAGATATGTTGTCACTTGTCAAAGCTAAGAATTTTACATGCTGGGTTTTTTTATGGCACATTTAGCACTGATAAGTTGTCACACTCTTGCTTAATATGTTAACATTCTGTCTGTAAACTGTATATGCATAGCTACCTTTTTGAAGCAATATTGAGATTTACTTAAGAACGTGGGGCCCAATAAATACCATCAATGGTGCCCAGTCCAAGAGATGGTGGATCCTATAGGTAAACACCACCTCATCATGCACTAAAACTTACTAAAAAAAAAAAAGATGTGAAGTTCACACATATAGAAAATGGACATTTTGTGAATACATATTACACGTATTGTAAAATAGATAGAGCTCATATGTAGAGTTTGTTTGATAAACTTTCCTACTACTTTGTCTAAATTAGAAGCAAATTGGTTGAACATTACTTCTACCTAAAATGGCAGAAAACGCACCTATCTTGGTGATGGACAGGACAGCTAGAGGGGATATGGAGGAGGCTGTTATTTTTTTTTTAATAGGTGTACTTTCACCAATTTGCTGATAATTCATTGAAAGTAGATGATCGGTACAATTGCTGCCAATGCATTTTTTAAAGCTGTATTGTCATGAGTCAAATTTGATCATGTTAGGTTCTTGCATAGGTCCTATAGCATTGATAAGTTTCCACCCTCTTTCCTACATACACACATCTCTCCTGCATACACACAACTCTACTACTATCACACACGCAATTTTCCGAAATACACACACAACTCTCCTCCATACACAAACACAGTTCTAACACATATAGCTTTTCTACAGCTTTGAAGTATGCACTCACACCTCTGTTACATACACGCACTGTTTTGCTACATACTTGTACACAGCTTTCTTACATACACCAACAGCTCTCTTATATACTCATGCAGCTCCACACACACAAACACTTATATATATATATATATATATATATATATATGTACACTCATCCATCGTATACATTACCACATCTTGAAATTCCTTCCAGGAATGTGACTGATCACATGACCTGAAAGGTTCAATGGCTAATCAACAACTTTGTTTGATTGGGACCCTATCCATGCCACCTCACATATCAGGAGTGTCGTTCTTCTTTTCATAAAGAGGTCCAAGGGCTAGTCTTGCAGAAGTTTTTTCAGCTACACAGGATGCGCAACATCCGTGCAAGTCCTGGTGACTTTCTCCCCTGCACTGCACCGATCAGATAGATCAGTGTGGGGCAGGAGAAAGGAGAACAGTTCTTTCAGTGATCATGAAGGATGCTGTCAGTGTTTTCCTCCATCAGAATAAGCAGCCTCTAGACTGTAAGAAACACACACATTTTAACATCATTTTGATTGTCTAAAATTTACTGCAGCTAAAAATTACATTTGGTTTACAATGCATTTTGCCAGATATGTTGTCACTTGTCAAAGCTAAGAATTTTACATGCTGGGTTTTTTTATGGCACATTTAGCACTGATAAGTTGTCACACTCTTGCTTAATATGTTAACATTCTGTCTGTAAACTGTATATGCATAGCTACCTTTTTGAAGCAATATTGAGATTTACTTAAGAACGTGGGGCCCAATAAATACCATCAATGGTGCCCAGTCCAAGAGATGGTGGATCCTATAGGTAAACACCACCTCATCATGCACTAAAACTTACTAAAAAAAAAAAAGATGTGAAGTTCACACATATAGAAAATGGACATTTTGTGAATACATATTACACGTATTGTAAAATAGATATAGATAGAGCTCATATGTAGAGTTTGTTTGATAAACTTTCCTACTACTTTGTCTAAATTAGAAGCAAATTGGTTGAACATTACTTCTACCTAAAATGGCAGAAAACGCACCTATCTTGGTGATGGACAGGACAGCTAGAGGGGATATGGAGGAGGCTGTTATTTTTTTTTTAATAGGTGTACTTTCACCAATTTGCTGATAATTCATTGAAAGTAGATGATCGGTACAATTGCTGCCAATGCATTTTTTAAAGCTGTATTGTCATGAGTCAAATTTGATCATGTTAGGTTCTTGCATAGGTCCTATAGCATTGATAAGTTTCCACCCTCTTTCCTACATACACACATCTCTCCTGCATACACACAACTCTACTACTATCACACACGCAATTTTCCGAAATACACACACAACTCTCCTCCATACACAAACACAGTTCTAACACATATAGCTTTTCTACAGCTTTGAAGTATGCACTCACACCTCTGTTACATACACGCACTGTTTTGCTACATACTTGTACACAGCTTTCTTACATACCATACACCAACAGCTCTCTTATATACTCATGCAGCTCCACACACACAAACACTTATATATATATATATATATGTACACTCATCCATCGTATACATTACCACATCTTGAAATTCCTTCCAGGAATGTGACTGATCACATGACCTGAAAGGTTCAATGGCTAATCAACAACTTTGTTTGATTGGGACCCTATCCATGCCACCTCACATATCAGGAGTGTCGTTCTTCTTTTCATAAAGAGGTCCAAGGGCTAGTCTTGCAGAAGTTTTTTCAGCTACACAGGATGCGCAACATCCGTGCAAGTCCTGGTGACTTTCTCCCCTGCACTGCACCGATCAGATAGATCAGTGTGGGGCAGGAGAAAGGAGAACAGTTCTTTCAGTGATCATGAAGGATGCTGTCAGTGTTTTCCTCCATCAGAATAAGCAGCCTCTAGACTGTAAGAAACACACACATTTTAACATCATTTTGATTGTCTAAAATTTACTGCAGCTAAAAATTACATTTGGTTTACAATGCATTTTGCCAGATATGTTGTCACTTGTCAAAGCTAAGAATTTTACATGCTGGGTTTTTTTATGGCACATTTAGCACTGATAAGTTGTCACACTCTTGCTTAATATGTTAACATTCTGTCTGTAAACTGTATATGCATAGCTACCTTTTTGAAGCAATATTGAGATTTACTTAAGAACGTGGGGCCCAATAAATACCATCAATGGTGCCCAGTCCAAGAGATGGTGGATCCTATAGGTAAACACCACCTCATCATGCACTAAAACTTACTAAAAAAAAAAAAGATGTGAAGTTCACACATATAGAAAATGGACATTTTGTGAATACATATTACACGTATTGTAAAATAGATAGAGCTCATATGTAGAGTTTGTTTGATAAACTTTCCTACTACTTTGTCTAAATTAGAAGCAAATTGGTTGAACATTACTTCTACCTAAAATGGCAGAAAACGCACCTATCTTGGTGATGGACAGGACAGCTAGAGGGGATATGGAGGAGGCTGTTATTTTTTTTTTAATAGGTGTACTTTCACCAATTTGCTGATAATTCATTGAAAGTAGATGATCGGTACAATTGCTGCCAATGCATTTTTTAAAGCTGTATTGTCATGAGTCAAATTTGATCATGTTAGGTTCTTGCATAGGTCCTATAGCATTGATAAGTTTCCACCCTCTTTCCTACATACACACATCTCTCCTGCATACACACAACTCTACTACTATCACACACGCAATTTTCCGAAATACACACACAACTCTCCTCCATACACAAACACAGTTCTAACACATATAGCTTTTCTACAGCTTTGAAGTATGCACTCACACCTCTGTTACATACACGCACTGTTTTGCTACATACTTGTACACAGCTTTCTTACATACACCAACAGCTCTCTTATATACTCATGCAGCTCCACACACACAAACACTTATATATATATATATATATATATATATATGTACACTCATCCATCGTATACATTACCACATCTTGAAATTCCTTCCAGGAATGTGACTGATCACATGACCTGAAAGGTTCAATGGCTAATCAACAACTTTGTTTGATTGGGACCCTATCCATGCCACCTCACATATCAGGAGTGTCGTTCTTCTTTTCATAAAGAGGTCCAAGGGCTAGTCTTGCAGAAGTTTTTTCAGCTACACAGGATGCGCAACATCCGTGCAAGTCCTGGTGACTTTCTCCCCTGCACTGCACCGATCAGATAGATCAGTGTGGGGCAGGAGAAAGGAGAACAGTTCTTTCAGTGATCATGAAGGATGCTGTCAGTGTTTTCCTCCATCAGAATAAGCAGCCTCTAGACTGTAAGAAACACACACATTTTAACATCATTTTGATTGTCTAAAATTTACTGCAGCTAAAAATTACATTTGGTTTACAATGCATTTTGCCAGATATGTTGTCACTTGTCAAAGCTAAGAATTTTACATGCTGGGTTTTTTTATGGCACATTTAGCACTGATAAGTTGTCACACTCTTGCTTAATATGTTAACATTCGGTCTGTAAACTGTATATGCATAGCTACCTTTTTGAAGCAATATTGAGATTTACTTAAGAACGTGGGGCCCAATAAATACCATCAATGGTGCCCAGTCCAAGAGATGGTGGATCCTATAGGTAAACACCACCTCATCATGCACTAAAACTTACTAAAAAAAAAAAAGATGTGAAGTTCACACATATAGAAAATGGACATTTTGTGAATACATATTACACGTATTGTAAAATAGATAGAGCTCATATGTAGAGTTTGTTTGATAAACTTTCCTACTACTTTGTCTAAATTAGAAGCAAATTGGTTGAACATTACTTCTACCTAAAATGGCAGAAAACGCACCTATCTTGGTGATGGACAGGACAGCTAGAGGGGATATGGAGGAGGCTGTTATTTTTTTTTTAATAGGTGTACTTTCACCAATTTGCTGATAATTCATTGAAAGTAGATGATCGGTACAATTGCTGCCAATGCATTTTTTAAAGCTGTATTGTCATGAGTCAAATTTGATCATGTTAGGTTCTTGCATAGGTCCTATAGCATTGATAAGTTTCCACCCTCTTTCCTACATACACACATCTCTCCTGCATACACACAACTCTACTACTATCACACACGCAATTTTCCGAAATACACACACAACTCTCCTCCATACACAAACACAGTTCTAACACATATAGCTTTTCTACAGCTTTGAAGTATGCACTCACACCTCTGTTACATACACGCACTGTTTTGCTACATACTTGTACACAGCTTTCTTACATACACCAACAGCTCTCTTATATACTCATGCAGCTCCACACACACAAACACTTATATATATATATATATATATATATGTACACTCATCCATCGTATACATTACCACATCTTGAAATTCCTTCCAGGAATGTGACTGATCACATGACCTGAAAGGTTCAATGGCTAATCAACAACTTTGTTTGATTGGGACCCTATCCATGCCACCTCACATATCAGGAGTGTCGTTCTTCTTTTCATAAAGAGGTCCAAGGGCTAGTCTTGCAGAAGTTTTTTCAGCTACACAGGATGCGCAACATCCGTGCAAGTCCTGGTGACTTTCTCCCCTGCACTGCACCGATCAGATAGATCAGTGTGGGGCAGGAGAAAGGAGAACAGTTCTTTCAGTGATCATGAAGGATGCTGTCAGTGTTTTCCTCCATCAGAATAAGCAGCCTCTAGACTGTAAGAAACACACACATTTTAACATCATTTTGATTGTCTAAAATTTACTGCAGCTAAAAATTACATTTGGTTTACAATGCATTTTGCCAGATATGTTGTCACTTGTCAAAGCTAAGAATTTTACATGCTGGGTTTTTTTATGGCACATTTAGCACTGATAAGTTGTCACACTCTTGCTTAATATGTTAACATTCTGTCTGTAAACTGTATATGCATAGCTACCTTTTTGAAGCAATATTGAGATTTACTTAAGAACGTGGGGCCCAATAAATACCATCAATGGTGCCCAGTCCAAGAGATGGTGGATCCTATAGGTAAACACCACCTCATCATGCACTAAAACTTACTAAAAAAAAAAAAGATGTGAAGTTCACACATATAGAAAATGGACATTTTGTGAATACATATTACACGTATTGTAAAATAGATAGAGCTCATATGTAGAGTTTGTTTGATAAACTTTCCTACTACTTTGTCTAAATTAGAAGCAAATTGGTTGAACATTACTTCTACCTAAAATGGCAGAAAACGCACCTATCTTGGTGATGGACAGGACAGCTAGAGGGGATATGGAGGAGGCTGTTATTTTTTTTTTAATAGGTGTACTTTCACCAATTTGCTGATAATTCATTGAAAGTAGATGATCGGTACAATTGCTGCCAATGCATTTTTTAAAGCTGTATTGTCATGAGTCAAATTTGATCATGTTAGGTTCTTGCATAGGTCCTATAGCATTGATAAGTTTCCACCCTCTTTCCTACATACACACATCTCTCCTGCATACACACAACTCTACTACTATCACACACGCAATTTTCCGAAATACACACACAACTCTCCTCCATACACAAACACAGTTCTAACACATATAGCTTTTCTACAGCTTTGAAGTATGCACTCACACCTCTGTTACATACACGCACTGTTTTGCTACATACTTGTACACAGCTTTCTTACATACACCAACAGCTCTCTTATATACTCATGCAGCTCCACACAACAAACACTTATATATATATATATATATATATATGTACACTCATCCATCGTATACATTACCACATCTTGAAATTCCTTCCAGGAATGTGACTGATCACATGACCTGAAAGGTTCAATGGCTAATCAACAACTTTGTTTGATTGGGACCCTATCCATGCCACCTCACATATCAGGAGTGTCGTTCTTCTTTTCATAAAGAGGTCCAAGGGCTAGTCTTGCAGAAGTTTTTTCAGCTACACAGGATGCGCAACATCCGTGCAAGTCCTGGTGACTTTCTCCCCTGCACTGCACCGATCAGATAGATCAGTGTGGGGCAGGAGAAAGGAGAACAGTTCTTTCAGTGATCATGAAGGATGCTGTCAGTGTTTTCCTCCATCAGAATAAGCAGCCTCTAGACTGTAAGAAACACACACATTTTAACATCATTTTGATTGTCTAAAATTTACTGCAGCTAAAAATTACATTTGGTTTACAATGCATTTTGCCAGATATGTTGTCACTTGTCAAAGCTAAGAATTTTACATGCTGGGTTTTTTTATGGCACATTTAGCACTGATAAGTTGTCACACTCTTGCTTAATATGTTAACATTCGGTCTGTAAACTGTATATGCATAGCTACCTTTTTGAAGCAATATTGAGATTTACTTAAGAACGTGGGGCCCAATAAATACCATCAATGGTGCCCAGTCCAAGAGATGGTGGATCCTATAGGTAAACACCACCTCATCATGCACTAAAACTTACTAAAAAAAAAAAAGATGTGAAGTTCACACATATAGAAAATGGACATTTTGTGAATACATATTACACGTATTGTAAAATAGATAGAGCTCATATGTAGAGTTTGTTTGATAAACTTTCCTACTACTTTGTCTAAATTAGAAGCAAATTGGTTGAACATTACTTCTACCTAAAATGGCAGAAAACGCACCTATCTTGGTGATGGACAGGACAGCTAGAGGGGATATGGAGGAGGCTGTTATTTTTTTTTTAATAGGTGTACTTTCACCAATTTGCTGATAATTCATTGAAAGTAGATGATCGGTACAATTGCTGCCAATGCATTTTTTAAAGCTGTATTGTCATGAGTCAAATTTGATCATGTTAGGTTCTTGCATAGGTCCTATAGCATTGATAAGTTTCCACCCTCTTTCCTACATACACACATCTCTCCTGCATACACACAACTCTACTACTATCACACACGCAATTTTCCGAAATACACACACAACTCTCCTCCATACACAAACACAGTTCTAACACATATAGCTTTTCTACAGCTTTGAAGTATGCACTCACACCTCTGTTACATACACGCACTGTTTTGCTACATACTTGTACACAGCTTTCTTACATACACCAACAGCTCTCTTATATACTCATGCAGCTCCACACACACAAACACTTATATATATATATATATATATATATATGTACACTCATCCATCGTATACATTACCACATCTTGAAATTCCTTCCAGGAATGTGACTGATCACATGACCTGAAAGGTTCAATGGCTAATCAACAACTTTGTTTGATTGGGACCCTATCCATGCCACCTCACATATCAGGAGTGTCGTTCTTCTTTTCATAAAGAGGTCCAAGGGCTAGTCTTGCAGAAGTTTTTTCAGCTACACAGGATGCGCAACATCCGTGCAAGTCCTGGTGACTTTCTCCCCTGCACTGCACCGATCAGATAGATCAGTGTGGGGCAGGAGAAAGGAGAACAGTTCTTTCAGTGATCATGAAGGATGCTGTCAGTGTTTTCCTCCATCAGAATAAGCAGCCTCTAGACTGTAAGAAACACACACATTTTAACATCATTTTGATTGTCTAAAATTTACTGCAGCTAAAAATTACATTTGGTTTACAATGCATTTTGCCAGATATGTTGTCACTTGTCAAAGCTAAGAATTTTACATGCTGGGTTTTTTTATGGCACATTTAGCACTGATAAGTTGTCACACTCTTGCTTAATATGTTAACATTCGGTCTGTAAACTGTATATGCATAGCTACCTTTTTGAAGCAATATTGAGATTTACTTAAGAACGTGGGGCCCAATAAATACCATCAATGGTGCCCAGTCCAAGAGATGGTGGATCCTATAGGTAAACACCACCTCATCATGCACTAAAACTTACTAAAAAAAAAAAAGATGTGAAGTTCACACATATAGAAAATGGACATTTTGTGAATACATATTACACGTATTGTAAAATAGATAGAGCTCATATGTAGAGTTTGTTTGATAAACTTTCCTACTACTTTGTCTAAATTAGAAGCAAATTGGTTGAACATTACTTCTACCTAAAATGGCAGAAAACGCACCTATCTTGGTGATGGACAGGACAGCTAGAGGGGATATGGAGGAGGCTGTTATTTTTTTTTTAATAGGTGTACTTTCACCAATTTGCTGATAATTCATTGAAAGTAGATGATCGGTACAATTGCTGCCAATGCATTTTTTAAAGCTGTATTGTCATGAGTCAAATTTGATCATGTTAGGTTCTTGCATAGGTCCTATAGCATTGATAAGTTTCCACCCTCTTTCCTACATACACACATCTCTCCTGCATACACACAACTCTACTACTATCACACACGCAATTTTCCGAAATACACACACAACTCTCCTCCATACACAAACACAGTTCTAACACATATAGCTTTTCTACAGCTTTGAAGTATGCACTCACACCTCTGTTACATACACGCACTGTTTTGCTACATACTTGTACACAGCTTTCTTACATACCATACACCAACAGCTCTCTTATATACTCATGCAGCTCCACACACACAAACACTTATATATATATATATATATGTACACTCATCCATCGTATACATTACCACATCTTGAAATTCCTTCCAGGAATGTGACTGATCACATGACCTGAAAGGTTCAATGGCTAATCAACAACTTTGTTTGATTGGGACCCTATCCATGCCACCTCACATATCAGGAGTGTCGTTCTTCTTTTCATAAAGAGGTCCAAGGGCTAGTCTTGCAGAAGTTTTTTCAGCTACACAGGATGCGCAACATCCGTGCAAGTCCTGGTGACTTTCTCCCCTGCACTGCACCGATCAGATAGATCAGTGTGGGGCAGGAGAAAGGAGAACAGTTCTTTCAGTGATCATGAAGGATGCTGTCAGTGTTTTCCTCCATCAGAATAAGCAGCCTCTAGACTGTAAGAAACACACACATTTTAACATCATTTTGATTGTCTAAAATTTACTGCAGCTAAAAATTACATTTGGTTTACAATGCATTTTGCCAGATATGTTGTCACTTGTCAAAGCTAAGAATTTTACATGCTGGGTTTTTTTATGGCACATTTAGCACTGATAAGTTGTCACACTCTTGCTTAATATGTTAACATTCTGTCTGTAAACTGTATATGCATAGCTACCTTTTTGAAGCAATATTGAGATTTACTTAAGAACGTGGGGCCCAATAAATACCATCAATGGTGCCCAGTCCAAGAGATGGTGGATCCTATAGGTAAACACCACCTCATCATGCACTAAAACTTACTAAAAAAAAAAAAGATGTGAAGTTCACACATATAGAAAATGGACATTTTGTGAATACATATTACACGTATTGTAAAATAGATAGAGCTCATATGTAGAGTTTGTTTGATAAACTTTCCTACTACTTTGTCTAAATTAGAAGCAAATTGGTTGAACATTACTTCTACCTAAAATGGCAGAAAACGCACCTATCTTGGTGATGGACAGGACAGCTAGAGGGGATATGGAGGAGGCTGTTATTTTTTTTTTAATAGGTGTACTTTCACCAATTTGCTGATAATTCATTGAAAGTAGATGATCGGTACAATTGCTGCCAATGCATTTTTTAAAGCTGTATTGTCATGAGTCAAATTTGATCATGTTAGGTTCTTGCATAGGTCCTATAGCATTGATAAGTTTCCACCCTCTTTCCTACATACACACATCTCTCCTGCATACACACAACTCTACTACTATCACACACGCAATTTTCCGAAATACACACACAACTCTCCTCCATACACAAACACAGTTCTAACACATATAGCTTTTCTACAGCTTTGAAGTATGCACTCACACCTCTGTTACATACACGCACTGTTTTGCTACATACTTGTACACAGCTTTCTTACATACACCAACAGCTCTCTTATATACTCATGCAGCTCCACACACACAAACACTTATATATATATATATATATATATATATATGTACACTCATCCATCGTATACATTACCACATCTTGAAATTCCTTCCAGGAATGTGACTGATCACATGACCTGAAAGGTTCAATGGCTAATCAACAACTTTGTTTGATTGGGACCCTATCCATGCCACCTCACATATCAGGAGTGTCGTTCTTCTTTTCATAAAGAGGTCCAAGGGCTAGTCTTGCAGAAGTTTTTTCAGCTACACAGGATGCGCAACATCCGTGCAAGTCCTGGTGACTTTCTCCCCTGCACTGCACCGATCAGATAGATCAGTGTGGGGCAGAAGAAAGGAGAACAGTTCTTTCAGTGATCATGAAGGATGCTGTCAGTGTTTTCCTCCATCAGAATAAGCAGCCTCTAGACTGTAAGAAACACACACATTTTAACATCATTTTGATTGTCTAAAATTTACTGCAGCTAAAAATTACATTTGGTTTACAATGCATTTTGCCAGATATGTTGTCACTTGTCAAAGCTAAGAATTTTACATGCTGGGTTTTTTTATGGCACATTTAGCACTGATAAGTTGTCACACTCTTGCTTAATATGTTAACATTCTGTCTGTAAACTGTATATGCATAGCTACCTTTTTGAAGCAATATTGAGATTTACTTAAGAACGTGGGGCCCAATAAATACCATCAATGGTGCCCAGTCCAAGAGATGGTGGATCCTATAGGTAAACACCACCTCATCATGCACTAAAACTTACTAAAAAAAAAAAAGATGTGAAGTTCACACATATAGAAAATGGACATTTTGTGAATACATATTACACGTATTGTAAAATAGATAGAGCTCATATGTAGAGTTTGTTTGATAAACTTTCCTACTACTTTGTCTAAATTAGAAGCAAATTGGTTGAACATTACTTCTACCTAAAATGGCAGAAAACGCACCTATCTTGGTGATGGACAGGACAGCTAGAGGGGATATGGAGGAGGCTGTTATTTTTTTTTTAATAGGTGTACTTTCACCAATTTGCTGATAATTCATTGAAAGTAGATGATGGTACAATTGCTGCCAATGCATTTTTTAAAGCTGTATTGTCATGAGTCAAATTTGATCATGTTAGGTTCTTGCATAGGTCCTATAGCATTGATAAGTTTCCACCCTCTTTCCTACATACACACATCTCTCCTGCATACACACAACTCTACTACTATCACACACGCAATTTTCCGAAATACACACACAACTCTCCTCCATACACAAACACAGTTCTAACATATATAGCTTTTCTACAGCTTTGAAGTATGCACTCACACCTCTGTTACATACACGCACTGTTTTGCTACATACTTGTACACAGCTTTCTTACATACACCAACAGCTCTCTTATATACTCATGCAGCTCCACACACACAAACACTTATATATATATATATATATATATATGTACACTCATCCATCGTATACATTACCACATCTTGAAATTCCTTCCAGGAATGTGACTGATCACATGACCTGAAAGGTTCAATGGCTAATCAACAACTTTGTTTGATTGGGACCCTATCCATGCCACCTCACATATCAGGAGTGTCGTTCTTCTTTTCATAAAGAGGTCCAAGGGCTAGTCTTGCAGAAGTTTTTTCAGCTACACAGGATGCGCAACATCCGTGCAAGTCCTGGTGACTTTCTCCCCTGCACTGCACCGATCAGATAGATCAGTGTGGGGCAGGAGAAAGGAGAACAGTTCTTTCAGTGATCATGAAGGATGCTGTCAGTGTTTTCCTCCATCAGAATAAGCAGCCTCTAGACTGTAAGAAACACACACATTTTAACATCATTTTGATTGTCTAAAATTTACTGCAGCTAAAAATTACATTTGGTTTACAATGCATTTTGCCAGATATGTTGTCACTTGTCAAAGCTAAGAATTTTACATGCTGGGTTTTTTTATGGCACATTTAGCACTGATAAGTTGTCACACTCTTGCTTAATATGTTAACATTCGGTCTGTAAACTGTATATGCATAGCTACCTTTTTGAAGCAATATTGAGATTTACTTAAGAACGTGGGGCCCAATAAATACCATCAATGGTGCCCAGTCCAAGAGATGGTGGATCCTATAGGTAAACACCACCTCATCATGCACTAAAACTTACTAAAAAAAAAAAAGATGTGAAGTTCACACATATAGAAAATGGACATTTTGTGAATACATATTACACGTATTGTAAAATAGATAGAGCTCATATGTAGAGTTTGTTTGATAAACTTTCCTACTACTTTGTCTAAATTAGAAGCAAATTGGTTGAACATTACTTCTACCTAAAATGGCAGAAAACGCACCTATCTTGGTGATGGACAGGACAGCTAGAGGGGATATGGAGGAGGCTGTTATTTTTTTTTTAATAGGTGTACTTTCACCAATTTGCTGATAATTCATTGAAAGTAGATGATCGGTACAATTGCTGCCAATGCATTTTTTAAAGCTGTATTGTCATGAGTCAAATTTGATCATGTTAGGTTCTTGCATAGGTCCTATAGCATTGATAAGTTTCCACCCTCTTTCCTACATACACACATCTCTCCTGCATACACACAACTCTACTACTATCACACACGCAATTTTCCGAAATACACACACAACTCTCCTCCATACACAAACACAGTTCTAACACATATAGCTTTTCTACAGCTTTGAAGTATGCACTCACACCTCTGTTACATACACGCACTGTTTTGCTACATACTTGTACACAGCTTTCTTACATACACCAACAGCTCTCTTATATACTCATGCAGCTCCACACACACAAACACTTATATATATATATATATATATATATATATGTACACTCATCCATCGTATACATTACCACATCTTGAAATTCCTTCCAGGAATGTGACTGATCACATGACCTGAAAGGTTCAATGGCTAATCAACAACTTTGTTTGATTGGGACCCTATCCATGCCACCTCACATATCAGGAGTGTCGTTCTTCTTTTCATAAAGAGGTCCAAGGGCTAGTCTTGCAGAAGTTTTTTCAGCTACACAGGATGCGCAACATCCGTGCAAGTCCTGGTGACTTTCTCCCCTGCACTGCACCGATCAGATAGATCAGTGTGGGGCAGGAGAAAGGAGAACAGTTCTTTCAGTGATCATGAAGGATGCTGTCAGTGTTTTCCTCCATCAGAATAAGCAGCCTCTAGACTGTAAGAAACACACACATTTTAACATCATTTTGATTGTCTAAAATTTACTGCAGCTAAAAATTACATTTGGTTTACAATGCATTTTGCCAGATATGTTGTCACTTGTCAAAGCTAAGAATTTTACATGCTGGGTTTTTTTATGGCACATTTAGCACTGATAAGTTGTCACACTCTTGCTTAATATGTTAACATTCGGTCTGTAAACTGTATATGCATAGCTACCTTTTTGAAGCAATATTGAGATTTACTTAAGAACGTGGGGCCCAATAAATACCATCAATGGTGCCCAGTCCAAGAGATGGTGGATCCTATAGGTAAACACCACCTCATCATGCACTAAAACTTACTAAAAAAAAAAAAGATGTGAAGTTCACACATATAGAAAATGGACATTTTGTGAATACATATTACACGTATTGTAAAATAGATAGAGCTCATATGTAGAGTTTGTTTGATAAACTTTCCTACTACTTTGTCTAAATTAGAAGCAAATTGGTTGAACATTACTTCTACCTAAAATGGCAGAAAACGCACCTATCTTGGTGATGGACAGGACAGCTAGAGGGGATATGGAGGAGGCTGTTATTTTTTTTTTAATAGGTGTACTTTCACCAATTTGCTGATAATTCATTGAAAGTAGATGATCGGTACAATTGCTGCCAATGCATTTTTTAAAGCTGTATTGTCATGAGTCAAATTTGATCATGTTAGGTTCTTGCATAGGTCCTATAGCATTGATAAGTTTCCACCCTCTTTCCTACATACACACATCTCTCCTGCATACACACAACTCTACTACTATCACACACGCAATTTTCCGAAATACACACACAACTCTCCTCCATACACAAACACAGTTCTAACACATATAGCTTTTCTACAGCTTTGAAGTATGCACTCACACCTCTGTTACATACACGCACTGTTTTGCTACATACTTGTACACAGCTTTCTTACATACACCAACAGCTCTCTTATATACTCATGCAGCTCCACACACACAAACACTTATATATATATATATATATATATATATATGTACACTCATCCATCGTATACATTACCACATCTTGAAATTCCTTCCAGGAATGTGACTGATCACATGACCTGAAAGGTTCAATGGCTAATCAACAACTTTGTTTGATTGGGACCCTATCCATGCCACCTCACATATCAGGAGTGTCGTTCTTCTTTTCATAAAGAGGTCCAAGGGCTAGTCTTGCAGAAGTTTTTTCAGCTACACAGGATGCGCAACATCCGTGCAAGTCCTGGTGACTTTCTCCCCTGCACTGCACCGATCAGATAGATCAGTGTGGGGCAGGAGAAAGGAGAACAGTTCTTTCAGTGATCATGAAGGATGCTGTCAGTGTTTTCCTCCATCAGAATAAGCAGCCTCTAGACTGTAAGAAACACACACATTTTAACATCATTTTGATTGTCTAAAATTTACTGCAGCTAAAAATTACATTTGGTTTACAATGCATTTTGCCAGATATGTTGTCACTTGTCAAAGCTAAGAATTTTACATGCTGGGTTTTTTTATGGCACATTTAGCACTGATAAGTTGTCACACTCTTGCTTAATATGTTAACATTCTGTCTGTAAACTGTATATGCATAGCTACCTTTTTGAAGCAATATTGAGATTTACTTAAGAACGTGGGGCCCAATAAATACCATCAATGGTGCCCAGTCCAAGAGATGGTGGATCCTATAGGTAAACACCACCTCATCATGCACTAAAACTTACTAAAAAAAAAAAAGATGTGAAGTTCACACATATAGAAAATGGACATTTTGTGAATACATATTACACGTATTGTAAAATAGATAGAGCTCATATGTAGAGTTTGTTTGATAAACTTTCCTACTACTTTGTCTAAATTAGAAGCAAATTGGTTGAACATTACTTCTACCTAAAATGGCAGAAAACGCACCTATCTTGGTGATGGACAGGACAGCTAGAGGGGATATGGAGGAGGCTGTTATTTTTTTTTTAATAGGTGTACTTTCACCAATTTGCTGATAATTCATTGAAAGTAGATGATCGGTACAATTGCTGCCAATGCATTTTTTAAAGCTGTATTGTCATGAGTCAAATTTGATCATGTTAGGTTCTTGCATAGGTCCTATAGCATTGATAAGTTTCCACCCTCTTTCCTACATACACACATCTCTCCTGCATACACACAACTCTACTACTATCACACACGCAATTTTCCGAAATACACACACAACTCTCCTCCATACACAAACACAGTTCTAACACATATAGCTTTTCTACAGCTTTGAAGTATGCACTCACACCTCTGTTACATACACGCACTGTTTTGCTACATACTTGTACACAGCTTTCTTACATACACCAACAGCTCTCTTATATACTCATGCAGCTCCACACACACAAACACTTATATATATATATATATATATATATATATGTACACTCATCCATCGTATACATTACCACATCTTGAAATTCCTTCCAGGAATGTGACTGATCACATGACCTGAAAGGTTCAATGGCTAATCAACAACTTTGTTTGATTGGGACCCTATCCATGCCACCTCACATATCAGGAGTGTCGTTCTTCTTTTCATAAAGAGGTCCAAGGGCTAGTCTTGCAGAAGTTTTTTCAGCTACACAGGATGCGCAACATCCGTGCAAGTCCTGGTGACTTTCTCCCCTGCACTGCACCGATCAGATAGATCAGTGTGGGGCAGGAGAAAGGAGAACAGTTCTTTCAGTGATCATGAAGGATGCTGTCAGTGTTTTCCTCCATCAGAATAAGCAGCCTCTAGACTGTAAGAAACACACACATTTTAACATCATTTTGATTGTCTAAAATTTACTGCAGCTAAAAATTACATTTGGTTTACAATGCATTTTGCCAGATATGTTGTCACTTGTCAAAGCTAAGAATTTTACATGCTGGGTTTTTTTATGGCACATTTAGCACTGATAAGTTGTCACACTCTTGCTTAATATGTTAACATTCGGTCTGTAAACTGTATATGCATAGCTACCTTTTTGAAGCAATATTGAGATTTACTTAAGAACGTGGGGCCCAATAAATACCATCAATGGTGCCCAGTCCAAGAGATGGTGGATCCTATAGGTAAACACCACCTCATCATGCACTAAAACTTACTAAAAAAAAAAAAGATGTGAAGTTCACACATATAGAAAATGGACATTTTGTGAATACATATTACACGTATTGTAAAATAGATAGAGCTCATATGTAGAGTTTGTTTGATAAACTTTCCTACTACTTTGTCTAAATTAGAAGCAAATTGGTTGAACATTACTTCTACCTAAAATGGCAGAAAACGCACCTATCTTGGTGATGGACAGGACAGCTAGAGGGGATATGGAGGAGGCTGTTATTTTTTTTTTAATAGGTGTACTTTCACCAATTTGCTGATAATTCATTGAAAGTAGATGATCGGTACAATTGCTGCCAATGCATTTTTTAAAGCTGTATTGTCATGAGTCAAATTTGATCATGTTAGGTTCTTGCATAGGTCCTATAGCATTGATAAGTTTCCACCCTCTTTCCTACATACACACATCTCTCCTGCATACACACAACTCTACTACTATCACACACGCAATTTTCCGAAATACACACACAACTCTCCTCCATACACAAACACAGTTCTAACACATATAGCTTTTCTACAGCTTTGAAGTATGCACTCACACCTCTGTTACATACACGCACTGTTTTGCTACATACTTGTACACAGCTTTCTTACATACACCAACAGCTCTCTTATATACTCATGCAGCTCCACACACACAAACACTTATATATATATATATATATATATATATATGTACACTCATCCATCGTATACATTACCACATCTTGAAATTCCTTCCAGGAATGTGACTGATCACATGACCTGAAAGGTTCAATGGCTAATCAACAACTTTGTTTGATTGGGACCCTATCCATGCCACCTCACATATCAGGAGTGTCGTTCTTCTTTTCATAAAGAGGTCCAAGGGCTAGTCTTGCAGAAGTTTTTTCAGCTACACAGGATGCGCAACATCCGTGCAAGTCCTGGTGACTTTCTCCCCTGCACTGCACCGATCAGATAGATCAGTGTGGGGCAGGAGAAAGGAGAACAGTTCTTTCAGTGATCATGAAGGATGCTGTCAGTGTTTTCCTCCATCAGAATAAGCAGCCTCTAGACTGTAAGAAACACACACATTTTAACATCATTTTGATTGTCTAAAATTTACTGCAGCTAAAAATTACATTTGGTTTACAATGCATTTTGCCAGATATGTTGTCACTTGTCAAAGCTAAGAATTTTACATGCTGGGTTTTTTTATGGCACATTTAGCACTGATAAGTTGTCACACTCTTGCTTAATATGTTAACATTCTGTCTGTAAACTGTATATGCATAGCTACCTTTTTGAAGCAATATTGAGATTTACTTAAGAACGTGGGGCCCAATAAATACCATCAATGGTGCCCAGTCCAAGAGATGGTGGATCCTATAGGTAAACACCACCTCATCATGCACTAAAACTTACTAAAAAAAAAAAAGATGTGAAGTTCACACATATAGAAAATGGACATTTTGTGAATACATATTACACGTATTGTAAAATAGATAGAGCTCATATGTAGAGTTTGTTTGATAAACTTTCCTACTACTTTGTCTAAATTAGAAGCAAATTGGTTGAACATTACTTCTACCTAAAATGGCAGAAAACGCACCTATCTTGGTGATGGACAGGACAGCTAGAGGGGATATGGAGGAAGCTGTTATTTTTTTTTTAATAGGTGTACTTTCACCAATTTGCTGATAATTCATTGAAAGTAGATGATCGGTACAATTGCTGCCAATGCATTTTTTAAAGCTGTATTGTCATGAGTCAAATTTGATCATGTTAGGTTCTTGCATAGGTCCTATAGCATTGATAAGTTTCCACCCTCTTTCCTACATACACACATCTCTCCTGCATACACACAACTCTACTACTATCACACACGCAATTTTCCGAAATACACACACAACTCTCCTCCATACACAAACACAGTTCTAACACATATAGCTTTTCTACAGCTTTGAAGTATGCACTCACACCTCTGTTACATACACGCACTGTTTTGCTACATACTTGTACACAGCTTTCTTACATACACCAACAGCTCTCTTATATACTCATGCAGCTCCACACACACAAACACTTATATATATATATATATATATATATATATGTACACTCATCCATCGTATACATTACCACATCTTGAAATTCCTTCCAGGAATGTGACTGATCACATGACCTGAAAGGTTCAATGGCTAATCAACAACTTTGTTTGATTGGGACCCTATCCATGCCACCTCACATATCAGGAGTGTCGTTCTTCTTTTCATAAAGAGGTCCAAGGGCTAGTCTTGCAGAAGTTTTTTCAGCTACACAGGATGCGCAACATCCGTGCAAGTCCTGGTGACTTTCTCCCCTGCACTGCACCGATCAGATAGATCAGTGTGGGGCAGGAGAAAGGAGAACAGTTCTTTCAGTGATCATGAAGGATGCTGTCAGTGTTTTCCTCCATCAGAATAAGCAGCCTCTAGACTGTAAGAAACACACACATTTTAACATCATTTTGATTGTCTAAAATTTACTGCAGCTAAAAATTACATTTGGTTTACAATGCATTTTGCCAGATATGTTGTCACTTGTCAAAGCTAAGAATTTTACATGCTGGGTTTTTTTATGGCACATTTAGCACTGATAAGTTGTCACACTCTTGCTTAATATGTTAACATTCTGTCTGTAAACTGTATATGCATAGCTACCTTTTTGAAGCAATATTGAGATTTACTTAAGAACGTGGGGCCCAATAAATACCATCAATGGTGCCCAGTCCAAGAGATGGTGGATCCTATAGGTAAACACCACCTCATCATGCACTAAAACTTACTAAAAAAAAAAAAGATGTGAAGTTCACACATATAGAAAATGGACATTTTGTGAATACATATTACACGTATTGTAAAATAGATAGAGCTCATATGTAGAGTTTGTTTGATAAACTTTCCTACTACTTTGTCTAAATTAGAAGCAAATTGGTTGAACATTACTTCTACCTAAAATGGCAGAAAACGCACCTATCTTGGTGATGGACAGGACAGCTAGAGGGGATATGGAGGAAGCTGTTATTTTTTTTTTAATAGGTGTACTTTCACCAATTTGCTGATAATTCATTGAAAGTAGATGATCGGTACAATTGCTGCCAATGCATTTTTTAAAGCTGTATTGTCATGAGTCAAATTTGATCATGTTAGGTTCTTGCATAGGTCCTATAGCATTGATAAGTTTCCACCCTCTTTCCTACATACACACATCTCTCCTGCATACACACAACTCTACTACTATCACACACGCAATTTTCCGAAATACACACACAACTCTCCTCCATACACAAACACAGTTCTAACACATATAGCTTTTCTACAGCTTTGAAGTATGCACTCACACCTCTGTTACATACACGCACTGTTTTGCTACATACTTGTACACAGCTTTCTTACATACACCAACAGCTCTCTTATATACTCATGCAGCTCCACACACACAAACACTTATATATATATATATATATATATATATATGTACACTCATCCATCGTATACATTACCACATCTTGAAATTCCTTCCAGGAATGTGACTGATCACATGACCTGAAAGGTTCAATGGCTAATCAACAACTTTGTTTGATTGGGACCCTATCCATGCCACCTCACATATCAGGAGTGTCGTTCTTCTTTTCATAAAGAGGTCCAAGGGCTAGTCTTGCAGAAGTTTTTTCAGCTACACAGGATGCGCAACATCCGTGCAAGTCCTGGTGACTTTCTCCCCTGCACTGCACCGATCAGATAGATCAGTGTGGGGCAGGAGAAAGGAGAACAGTTCTTTCAGTGATCATGAAGGATGCTGTCAGTGTTTTCCTCCATCAGAATAAGCAGCCTCTAGACTGTAAGAAACACACACATTTTAACATCATTTTGATTGTCTAAAATTTACTGCAGCTAAAAATTACATTTGGTTTACAATGCATTTTGCCAGATATGTTGTCACTTGTCAAAGCTAAGAATTTTACATGCTGGGTTTTTTTATGGCACATTTAGCACTGATAAGTTGTCACACTCTTGCTTAATATGTTAACATTCTGTCTGTAAACTGTATATGCATAGCTACCTTTTTGAAGCAATATTGAGATTTACTTAAGAACGTGGGGCCCAATAAATACCATCAATGGTGCCCAGTCCAAGAGATGGTGGATCCTATAGGTAAACACCACCTCATCATGCACTAAAACTTACTAAAAAAAAAAAAGATGTGAAGTTCACACATATAGAAAATGGACATTTTGTGAATACATATTACACGTATTGTAAAATAGATAGAGCTCATATGTAGAGTTTGTTTGATAAACTTTCCTACTACTTTGTCTAAATTAGAAGCAAATTGGTTGAACATTACTTCTACCTAAAATGGCAGAAAACGCACCTATCTTGGTGATGGACAGGACAGCTAGAGGGGATATGGAGGAGGCTGTTATTTTTTTTTTAATAGGTGTACTTTCACCAATTTGCTGATAATTCATTGAAAGTAGATGATCGGTACAATTGCTGCCAATGCATTTTTTAAAGCTGTATTGTCATGAGTCAAATTTGATCATGTTAGGTTCTTGCATAGGTCCTATAGCATTGATAAGTTTCCACCCTCTTTCCTACATACACACATCTCTCCTGCATACACACAACTCTACTACTATCACACACGCAATTTTCCGAAATACACACACAACTCTCCTCCATACACAAACACAGTTCTAACACATATAGCTTTTCTACAGCTTTGAAGTATGCACTCACACCTCTGTTACATACACGCACTGTTTTGCTACATACTTGTACACAGCTTTCTTACATACACCAACAGCTCTCTTATATACTCATGCAGCTCCACACACACAAACACTTATATATATATATATATATATATGTACACTCATCCATCGTATACATTACCACATCTTGAAATTCCTTCCAGGAATGTGACTGATCACATGACCTGAAAGGTTCAATGGCTAATCAACAACTTTGTTTGATTGGGACCCTATCCATGCCACCTCACATATCAGGAGTGTCGTTCT
Source organism: Phyllobates terribilis (assembly GCF_046119375.1). Taxonomy (NCBI): domain Eukaryota; kingdom Metazoa; phylum Chordata; class Amphibia; order Anura; family Dendrobatidae; genus Phyllobates; species Phyllobates terribilis. Next base: position 461,947 of record NW_027363612.1, on the reverse strand, counting down.
TCTTTTCATAAAGAGGTCCAAGGGCTAGTCTTGCAGAAGTTTTTTCAGCTACACAGGATGCGCAACATCCGTGCAAGTCCTGGTGACTTTCTCCCCTGCACTGCACCGATCAGATAGATCAGTGTGGGGCAGGAGAAAGGAGAACAGTTCTTTCAGTGATCATGAAGGATGCTGTCAGTGTTTTCCTCCATCAGAATAAGCAGCCTCTAGACTGTAAGAAACACACACATTTTAACATCATTTTGATTGTCTAAAATTTACTGCAGCTAAAAATTACATTTGGTTTACAATGCATTTTGCCAGATATGTTGTCACTTGTCAAAGCTAAGAATTTTACATGCTGGGTTTTTTTATGGCACATTTAGCACTGATAAGTTGTCACACTCTTGCTTAATATGTTAACATTCTGTCTGTAAACTGTATATGCATAGCTACCTTTTTGAAGCAATATTGAGATTTACTTAAGAACGTGGGGCCCAATAAATACCATCAATGGTGCCCAGTCCAAGAGATGGTGGATCCTATAGGTAAACACCACCTCATCATGCACTAAAACTTACTAAAAAAAAAAAAGATGTGAAGTTCACACATATAGAAAATGGACATTTTGTGAATACATATTACACGTATTGTAAAATAGATAGAGCTCATATGTAGAGTTTGTTTGATAAACTTTCCTACTACTTTGTCTAAATTAGAAGCAAATTGGTTGAACATTACTTCTACCTAAAATGGCAGAAAACGCACCTATCTTGGTGATGGACAGGACAGCTAGAGGGGATATGGAGGAGGCTGTTATTTTTTTTTTAATAGGTGTACTTTCACCAATTTGCTGATAATTCATTGAAAGTAGATGATCGGTACAATTGCTGCCAATGCATTTTTTAAAGCTGTATTGTCATGAGTCAAATTTGATCATGTTAGGTTCTTGCATAGGTCCTATAGCATTGATAAGTTTCCACCCTCTTTCCTACATACACACATCTCTCCTGCATACACACAACTCTACTACTATCACACACGCAATTTTCCGAAATACACACACAACTCTCCTCCATACACAAACACAGTTCTAACACATATAGCTTTTCTACAGCTTTGAAGTATGCACTCACACCTCTGTTACATACACGCACTGTTTTGCTACATACTTGTACACAGCTTTCTTACATACACCAACAGCTCTCTTATATACTCATGCAGCTCCACACACACAAACACTTATATATATATATATATATATATGTACACTCATCCATCGTATACATTACCACATCTTGAAATTCCTTCCAGGAATGTGACTGATCACATGACCTGAAAGGTTCAATGGCTAATCAACAACTTTGTTTGATTGGGACCCTATCCATGCCACCTCACATATCAGGAGTGTCGTTCTTCTTTTCATAAAGAGGTCCAAGGGCTAGTCTTGCAGAAGTTTTTTCAGCTACACAGGATGCGCAACATCCGTGCAAGTCCTGGTGACTTTCTCCCCTGCACTGCACCGATCAGATAGATCAGTGTGGGGCAGGAGAAAGGAGAACAGTTCTTTCAGTGATCATGAAGGATGCTGTCAGTGTTTTCCTCCATCAGAATAAGCAGCCTCTAGACTGTAAGAAACACACACATTTTAACATCATTTTGATTGTCTAAAATTTACTGCAGCTAAAAATTACATTTGGTTTACAATGCATTTTGCCAGATATGTTGTCACTTGTCAAAGCTAAGAATTTTACATGCTGGGTTTTTTTATGGCACATTTAGCACTGATAAGTTGTCACACTCTTGCTTAATATGTTAACATTCTGTCTGTAAACTGTATATGCATAGCTACCTTTTTGAAGCAATATTGAGATTTACTTAAGAACGTGGGGCCCAATAAATACCATCAATGGTGCCCAGTCCAAGAGATGGTGGATCCTATAGGTAAACACCACCTCATCATGCACTAAAACTTACTAAAAAAAAAAAAGATGTGAAGTTCACACATATAGAAAATGGACATTTTGTGAATACATATTACACGTATTGTAAAATAGATAGAGCTCATATGTAGAGTTTGTTTGATAAACTTTCCTACTACTTTGTCTAAATTAGAAGCAAATTGGTTGAACATTACTTCTACCTAAAATGGCAGAAAACGCACCTATCTTGGTGATGGACAGGACAGCTAGAGGGGATATGGAGGAGGCTGTTATTTTTTTTTTAATAGGTGTACTTTCACCAATTTGCTGATAATTCATTGAAAGTAGATGATCGGTACAATTGCTGCCAATGCATTTTTTAAAGCTGTATTGTCATGAGTCAAATTTGATCATGTTAGGTTCTTGCATAGGTCCTATAGCATTGATAAGTTTCCACCCTCTTTCCTACATACACACATCTCTCCTGCATACACACAACTCTACTACTATCACACACGCAATTTTCCGAAATACACACACAACTCTCCTCCATACACAAACACAGTTCTAACACATATAGCTTTTCTACAGCTTTGAAGTATGCACTCACACCTCTGTTACATACACGCACTGTTTTGCTACATACTTGTACACAGCTTTCTTACATACACCAACAGCTCTCTTATATACTCATGCAGCTCCACACACACAAACACTTATATATATATATATATATATATATATGTACACTCATCCATCGTATACATTACCACATCTTGAAATTCCTTCCAGGAATGTGACTGATCACATGACCTGAAAGGTTCAATGGCTAATCAACAACTTTGTTTGATTGGGACCCTATCCATGCCACCTCACATATCAGGAGTGTCGTTCTTCTTTTCATAAAGAGGTCCAAGGGCTAGTCTTGCAGAAGTTTTTTCAGCTACACAGGATGCGCAACATCCGTGCAAGTCCTGGTGACTTTCTCCCCTGCACTGCACCGATCAGATAGATCAGTGTGGGGCAGGAGAAAGGAGAACAGTTCTTTCAGTGATCATGAAGGATGCTGTCAGTGTTTTCCTCCATCAGAATAAGCAGCCTCTAGACTGTAAGAAACACACACATTTTAACATCATTTTGATTGTCTAAAATTTACTGCAGCTAAAAATTACATTTGGTTTACAATGCATTTTGCCAGATATGTTGTCACTTGTCAAAGCTAAGAATTTTACATGCTGGGTTTTTTTATGGCACATTTAGCACTGATAAGTTGTCACACTCTTGCTTAATATGTTAACATTCTGTCTGTAAACTGTATATGCATAGCTACCTTTTTGAAGCAATATTGAGATTTACTTAAGAACGTGGGGCCCAATAAATACCATCAATGGTGCCCAGTCCAAGAGATAGTGGATCCTATAGGTAAACACCACCTCATCATGCACTAAAACTTACTAAAAAAAAAAAAGATGTGAAGTTCACACATATAGAAAATGGACATTTTGTGAATACATATTACACGTATTGTAAAATAGATAGAGCTCATATGTAGAGTTTGTTTGATAAACTTTCCTACTACTTTGTCTAAATTAGAAGCAAATTGGTTGAACATTACTTCTACCTAAAATGGCAGAAAACGCACCTATCTTGGTGATGGACAGGACAGCTAGAGGGGATATGGAGGAGGCTGTTATTTTTTTTTTAATAGGTGTACTTTCACCAATTTGCTGATAATTCATTGAAAGTAGATGATCGGTACAATTGCTGCCAATGCATTTTTTAAAGCTGTATTGTCATGAGTCAAATTTGATCATGTTAGGTTCTTGCATAGGTCCTATAGCATTGATAAGTTTCCACCCTCTTTCCTACATACACACATCTCTCCTGCATACACACAACTCTACTACTATCACACACGCAATTTTCCGAAATACACACACAACTCTCCTCCATACACAAACACAGTTCTAACACATATAGCTTTTCTACAGCTTTGAAGTATGCATTCACACCTCTGTTACATACACGCACTGTTTTGCTACATACTTGTACACAGCTTTCTTACATACACCAACAGCTCTCTTATATACTCATGCAGCTCCACACACACAAACACTTATATATATATATATATATATATATATATATATGTACACTCATCCATCGTATACATTACCACATCCTGAAATTCCTTCCAGGAATGTGACTGATCACATGACCTGAAAGGTTCAATGGCTAATCAACAACTTTGTTTGATTGGGACCCTATCCATGCCACCTCACATATCAGGAGTGTCGTTCTTCTTTTCATAAAGAGGTCCAAGGGCTAGTCTTGCAGAAGTTTTTTCAGCTACACAGGATGCGCAACATCCGTGCAAGTCCTGGTGACTTTCTCCCCTGCACTGCACCGATCAGATAGATCAGTGTGGGGCAGGAGAAAGGAGAACAGTTCTTTCAGTGATCATGAAGGATGCTGTCAGTGTTTTCCTCCATCAGAATAAGCAGCCTCTAGACTGTAAGAAACACACACATTTTAACATCATTTTGATTGTCTAAAATTTACTGCAGCTAAAAATTACATTTGGTTTACAATGCATTTTGCCAGATATGTTGTCACTTGTCAAAGCTAAGAATTTTACATGCTGGGTTTTTTTATGGCACATTTAGCACTGATAAGTTGTCACACTCTTGCTTAATATGTTAACATTCTGTCTGTAAACTGTATATGCATAGCTACCTTTTTGAAGCAATATTGAGATTTACTTAAGAACGTGGGGCCCAATAAATACCATCAATGGTGCCCAGTCCAAGAGATGGTGGATCCTATAGGTAAACACCACCTCATCATGCACTAAAACTTACTAAAAAAAAAAAAGATGTGAAGTTCACACATATAGAAAATGGACATTTTGTGAATACATATTACACGTATTGTAAAATAGATAGAGCTCATATGTAGAGTTTGTTTGATAAACTTTCCTACTACTTTGTCTAAATTAGAAGCAAATTGGTTGAACATTACTTCTACCTAAAATGGCAGAAAACGCACCTATCTTGGTGATGGACAGGACAGCTAGAGGGGATATGGAGGAGGCTGTTATTTTTTTTTTAATAGGTGTACTTTCACCAATTTGCTGATAATTCATTGAAAGTAGATGATCGGTACAATTGCTGCCAATGCATTTTTTAAAGCTGTATTGTCATGAGTCAAATTTGATCATGTTAGGTTCTTGCATAGGTCCTATAGCATTGATAAGTTTCCACCCTCTTTCCTACATACACACATCTCTCCTGCATACACACAACTCTACTACTATCACACACGCAATTTTCCGAAATACACACACAACTCTCCTCCATACACAAACACAGTTCTAACACATATAGCTTTTCTACAGCTTTGAAGTATGCACTCACACCTCTGTTACATACACGCACTGTTTTGCTACATACTTGTACACAGCTTTCTTACATACACCAACAGCTCTCTTATATACTCATGCAGCTCCACACACACAAACACTTATATATATATATATATATATATGTACACTCATCCATCGTATACATTACCACATCTTGAAATTCCTTCCAGGAATGTGACTGATCACATGACCTGAAAGGTTCAATGGCTAATCAACAACTTTGTTTGATTGGGACCCTATCCATGCCACCTCACATATCAGGAGTGTCGTTCTTCTTTTCATAAAGAGGTCCAAGGGCTAGTCTTGCAGAAGTTTTTTCAGCTACACAGGATGCGCAACATCCGTGCAAGTCCTGGTGACTTTCTCCCCTGCACTGCACCGATCAGATAGATCAGTGTGGGGCAGGAGAAAGGAGAACAGTTCTTTCAGTGATCATGAAGGATGCTGTCAGTGTTTTCCTCCATCAGAATAAGCAGCCTCTAGACTGTAAGAAACACACACATTTTAACATCATTTTGATTGTCTAAAATTTACTGCAGCTAAAAATTACATTTGGTTTACAATGCATTTTGCCAGATATGTTGTCACTTGTCAAAGCTAAGAATTTTACATGCTGGGTTTTTTTATGGCACATTTAGCACTGATAAGTTGTCACACTCTTGCTTAATATGTTAACATTCTGTCTGTAAACTGTATATGCATAGCTACCTTTTTGAAGCAATATTGAGATTTACTTAAGAACGTGGGGCCCAATAAATACCATCAATGGTGCCCAGTCCAAGAGATGGTGGATCCTATAGGTAAACACCACCTCATCATGCACTAAAACTTACTAAAAAAAAAAAAGATGTGAAGTTCACACATATAGAAAATGGACATTTTGTGAATACATATTACACGTATTGTAAAATAGATAGAGCTCATATGTAGAGTTTGTTTGATAAACTTTCCTACTACTTTGTCTAAATTAGAAGCAAATTGGTTGAACATTACTTCTACCTAAAATGGCAGAAAACGCACCTATCTTGGTGATGGACAGGACAGCTAGAGGGGATATGGAGGAGGCTGTTATTTTTTTTTTAATAGGTGTACTTTCACCAATTTGCTGATAATTCATTGAAAGTAGATGATCGGTACAATTGCTGCCAATGCATTTTTTAAAGCTGTATTGTCATGAGTCAAATTTGATCATGTTAGGTTCTTGCATAGGTCCTATAGCATTGATAAGTTTCCACCCTCTTTCCTACATACACACATCTCTCCTGCATACACACAACTCTACTACTATCACACACGCAATTTTCCGAAATACACACACAACTCTCCTCCATACACAAACACAGTTCTAACACATATAGCTTTTCTACAGCTTTGAAGTATGCACTCACACCTCTGTTACATACACGCACTGTTTTGCTACATACTTGTACACAGCTTTCTTACATACACCAACAGCTCTCTTATATACTCATGCAGCTCCACACACACAAACACTTATATATATATATATATATATATGTACACTCATCCATCGTATACATTACCACATCTTGAAATTCCTTCCAGGAATGTGACTGATCACATGACCTGAAAGGTTCAATGGCTAATCAACAACTTTGTTTGATTGGGACCCTATCCATGCCACCTCACATATCAGGAGTGTCGTTCTTCTTTTCATAAAGAGGTCCAAGGGCTAGTCTTGCAGAAGTTTTTTCAGCTACACAGGATGCGCAACATCCGTGCAAGTCCTGGTGACTTTCTCCCCTGCACTGCACCGATCAGATAGATCAGTGTGGGGCAGGAGAAAGGAGAACAGTTCTTTCAGTGATCATGAAGGATGCTGTCAGTGTTTTCCTCCATCAGAATAAGCAGCCTCTAGACTGTAAGAAACACACACATTTTAACATCATTTTGATTGTCTAAAATTTACTGCAGCTAAAAATTACATTTGGTTTACAATGCATTTTGCCAGATATGTTGTCACTTGTCAAAGCTAAGAATTTTACATGCTGGGTTTTTTTATGGCACATTTAGCACTGATAAGTTGTCACACTCTTGCTTAATATGTTAACATTCTGTCTGTAAACTGTATATGCATAGCTACCTTTTTGAAGCAATATTGAGATTTACTTAAGAACGTGGGGCCCAATAAATACCATCAATGGTGCCCAGTCCAAGAGATGGTGGATCCTATAGGTAAACACCACCTCATCATGCACTAAAACTTACTAAAAAAAAAAAAGATGTGAAGTTCACACATATAGAAAATGGACATTTTGTGAATACATATTACACGTATTGTAAAATAGATAGAGCTCATATGTAGAGTTTGTTTGATAAACTTTCCTACTACTTTGTCTAAATTAGAAGCAAATTGGTTGAACATTACTTCTACCTAAAATGGCAGAAAACGCACCTATCTTGGTGATGGACAGGACAGCTAGAGGGGATATGGAGGAGGCTGTTATTTTTTTTTTAATAGGTGTACTTTCACCAATTTGCTGATAATTCATTGAAAGTAGATGATCGGTACAATTGCTGCCAATGCATTTTTTAAAGCTGTATTGTCATGAGTCAAATTTGATCATGTTAGGTTCTTGCATAGGTCCTATAGCATTGATAAGTTTCCACCCTCTTTCCTACATACACACATCTCTCCTGCATACACACAACTCTACTACTATCACACACGCAATTTTCCGAAATACACACACAACTCTCCTCCATACACAAACACAGTTCTAACACATATAGCTTTTCTACAGCTTTGAAGTATGCACTCACACCTCTGTTACATACACGCACTGTTTTGCTACATACTTGTACACAGCTTTCTTACATACACCAACAGCTCTCTTATATACTCATGCAGCTCCACACACACAAACACTTATATATATATATATATATATATATATGTACACTCATCCATCGTATACATTACCACATCTTGAAATTCCTTCCAGGAATGTGACTGATCACATGACCTGAAAGGTTCAATGGCTAATCAACAACTTTGTTTGATTGGGACCCTATCCATGCCACCTCACATATCAGGAGTGTCGTTCTTCTTTTCATAAAGAGGTCCAAGGGCTAGTCTTGCAGAAGTTTTTTCAGCTACACAGGATGCGCAACATCCGTGCAAGTCCTGGTGACTTTCTCCCCTGCACTGCACCGATCAGATAGATCAGTGTGGGGCAGGAGAAAGGAGAACAGTTCTTTCAGTGATCATGAAGGATGCTGTCAGTGTTTTCCTCCATCAGAATAAGCAGCCTCTAGACTGTAAGAAACACACACATTTTAACATCATTTTGATTGTCTAAAATTTACTGCAGCTAAAAATTACATTTGGTTTACAATGCATTTTGCCAGATATGTTGTCACTTGTCAAAGCTAAGAATTTTACATGCTGGGTTTTTTTATGGCACATTTAGCACTGATAAGTTGTCACACTCTTGCTTAATATGTTAACATTCTGTCTGTAAACTGTATATGCATAGCTACCTTTTTGAAGCAATATTGAGATTTACTTAAGAACGTGGGGCCCAATAAATACCATCAATGGTGCCCAGTCCAAGAGATAGTGGATCCTATAGGTAAACACCACCTCATCATGCACTAAAACTTACTAAAAAAAAAAAAGATGTGAAGTTCACACATATAGAAAATGGACATTTTGTGAATACATATTACACGTATTGTAAAATAGATAGAGCTCATATGTAGAGTTTGTTTGATAAACTTTCCTACTACTTTGTCTAAATTAGAAGCAAATTGGTTGAACATTACTTCTACCTAAAATGGCAGAAAACGCACCTATCTTGGTGATGGACAGGACAGCTAGAGGGGATATGGAGGAGGCTGTTATTTTTTTTTTAATAGGTGTACTTTCACCAATTTGCTGATAATTCATTGAAAGTAGATGATCGGTACAATTGCTGCCAATGCATTTTTTAAAGCTGTATTGTCATGAGTCAAATTTGATCATGTTAGGTTCTTGCATAGGTCCTATAGCATTGATAAGTTTCCACCCTCTTTCCTACATACACACATCTCTCCTGCATACACACAACTCTACTACTATCACACACGCAATTTTCCGAAATACACACACAACTCTCCTCCATACACAAACACAGTTCTAACACATATAGCTTTTCTACAGCTTTGAAGTATGCATTCACACCTCTGTTACATACACGCACTGTTTTGCTACATACTTGTACACAGCTTTCTTACATACACCAACAGCTCTCTTATATACTCATGCAGCTCCACACACACAAACACTTATATATATATATATATATATATATATATATATGTACACTCATCCATCGTATACATTACCACATCCTGAAATTCCTTCCAGGAATGTGACTGATCACATGACCTGAAAGGTTCAATGGCTAATCAACAACTTTGTTTGATTGGGACCCTATCCATGCCACCTCACATATCAGGAGTGTCGTTCTTCTTTTCATAAAGAGGTCCAAGGGCTAGTCTTGCAGAAGTTTTTTCAGCTACACAGGATGCGCAACATCCGTGCAAGTCCTGGTGACTTTCTCCCCTGCACTGCACCGATCAGATAGATCAGTGTGGGGCAGGAGAAAGGAGAACAGTTCTTTCAGTGATCATGAAGGATGCTGTCAGTGTTTTCCTCCATCAGAATAAGCAGCCTCTAGACTGTAAGAAACACACACATTTTAACATCATTTTGATTGTCTAAAATTTACTGCAGCTAAAAATTACATTTGGTTTACAATGCATTTTGCCAGATATGTTGTCACTTGTCAAAGCTAAGAATTTTACATGCTGGGTTTTTTTATGGCACATTTAGCACTGATAAGTTGTCACACTCTTGCTTAATATGTTAACATTCTGTCTGTAAACTGTATATGCATAGCTACCTTTTTGAAGCAATATTGAGATTTACTTAAGAACGTGGGGCCCAATAAATACCATCAATGGTGCCCAGTCCAAGAGATGGTGGATCCTATAGGTAAACACCACCTCATCATGCACTAAAACTTACTAAAAAAAAAAAAGATGTGAAGTTCACACATATAGAAAATGGACATTTTGTGAATACATATTACACGTATTGTAAAATAGATAGAGCTCATATGTAGAGTTTGTTTGATAAACTTTCCTACTACTTTGTCTAAATTAGAAGCAAATTGGTTGAACATTACTTCTACCTAAAATGGCAGAAAACGCACCTATCTTGGTGATGGACAGGACAGCTAGAGGGGATATGGAGGAGGCTGTTATTTTTTTTTTAATAGGTGTACTTTCACCAATTTGCTGATAATTCATTGAAAGTAGATGATCGGTACAATTGCTGCCAATGCATTTTTTAAAGCTGTATTGTCATGAGTCAAATTTGATCATGTTAGGTTCTTGCATAGGTCCTATAGCATTGATAAGTTTCCACCCTCTTTCCTACATACACACATCTCTCCTGCATACACACAACTCTACTACTATCACACACGCAATTTTCCGAAATACACACACAACTCTCCTCCATACACAAACACAGTTCTAACACATATAGCTTTTCTACAGCTTTGAAGTATGCACTCACACCTCTGTTACATACACGCACTGTTTTGCTACATACTTGTACACAGCTTTCTTACATACACCAACAGCTCTCTTATATACTCATGCAGCTCCACACACACAAACACTTATATATATATATATATATATATATATGTACACTCATCCATCGTATACATTACCACATCTTGAAATTCCTTCCAGGAATGTGACTGATCACATGACCTGAAAGGTTCAATGGCTAATCAACAACTTTGTTTGATTGGGACCCTATCCATGCCACCTCACATATCAGGAGTGTCGTTCTTCTTTTCATAAAGAGGTCCAAGGGCTAGTCTTGCAGAAGTTTTTTCAGCTACACAGGATGCGCAACATCCGTGCAAGTCCTGGTGACTTTCTCCCCTGCACTGCACCGATCAGATAGATCAGTGTGGGGCAGGAGAAAGGAGAACAGTTCTTTCAGTGATCATGAAGGATGCTGTCAGTGTTTTCCTCCATCAGAATAAGCAGCCTCTAGACTGTAAGAAACACACACATTTTAACATCATTTTGATTGTCTAAAATTTACTGCAGCTAAAAATTACATTTGGTTTACAATGCATTTTGCCAGATATGTTGTCACTTGTCAAAGCTAAGAATTTTACATGCTGGGTTTTTTTATGGCACATTTAGCACTGATAAGTTGTCACACTCTTGCTTAATATGTTAACATTCTGTCTGTAAACTGTATATGCATAGCTACCTTTTTGAAGCAATATTGAGATTTACTTAAGAACGTGGGGCCCAATAAATACCATCAATGGTGCCCAGTCCAAGAGATAGTGGATCCTATAGGTAAACACCACCTCATCATGCACTAAAACTTACTAAAAAAAAAAAAGATGTGAAGTTCACACATATAGAAAATGGACATTTTGTGAATACATATTACACGTATTGTAAAATAGATAGAGCTCATATGTAGAGTTTGTTTGATAAACTTTCCTACTACTTTGTCTAAATTAGAAGCAAATTGGTTGAACATTACTTCTACCTAAAATGGCAGAAAACGCACCTATCTTGGTGATGGACAGGACAGCTAGAGGGGATATGGAGGAGGCTGTTATTTTTTTTTTAATAGGTGTACTTTCACCAATTTGCTGATAATTCATTGAAAGTAGATGATCGGTACAATTGCTGCCAATGCATTTTTTAAAGCTGTATTGTCATGAGTCAAATTTGATCATGTTAGGTTCTTGCATAGGTCCTATAGCATTGATAAGTTTCCACCCTCTTTCCTACATACACACATCTCTCCTGCATACACACAACTCTACTACTATCACACACGCAATTTTCCGAAATACACACACAACTCTCCTCCATACACAAACACAGTTCTAACACATATAGCTTTTCTACAGCTTTGAAGTATGCACTCACACCTCTGTTACATACACGCACTGTTTTGCTACATACTTGTACACAGCTTTCTTACATACACCAACAGCTCTCTTATATACTCATGCAGCTCCACACACACAAACACTTATATATATATATATATATATATATATATATATGTACACTCATCCATCGTATACATTACCACATCCTGAAATTCCTTCCAGGAATGTGACTGATCACATGACCTGAAAGGTTCAATGGCTAATCAACAACTTTGTTTGATTGGGACCCTATCCATGCCACCTCACATATCAGGAGTGTCGTTCTTCTTTTCATAAAGAGGTCCAAGGGCTAGTCTTGCAGAAGTTTTTTCAGCTACACAGGATGCGCAACATCCGTGCAAGTCCTGGTGACTTTCTCCCCTGCACTGCACCGATCAGATAGATCAGTGTGGGGCAGGAGAAAGGAGAACAGTTCTTTCAGTGATCATGAAGGATGCTGTCAGTGTTTTCCTCCATCAGAATAAGCAGCCTCTAGACTGTAAGAAACACACACATTTTAACATCATTTTGATTGTCTAAAATTTACTGCAGCTAAAAATTACATTTGGTTTACAATGCATTTTGCCAGATATGTTGTCACTTGTCAAAGCTAAGAATTTTACATGCTGGGTTTTTTTATGGCACATTTAGCACTGATAAGTTGTCACACTCTTGCTTAATATGTTAACATTCTGTCTGTAAACTGTATATGCATAGCTACCTTTTTGAAGCAATATTGAGATTTACTTAAGAACGTGGGGCCCAATAAATACCATCAATGGTGCCCAGTCCAAGAGATGGTGGATCCTATAGGTAAACACCACCTCATCATGCACTAAAACTTACTAAAAAAAAAAAAGATGTGAAGTTCACACATATAGAAAATGGACATTTTGTGAATACATATTACACGTATTGTAAAATAGATATAGATAGAGCTCATATGTAGAGTTTGTTTGATAAACTTTCCTACTACTTTGTCTAAATTAGAAGCAAATTGGTTGAACATTACTTCTACCTAAAATGGCAGAAAACGCACCTATCTTGGTGATGGACAGGACAGCTAGAGGGGATATGGAGGAGGCTGTTATTTTTTTTTTAATAGGTGTACTTTCACCAATTTGCTGATAATTCATTGAAAGTAGATGATCGGTACAATTGCTGCCAATGCATTTTTTAAAGCTGTATTGTCATGAGTCAAATTTGATCATGTTAGGTTCTTGCATAGGTCCTATAGCATTGATAAGTTTCCACCCTCTTTCCTACATACACACATCTCTCCTGCATACACACAACTCTACTACTATCACACACGCAATTTTCCGAAATACACACACAACTCTCCTCCATACACAAACACAGTTCTAACACATATAGCTTTTCTACAGCTTTGAAGTATGCACTCACACCTCTGTTACATACACGCACTGTTTTGCTACATACTTGTACACAGCTTTCTTACATACACCAACAGCTCTCTTATATACTCATGCAGCTCCACACACACAAACACTTATATATATATATATATATATATATATATATGTACACTCATCCATCGTATACATTACCACATCTTGAAATTCCTTCCAGGAATGTGACTGATCACATGACCTGAAAGGTTCAATGGCTAATCAACAACTTTGTTTGATTGGGACCCTATCCATGCCACCTCACATATCAGGAGTGTCGTTCTTCTTTTCATAAAGAGGTCCAAGGGCTAGTCTTGCAGAAGTTTTTTCAGCTACACAGGATGCGCAACATCCGTGCAAGTCCTGGTGACTTTCTCCCCTGCACTGCACCGATCAGATAGATCAGTGTGGGGCAGAAGAAAGGAGAACAGTTCTTTCAGTGATCATGAAGGATGCTGTCAGTGTTTTCCTCCATCAGAATAAGCAGCCTCTAGACTGTAAGAAACACACACATTTTAACATCATTTTGATTGTCTAAAATTTACTGCAGCTAAAAATTACATTTGGTTTACAATGCATTTTGCCAGATATGTTGTCACTTGTCAAAGCTAAGAATTTTACATGCTGGGTTTTTTTATGGCACATTTAGCACTGATAAGTTGTCACACTCTTGCTTAATATGTTAACATTCTGTCTGTAAACTGTACATGCATAGCTACCTTTTTGAAGCAATATTGAGATTTACTTAAGAACGTGGGGCCCAATAAATACCATCAATGGTGCCCAGTCCAAGAGATGGTGGATCCTATAGGTAAACACCACCTCATCATGCACTAAAACTTACTAAAAAAAAAAAAGATGTGAAGTTCACACATATAGAAAATGGACATTTTGTGAATACATATTACACGTATTGTAAAATAGATAGAGCTCATATGTAGAGTTTGTTTGATAAACTTTCCTACTACTTTGTCTAAATTAGAAGCAAATTGGTTGAACATTACTTCTACCTAAAATGGCAGAAAACGCACCTATCTTGGTGATGGACAGGACAGCTAGAGGGGATATGGAGGAGGCTGTTATTTTTTTTTTAATAGGTGTACTTTCACCAATTTGCTGATAATTCATTGAAAGTAGATGATGGTACAATTGCTGCCAATGCATTTTTTAAAGCTGTATTGTCATGAGTCAAATTTGATCATGTTAGGTTCTTGCATAGGTCCTATAGCATTGATAAGTTTCCACCCTCTTTCCTACATACACACATCTCTCCTGCATACACACAACTCTACTACTATCACACACGCAATTTTCCGAAATACACACACAACTCTCCTCCATACACAAACACAGTTCTAACACATATAGCTTTTCTACAGCTTTGAAGTATGCACTCACACCTCTGTTACATACACGCACTGTTTTGCTACATACTTGTACACAGCTTTCTTACATACACCAACAGCTCTCTTATATACTCATGCAGCTCCACACACACAAACACTTATATATATATATATATATATATATATATATATGTACACTCATCCATCGTATACATTACCACATCCTGAAATTCCTTCCAGGAATGTGACTGATCACATGACCTGAAAGGTTCAATGGCTAATCAACAACTTTGTTTGATTGGGACCCTATCCATGCCACCTCACATATCAGGAGTGTCGTTCTTCTTTTCATAAAGAGGTCCAAGGGCTAGTCTTGCAGAAGTTTTTTCAGCTACACAGGATGCGCAACATCCGTGCAAGTCCTGGTGACTTTCTCCCCTGCACTGCACCGATCAGATAGATCAGTGTGGGGCAGGAGAAAGGAGAACAGTTCTTTCAGTGATCATGAAGGATGCTGTCAGTGTTTTCCTCCATCAGAATAAGCAGCCTCTAGACTGTAAGAAACACACACATTTTAACATCATTTTGATTGTCTAAAATTTACTGCAGCTAAAAATTACATTTGGTTTACAATGCATTTTGCCAGATATGTTGTCACTTGTCAAAGCTAAGAATTTTACATGCTGGGTTTTTTTATGGCACATTTAGCACTGATAAGTTGTCACACTCTTGCTTAATATGTTAACATTCTGTCTGTAAACTGTATATGCATAGCTACCTTTTTGAAGCAATATTGAGATTTACTTAAGAACGTGGGGCCCAATAAATACCATCAATGGTGCCCAGTCCAAGAGATGGTGGATCCTATAGGTAAACACCACCTCATCATGCACTAAAACTTACTAAAAAAAAAAAAGATGTGAAGTTCACACATATAGAAAATGGACATTTTGTGAATACATATTACACGTATTGTAAAATAGATATAGATAGAGCTCATATGTAGAGTTTGTTTGATAAACTTTCCTACTACTTTGTCTAAATTAGAAGCAAATTGGTTGAACATTACTTCTACCTAAAATGGCAGAAAACGCACCTATCTTGGTGATGGACAGGACAGCTAGAGGGGATATGGAGGAGGCTGTTATTTTTTTTTTAATAGGTGTACTTTCACCAATTTGCTGATAATTCATTGAAAGTAGATGATCGGTACAATTGCTGCCAATGCATTTTTTAAAGCTGTATTGTCATGAGTCAAATTTGATCATGTTAGGTTCTTGCATAGGTCCTATAGCATTGATAAGTTTCCACCCTCTTTCCTACATACACACATCTCTCCTGCATACACACAACTCTACTACTATCACACACGCAATTTTCCGAAATACACACACAACTCTCCTCCATACACAAACACAGTTCTAACACATATAGCTTTTCTACAGCTTTGAAGTATGCACTCACACCTCTGTTACATACACGCACTGTTTTGCTACATACTTGTACACAGCTTTCTTACATACCATACACCAACAGCTCTCTTATATACTCATGCAGCTCCACACACACAAACACTTATATATATATATATATATGTACACTCATCCATCGTATACATTACCACATCTTGAAATTCCTTCCAGGAATGTGACTGATCACATGACCTGAAAGGTTCAATGGCTAATCAACAACTTTGTTTGATTGGGACCCTATCCATGCCACCTCACATATCAGGAGTGTCGTTCTTCTTTTCATAAAGAGGTCCAAGGGCTAGTCTTGCAGAAGTTTTTTCAGCTACACAGGATGCGCAACATCCGTGCAAGTCCTGGTGACTTTCTCCCCTGCACTGCACCGATCAGATAGATCAGTGTGGGGCAGGAGAAAGGAGAACAGTTCTTTCAGTGATCATGAAGGATGCTGTCAGTGTTTTCCTCCATCAGAATAAGCAGCCTCTAGACTGTAAGAAACACACACATTTTAACATCATTTTGATTGTCTAAAATTTACTGCAGCTAAAAATTACATTTGGTTTACAATGCATTTTGCCAGATATGTTGTCACTTGTCAAAGCTAAGAATTTTACATGCTGGGTTTTTTTATGGCACATTTAGCACTGATAAGTTGTCACACTCTTGCTTAATATGTTAACATTCTGTCTGTAAACTGTATATGCATAGCTACCTTTTTGAAGCAATATTGAGATTTACTTAAGAACGTGGGGCCCAATAAATACCATCAATGGTGCCCAGTCCAAGAGATGGTGGATCCTATAGGTAAACACCACCTCATCATGCACTAAAACTTACTAAAAAAAAAAAAGATGTGAAGTTCACACATATAGAAAATGGACATTTTGTGAATACATATTACACGTATTGTAAAATAGATAGAGCTCATATGTAGAGTTTGTTTGATAAACTTTCCTACTACTTTGTCTAAATTAGAAGCAAATTGGTTGAACATTACTTCTACCTAAAATGGCAGAAAACGCACCTATCTTGGTGATGGACAGGACAGCTAGAGGGGATATGGAGGAGGCTGTTATTTTTTTTTTAATAGGTGTACTTTCACCAATTTGCTGATAATTCATTGAAAGTAGATGATCGGTACAATTGCTGCCAATGCATTTTTTAAAGCTGTATTGTCATGAGTCAAATTTGATCATGTTAGGTTCTTGCATAGGTCCTATAGCATTGATAAGTTTCCACCCTCTTTCCTACATACACACATCTCTCCTGCATACACACAACTCTACTACTATCACACACGCAATTTTCCGAAATACACACACAACTCTCCTCCATACACAAACACAGTTCTAACACATATAGCTTTTCTACAGCTTTGAAGTATGCACTCACACCTCTGTTACATACACGCACTGTTTTGCTACATACTTGTACACAGCTTTCTTACATACACCAACAGCTCTCTTATATACTCATGCAGCTCCACACACACAAACACTTATATATATATATATATATATATATATATATATATATGTACACTCATCCATCGTATACATTACCACATCTTGAAATTCCTTCCAGGAATGTGACTGATCACATGACCTGAAAGGTTCAATGGCTAATCAACAACTTTGTTTGATTGGGACCCTATCCATGCCACCTCACATATCAGGAGTGTCGTTCTTCTTTTCATAAAGAGGTCCAAGGGCTAGTCTTGCAGAAGTTTTTTCAGCTACACAGGATGCGCAACATCCGTGCAAGTCCTGGTGACTTTCTCCCCTGCACTGCACCGATCAGATAGATCAGTGTGGGGCAGAAGAAAGGAGAACAGTTCTTTCAGTGATCATGAAGGATGCTGTCAGTGTTTTCCTCCATCAGAATAAGCAGCCTCTAGACTGTAAGAAACACACACATTTTAACATCATTTTGATTGTCTAAAATTTACTGCAGCTAAAAATTACATTTGGTTTACAATGCATTTTGCCAGATATGTTGTCACTTGTCAAAGCTAAGAATTTTACATGCTGGGTTTTTTTATGGCACATTTAGCACTGATAAGTTGTCACACTCTTGCTTAATATGTTAACATTCTGTCTGTAAACTGTATATGCATAGCTACCTTTTTGAAGCAATATTGAGATTTACTTAAGAACGTGGGGCCCAATAAATACCATCAATGGTGCCCAGTCCAAGAGATGGTGGATCCTATAGGTAAACACCACCTCATCATGCACTAAAACTTACTAAAAAAAAAAAAGATGTGAAGTTCACACATATAGAAAATGGACATTTTGTGAATACATATTACACGTATTGTAAAATAGATAGAGCTCATATGTAGAGTTTGTTTGATAAACTTTCCTACTACTTTGTCTAAATTAGAAGCAAATTGGTTGAACATTACTTCTACCTAAAATGGCAGAAAACGCACCTATCTTGGTGATGGACAGGACAGCTAGAGGGGATATGGAGGAGGCTGTTATTTTTTTTTTAATAGGTGTACTTTCACCAATTTGCTGATAATTCATTGAAAGTAGATGATGGTACAATTGCTGCCAATGCATTTTTTAAAGCTGTATTGTCATGAGTCAAATTTGATCATGTTAGGTTCTTGCATAGGTCCTATAGCATTGATAAGTTTCCACCCTCTTTCCTACATACACACATCTCTCCTGCATACACACAACTCTACTACTATCACACACGCAATTTTCCGAAATACACACACAACTCTCCTCCATACACAAACACAGTTCTAACACATATAGCTTTTCTACAGCTTTGAAGTATGCACTCACACCTCTGTTACATACACGCACTGTTTTGCTACATACTTGTACACAGCTTTCTTACATACACCAACAGCTCTCTTATATACTCATGCAGCTCCACACACACAAACACTTATATATATATATATATATATATATATATATATGTACACTCATCCATCGTATACATTACCACATCCTGAAATTCCTTCCAGGAATGTGACTGATCACATGACCTGAAAGGTTCAATGGCTAATCAACAACTTTGTTTGATTGGGACCCTATCCATGCCACCTCACATATCAGGAGTGTCGTTCTTCTTTTCATAAAGAGGTCCAAGGGCTAGTCTTGCAGAAGTTTTTTCAGCTACACAGGATGCGCAACATCCGTGCAAGTCCTGGTGACTTTCTCCCCTGCACTGCACCGATCAGATAGATCAGTGTGGGGCAGGAGAAAGGAGAACAGTTCTTTCAGTGATCATGAAGGATGCTGTCAGTGTTTTCCTCCATCAGAATAAGCAGCCTCTAGACTGTAAGAAACACACACATTTTAACATCATTTTGATTGTCTAAAATTTACTGCAGCTAAAAATTACATTTGGTTTACAATGCATTTTGCCAGATATGTTGTCACTTGTCAAAGCTAAGAATTTTACATGCTGGGTTTTTTTATGGCACATTTAGCACTGATAAGTTGTCACACTCTTGCTTAATATGTTAACATTCTGTCTGTAAACTGTATATGCATAGCTACCTTTTTGAAGCAATATTGAGATTTACTTAAGAACGTGGGGCCCAATAAATACCATCAATGGTGCCCAGTCCAAGAGATGGTGGATCCTATAGGTAAACACCACCTCATCATGCACTAAAACTTACTAAAAAAAAAAAAGATGTGAAGTTCACACATATAGAAAATGGACATTTTGTGAATACATATTACACGTATTGTAAAATAGATATAGATAGAGCTCATATGTAGAGTTTGTTTGATAAACTTTCCTACTACTTTGTCTAAATTAGAAGCAAATTGGTTGAACATTACTTCTACCTAAAATGGCAGAAAACGCACCTATCTTGGTGATGGACAGGACAGCTAGAGGGGATATGGAGGAGGCTGTTATTTTTTTTTTAATAGGTGTACTTTCACCAATTTGCTGATAATTCATTGAAAGTAGATGATCGGTACAATTGCTGCCAATGCATTTTTTAAAGCTGTATTGTCATGAGTCAAATTTGATCATGTTAGGTTCTTGCATAGGTCCTATAGCATTGATAAGTTTCCACCCTCTTTCCTACATACACACATCTCTCCTGCATACACACAACTCTACTACTATCACACACGCAATTTTCCGAAATACACACACAACTCTCCTCCATACACAAACACAGTTCTAACACATATAGCTTTTCTACAGCTTTGAAGTATGCACTCACACCTCTGTTACATACACGCACTGTTTTGCTACATACTTGTACACAGCTTTCTTACATACCATACACCAACAGCTCTCTTATATACTCATGCAGCTCCACACACACAAACACTTATATATATATATATATATGTACACTCATCCATCGTATACATTACCACATCTTGAAATTCCTTCCAGGAATGTGACTGATCACATGACCTGAAAGGTTCAATGGCTAATCAACAACTTTGTTTGATTGGGACCCTATCCATGCCACCTCACATATCAGGAGTGTCGTTCTTCTTTTCATAAAGAGGTCCAAGGGCTAGTCTTGCAGAAGTTTTTTCAGCTACACAGGATGCGCAACATCCGTGCAAGTCCTGGTGACTTTCTCCCCTGCACTGCACCGATCAGATAGATCAGTGTGGGGCAGGAGAAAGGAGAACAGTTCTTTCAGTGATCATGAAGGATGCTGTCAGTGTTTTCCTCCATCAGAATAAGCAGCCTCTAGACTGTAAGAAACACACACATTTTAACATCATTTTGATTGTCTAAAATTTACTGCAGCTAAAAATTACATTTGGTTTACAATGCATTTTGCCAGATATGTTGTCACTTGTCAAAGCTAAGAATTTTACATGCTGGGTTTTTTTATGGCACATTTAGCACTGATAAGTTGTCACACTCTTGCTTAATATGTTAACATTCTGTCTGTAAACTGTATATGCATAGCTACCTTTTTGAAGCAATATTGAGATTTACTTAAGAACGTGGGGCCCAATAAATACCATCAATGGTGCCCAGTCCAAGAGATGGTGGATCCTATAGGTAAACACCACCTCATCATGCACTAAAACTTACTAAAAAAAAAAAAGATGTGAAGTTCACACATATAGAAAATGGACATTTTGTGAATACATATTACACGTATTGTAAAATAGATAGAGCTCATATGTAGAGTTTGTTTGATAAACTTTCCTACTACTTTGTCTAAATTAGAAGCAAATTGGTTGAACATTACTTCTACCTAAAATGGCAGAAAACGCACCTATCTTGGTGATGGACAGGACAGCTAGAGGGGATATGGAGGAGGCTGTTATTTTTTTTTTAATAGGTGTACTTTCACCAATTTGCTGATAATTCATTGAAAGTAGATGATCGGTACAATTGCTGCCAATGCATTTTTTAAAGCTGTATTGTCATGAGTCAAATTTGATCATGTTAGGTTCTTGCATAGGTCCTATAGCATTGATAAGTTTCCACCCTCTTTCCTACATACACACATCTCTCCTGCATACACACAACTCTACTACTATCACACACGCAATTTTCCGAAATACACACACAACTCTCCTCCATACACAAACACAGTTCTAACACATATAGCTTTTCTACAGCTTTGAAGTATGCACTCACACCTCTGTTACATACACGCACTGTTTTGCTACATACTTGTACACAGCTTTCTTACATACACCAACAGCTCTCTTATATACTCATGCAGCTCCACACACACAAACACTTATATATATATATATATATGTACACTCATCCATCGTATACATTACCACATCTTGAAATTCCTTCCAGGAATGTGACTGATCACATGACCTGAAAGGTTCAATGGCTAATCAACAACTTTGTTTGATTGGGACCCTATCCATGCCACCTCACATATCAGGAGTGTCGTTCTTCTTTTCATAAAGAGGTCCAAGGGCTAGTCTTGCAGAAGTTTTTTCAGCTACACAGGATGCGCAACATCCGTGCAAGTCCTGGTGACTTTCTCCCCTGCACTGCACCGATCAGATAGATCAGTGTGGGGCAGGAGAAAGGAGAACAGTTCTTTCAGTGATCATGAAGGATGCTGTCAGTGTTTTCCTCCATCAGAATAAGCAGCCTCTAGACTGTAAGAAACACACACATTTTAACATCATTTTGATTGTCTAAAATTTACTGCAGCTAAAAATTACATTTGGTTTACAATGCATTTTGCCAGATATGTTGTCACTTGTCAAAGCTAAGAATTTTACATGCTGGGTTTTTTTATGGCACATTTAGCACTGATAAGTTGTCACACTCTTGCTTAATATGTTAACATTCTGTCTGTAAACTGTATATGCATAGCTACCTTTTTGAAGCAATATTGAGATTTACTTAAGAACGTGGGGCCCAATAAATACCATCAATGGTGCCCAGTCCAAGAGATGGTGGATCCTATAGGTAAACACCACCTCATCATGCACTAAAACTTACTAAAAAAAAAAAAGATGTGAAGTTCACACATATAGAAAATGGACATTTTGTGAATACATATTACACGTATTGTAAAATAGATAGAGCTCATATGTAGAGTTTGTTTGATAAACTTTCCTACTACTTTGTCTAAATTAGAAGCAAATTGGTTGAACATTACTTCTACCTAAAATGGCAGAAAACGCACCTATCTTGGTGATGGACAGGACAGCTAGAGGGGATATGGAGGAGGCTGTTATTTTTTTTTTAATAGGTGTACTTTCACCAATTTGCTGATAATTCATTGAAAGTAGATGATCGGTACAATTGCTGCCAATGCATTTTTTAAAGCTGTATTGTCATGAGTCAAATTTGATCATGTTAGGTTCTTGCATAGGTCCTATAGCATTGATAAGTTTCCACCCTCTTTCCTACATACACACATCTCTCCTGCATACACACAACTCTACTACTATCACACACGCAATTTTCCGAAATACACACACAACTCTCCTCCATACACAAACACAGTTCTAACACATATAGCTTTTCTACAGCTTTGAAGTATGCACTCACACCTCTGTTACATACACGCACTGTTTTGCTACATACTTGTACACAGCTTTCTTACATACACCAACAGCTCTCTTATATACTCATGCAGCTCCACACACACAAACACTTATATATATATATATATATATATATATGTACACTCATCCATCGTATACATTACCACATCTTGAAATTCCTTCCAGGAATGTGACTGATCACATGACCTGAAAGGTTCAATGGCTAATCAACAACTTTGTTTGATTGGGACCCTATCCATGCCACCTCACATATCAGGAGTGTCGTTCTTCTTTTCATAAAGAGGTCCAAGGGCTAGTCTTGCAGAAGTTTTTTCAGCTACACAGGATGCGCAACATCCGTGCAAGTCCTGGTGACTTTCTCCCCTGCACTGCACCGATCAGATAGATCAGTGTGGGGCAGAAGAAAGGAGAACAGTTCTTTCAGTGATCATGAAGGATGCTGTCAGTGTTTTCCTCCATCAGAATAAGCAGCCTCTAGACTGTAAGAAACACACACATTTTAACATCATTTTGATTGTCTAAAATTTACTGCAGCTAAAAATTACATTTGGTTTACAATGCATTTTGCCAGATATGTTGTCACTTGTCAAAGCTAAGAATTTTACATGCTGGGTTTTTTTATGGCACATTTAGCACTGATAAGTTGTCACACTCTTGCTTAATATGTTAACATTCTGTCTGTAAACTGTATATGCATAGCTACCTTTTTGAAGCAATATTGAGATTTACTTAAGAACGTGGGGCCCAATAAATACCATCAATGGTGCCCAGTCCAAGAGATGGTGGATCCTATAGGTAAACACCACCTCATCATGCACTAAAACTTACTAAAAAAAAAAAAGATGTGAAGTTCACACATATAGAAAATGGACATTTTGTGAATACATATTACACGTATTGTAAAATAGATAGAGCTCATATGTAGAGTTTGTTTGATAAACTTTCCTACTACTTTGTCTAAATTAGAAGCAAATTGGTTGAACATTACTTCTACCTAAAATGGCAGAAAACGCACCTATCTTGGTGATGGACAGGACAGCTAGAGGGGATATGGAGGAGGCTGTTATTTTTTTTTTAATAGGTGTACTTTCACCAATTTGCTGATAATTCATTGAAAGTAGATGATGGTACAATTGCTGCCAATGCATTTTTTAAAGCTGTATTGTCATGAGTCAAATTTGATCATGTTAGGTTCTTGCATAGGTCCTATAGCATTGATAAGTTTCCACCCTCTTTCCTACATACACACATCTCTCCTGCATACACACAACTCTACTACTATCACACACGCAATTTTCCGAAATACACACACAACTCTCCTCCATACACAAACACAGTTCTAACACATATAGCTTTTCTACAGCTTTGAAGTATGCACTCACACCTCTGTTACATACACGCACTGTTTTGCTACATACTTGTACACAGCTTTCTTACATACACCAACAGCTCTCTTATATACTCATGCAGCTCCACACACACAAACACTTATATATATATATATATATATATATGTACACTCATCCATCGTATACATTACCACATCTTGAAATTCCTTCCAGGAATGTGACTGATCACATGACCTGAAAGGTTCAATGGCTAATCAACAACTTTGTTTGATTGGGACCCTATCCATGCCACCTCACATATCAGGAGTGTCGTTCTTCTTTTCATAAAGAGGTCCAAGGGCTAGTCTTGCAGAAGTTTTTTCAGCTACACAGGATGCGCAACATCCGTGCAAGTCCTGGTGACTTTCTCCCCTGCACTGCACCGATCAGATAGATCAGTGTGGGGCAGGAGAAAGGAGAACAGTTCTTTCAGTGATCATGAAGGATGCTGTCAGTGTTTTCCTCCATCAGAATAAGCAGCCTCTAGACTGTAAGAAACACACACATTTTAACATCATTTTGATTGTCTAAAATTTACTGCAGCTAAAAATTACATTTGGTTTACAATGCATTTTGCCAGATATGTTGTCACTTGTCAAAGCTAAGAATTTTACATGCTGGGTTTTTTTATGGCACATTTAGCACTGATAAGTTGTCACACTCTTGCTTAATATGTTAACATTCGGTCTGTAAACTGTATATGCATAGCTACCTTTTTGAAGCAATATTGAGATTTACTTAAGAACGTGGGGCCCAATAAATACCATCAATGGTGCCCAGTCCAAGAGATGGTGGATCCTATAGGTAAACACCACCTCATCATGCACTAAAACTTACTAAAAAAAAAAAAGATGTGAAGTTCACACATATAGAAAATGGACATTTTGTGAATACATATTACACGTATTGTAAAATAGATAGAGCTCATATGTAGAGTTTGTTTGATAAACTTTCCTACTACTTTGTCTAAATTAGAAGCAAATTGGTTGAACATTACTTCTACCTAAAATGGCAGAAAACGCACCTATCTTGGTGATGGACAGGACAGCTAGAGGGGATATGGAGGAGGCTGTTATTTTTTTTTTAATAGGTGTACTTTCACCAATTTGCTGATAATTCATTGAAAGTAGATGATCGGTACAATTGCTGCCAATGCATTTTTTAAAGCTGTATTGTCATGAGTCAAATTTGATCATGTTAGGTTCTTGCATAGGTCCTATAGCATTGATAAGTTTCCACCCTCTTTCCTACATACACACATCTCTCCTGCATACACACAACTCTACTACTATCACACACGCAATTTTCCGAAATACACACACAACTCTCCTCCATACACAAACACAGTTCTAACACATATAGCTTTTCTACAGCTTTGAAGTATGCACTCACACCTCTGTTACATACACGCACTGTTTTGCTACATACTTGTACACAGCTTTCTTACATACACCAACAGCTCTCTTATATACTCATGCAGCTCCACACACACAAACACTTATATATATATATATATATATATATATATATGTACACTCATCCATCGTATACATTACCACATCTTGAAATTCCTTCCAGGAATGTGACTGATCACATGACCTGAAAGGTTCAATGGCTAATCAACAACTTTGTTTGATTGGGACCCTATCCATGCCACCTCACATATCAGGAGTGTCGTTCTTCTTTTCATAAAGAGGTCCAAGGGCTAGTCTTGCAGAAGTTTTTTCAGCTACACAGGATGCGCAACATCCGTGCAAGTCCTGGTGACTTTCTCCCCTGCACTGCACCGATCAGATAGATCAGTGTGGGGCAGGAGAAAGGAGAACAGTTCTTTCAGTGATCATGAAGGATGCTGTCAGTGTTTTCCTCCATCAGAATAAGCAGCCTCTAGACTGTAAGAAACACACACATTTTAACATCATTTTGATTGTCTAAAATTTACTGCAGCTAAAAATTACATTTGGTTTACAATGCATTTTGCCAGATATGTTGTCACTTGTCAAAGCTAAGAATTTTACATGCTGGGTTTTTTTATGGCACATTTAGCACTGATAAGTTGTCACACTCTTGCTTAATATGTTAACATTCTGTCTGTAAACTGTATATGCATAGCTACCTTTTTGAAGCAATATTGAGATTTACTTAAGAACGTGGGGCCCAATAAATACCATCAATGGTGCCCAGTCCAAGAGATGGTGGATCCTATAGGTAAACACCACCTCATCATGCACTAAAACTTACTAAAAAAAAAAAAGATGTGAAGTTCACACATATAGAAAATGGACATTTTGTGAATACATATTACACGTATTGTAAAATAGATAGAGCTCATATGTAGAGTTTGTTTGATAAACTTTCCTACTACTTTGTCTAAATTAGAAGCAAATTGGTTGAACATTACTTCTACCTAAAATGGCAGAAAACGCACCTATCTTGGTGATGGACAGGACAGCTAGAGGGGATATGGAGGAGGCTGTTATTTTTTTTTTAATAGGTGTACTTTCACCAATTTGCTGATAATTCATTGAAAGTAGATGATGGTACAATTGCTGCCAATGCATTTTTTAAAGCTGTATTGTCATGAGTCAAATTTGATCATGTTAGGTTCTTGCATAGGTCCTATAGCATTGATAAGTTTCCACCCTCTTTCCTACATACACACATCTCTCCTGCATACACACAACTCTACTACTATCACACACGCAATTTTCCGAAATACACACACAACTCTCCTCCATACACAAACACAGTTCTAACACATATAGCTTTTCTACAGCTTTGAAGTATGCACTCACACCTCTGTTACATACACGCACTGTTTTGCTACATACTTGTACACAGCTTTCTTACATACACCAACAGCTCTCTTATATACTCATGCAGCTCCACACACACAAACACTTATATATATATATATATATATATATATGTACACTCATCCATCGTATACATTACCACATCTTGAAATTCCTTCCAGGAATGTGACTGATCACATGACCTGAAAGGTTCAATGGCTAATCAACAACTTTGTTTGATTGGGACCCTATCCATGCCACCTCACATATCAGGAGTGTCGTTCTTCTTTTCATAAAGAGGTCCAAGGGCTAGTCTTGCAGAAGTTTTTTCAGCTACACAGGATGCGCAACATCCGTGCAAGTCCTGGTGACTTTCTCCCCTGCACTGCACCGATCAGATAGATCAGTGTGGGGCAGGAGAAAGGAGAACAGTTCTTTCAGTGATCATGAAGGATGCTGTCAGTGTTTTCCTCCATCAGAATAAGCAGCCTCTAGACTGTAAGAAACACACACATTTTAACATCATTTTGATTGTCTAAAATTTACTGCAGCTAAAAATTACATTTGGTTTACAATGCATTTTGCCAGATATGTTGTCACTTGTCAAAGCTAAGAATTTTACATGCTGGGTTTTTTTATGGCACATTTAGCACTGATAAGTTGTCACACTCTTGCTTAATATGTTAACATTCTGTCTGTAAACTGTATATGCATAGCTACCTTTTTGAAGCAATATTGAGATTTACTTAAGAACGTGGGGCCCAATAAATACCATCAATGGTGCCCAGTCCAAGAGATGGTGGATCCTATAGGTAAACACCACCTCATCATGCACTAAAACTTACTAAAAAAAAAAAAGATGTGAAGTTCACACATATAGAAAATGGACATTTTGTGAATACATATTACACGTATTGTAAAATAGATAGAGCTCATATGTAGAGTTTGTTTGATAAACTTTCCTACTACTTTGTCTAAATTAGAAGCAAATTGGTTGAACATTACTTCTACCTAAAATGGCAGAAAACGCACCTATCTTGGTGATGGACAGGACAGCTAGAGGGGATATGGAGGAGGCTGTTATTTTTTTTTTAATAGGTGTACTTTCACCAATTTGCTGATAATTCATTGAAAGTAGATGATGGTACAATTGCTGCCAATGCATTTTTTAAAGCTGTATTGTCATGAGTCAAATTTGATCATGTTAGGTTCTTGCATAGGTCCTATAGCATTGATAAGTTTCCACCCTCTTTCCTACATACACACATCTCTCCTGCATACACACAACTCTACTACTATCACACACGCAATTTTCCGAAATACACACACAACTCTCCTCCATACACAAACACAGTTCTAACACATATAGCTTTTCTACAGCTTTGAAGTATGCACTCACACCTCTGTTACATACACGCACTGTTTTGCTACATACTTGTACACAGCTTTCTTACATACACCAACAGCTCTCTTATATACTCATGCAGCTCCACACACACAAACACTTATATATATATATATATATATATATGTACACTCATCCATCGTATACATTACCACATCTTGAAATTCCTTCCAGGAATGTGACTGATCACATGACCTGAAAGGTTCAATGGCTAATCAACAACTTTGTTTGATTGGGACCCTATCCATGCCACCTCACATATCAGGAGTGTCGTTCTTCTTTTCATAAAGAGGTCCAAGGGCTAGTCTTGCAGAAGTTTTTTCAGCTACACAGGATGCGCAACATCCGTGCAAGTCCTGGTGACTTTCTCCCCTGCACTGCACCGATCAGATAGATCAGTGTGGGGCAGGAGAAAGGAGAACAGTTCTTTCAGTGATCATGAAGGATGCTGTCAGTGTTTTCCTCCATCAGAATAAGCAGCCTCTAGACTGTAAGAAACACACACATTTTAACATCATTTTGATTGTCTAAAATTTACTGCAGCTAAAAATTACATTTGGTTTACAATGCATTTTGCCAGATATGTTGTCACTTGTCAAAGCTAAGAATTTTACATGCTGGGTTTTTTTATGGCACATTTAGCACTGATAAGTTGTCACACTCTTGCTTAATATGTTAACATTCTGTCTGTAAACTGTATATGCATAGCTACCTTTTTGAAGCAATATTGAGATTTACTTAAGAACGTGGGGCCCAATAAATACCATCAATGGTGCCCAGTCCAAGAGATGGTGGATCCTATAGGTAAACACCACCTCATCATGCACTAAAACTTACTAAAAAAAAAAAAGATGTGAAGTTCACACATATAGAAAATGGACATTTTGTGAATACATATTACACGTATTGTAAAATAGATAGAGCTCATATGTAGAGTTTGTTTGATAAACTTTCCTACTACTTTGTCTAAATTAGAAGCAAATTGGTTGAACATTACTTCTACCTAAAATGGCAGAAAACGCACCTATCTTGGTGATGGACAGGACAGCTAGAGGGGATATGGAGGAGGCTGTTATTTTTTTTTTAATAGGTGTACTTTCACCAATTTGCTGATAATTCATTGAAAGTAGATGATCGGTACAATTGCTGCCAATGCATTTTTTAAAGCTGTATTGTCATGAGTCAAATTTGATCATGTTAGGTTCTTGCATAGGTCCTATAGCATTGATAAGTTTCCACCCTCTTTCCTACATACACACATCTCTCCTGCATACACACAACTCTACTACTATCACACACGCAATTTTCCGAAATACACACACAACTCTCCTCCATACACAAACACAGTTCTAACACATATAGCTTTTCTACAGCTTTGAAGTATGCACTCACACCTCTGTTACATACACGCACTGTTTTGCTACATACTTGTACACAGCTTTCTTACATACACCAACAGCTCTCTTATATACTCATGCAGCTCCACACACACAAACACTTATATATATATATATATATATATATATGTACACTCATCCATCGTATACATTACCACATCTTGAAATTCCTTCCAGGAATGTGACTGATCACATGACCTGAAAGGTTCAATGGCTAATCAACAACTTTGTTTGATTGGGACCCTATCCATGCCACCTCACATATCAGGAGTGTCGTTCTTCTTTTCATAAAGAGGTCCAAGGGCTAGTCTTGCAGAAGTTTTTTCAGCTACACAGGATGCGCAACATCCGTGCAAGTCCTGGTGACTTTCTCCCCTGCACTGCACCGATCAGATAGATCAGTGTGGGGCAGGAGAAAGGAGAACAGTTCTTTCAGTGATCATGAAGGATGCTGTCAGTGTTTTCCTCCATCAGAATAAGCAGCCTCTAGACTGTAAGAAACACACACATTTTAACATCATTTTGATTGTCTAAAATTTACTGCAGCTAAAAATTACATTTGGTTTACAATGCATTTTGCCAGATATGTTGTCACTTGTCAAAGCTAAGAATTTTACATGCTGGGTTTTTTTATGGCACATTTAGCACTGATAAGTTGTCACACTCTTGCTTAATATGTTAACATTCTGTCTGTAAACTGTATATGCATAGCTACCTTTTTGAAGCAATATTGAGATTTACTTAAGAACGTGGGGCCCAATAAATACCATCAATGGTGCCCAGTCCAAGAGATGGTGGATCCTATAGGTAAACACCACCTCATCATGCACTAAAACTTACTAAAAAAAAAAAAGATGTGAAGTTCACACATATAGAAAATGGACATTTTGTGAATACATATTACACGTATTGTAAAATAGATAGAGCTCATATGTAGAGTTTGTTTGATAAACTTTCCTACTACTTTGTCTAAATTAGAAGCAAATTGGTTGAACATTACTTCTACCTAAAATGGCAGAAAACGCACCTATCTTGGTGATGGACAGGACAGCTAGAGGGGATATGGAGGAGGCTGTTATTTTTTTTTTAATAGGTGTACTTTCACCAATTTGCTGATAATTCATTGAAAGTAGATGATCGGTACAATTGCTGCCAATGCATTTTTTAAAGCTGTATTGTCATGAGTCAAATTTGATCATGTTAGGTTCTTGCATAGGTCCTATAGCATTGATAAGTTTCCACCCTCTTTCCTACATACACACATCTCTCCTGCATACACACAACTCTACTACTATCACACACGCAATTTTCCGAAATACACACACAACTCTCCTCCATACACAAACACAGTTCTAACACATATAGCTTTTCTACAGCTTTGAAGTATGCACTCACACCTCTGTTACATACACGCACTGTTTTGCTACATACTTGTACACAGCTTTCTTACATACACCAACAGCTCTCTTATATACTCATGCAGCTCCACACACACAAACACTTATATATATATATATATATATATATATATGTACACTCATCCATCGTATACATTACCACATCTTGAAATTCCTTCCAGGAATGTGACTGATCACATGACCTGAAAGATTCAATGGCTAATCAACAACTTTGTTTGATTGGGACCCTATCCATGCCACCTCACATATCAGGAGTGTCGTTCTTCTTTTCATAAAGAGGTCCAAGGGCTAGTCTTGCAGAAGTTTTTTCAGCTACACAGGATGCGCAACATCCGTGCAAGTCCTGGTGACTTTCTCCCCTGCACTGCACCGATCAGATAGATCAGTGTGGGGCAGGAGAAAGGAGAACAGTTCTTTCAGTGATCATGAAGGATGCTGTCAGTGTTTTCCTCCATCAGAATAAGCAGCCTCTAGACTGTAAGAAACACACACATTTTAACATCATTTTGATTGTCTAAAATTTACTGCAGCTAAAAATTACATTTGGTTTACAATGCATTTTGCCAGATATGTTGTCACTTGTCAAAGCTAAGAATTTTACATGCTGGGTTTTTTTATGGCACATTTAGCACTGATAAGTTGTCACACTCTTGCTTAATATGTTAACATTCTGTCTGTAAACTGTATATGCATAGCTACCTTTTTGAAGCAATATTGAGATTTACTTAAAAACGTGGGGCCCAATAAATACCATCAATGGTGCCCAGTCCAAGAGATGGTGGATCCTATAGGTAAACACCACCTCATCATGCACTAAAACTTACTAAAAAAAAAAAAGATGTGAAGTTCACACATATAGAAAATGGACATTTTGTGAATACATATTACACGTATTGTAAAATAGATAGAGCTCATATGTAGAGTTTGTTTGATAAACTTTCCTACTACTTTGTCTAAATTAGAAGCAAATTGGTTGAACATTACTTCTACCTAAAATGGCAGAAAACGCACCTATCTTGGTGATGGACAGGACAGCTAGAGGGGATATGGAGGAGGCTGTTATTTTTTTTTTAATAGGTGTACTTTCACCAATTTGCTGATAATTCATTGAAAGTAGATGATCGGTACAATTGCTGCCAATGCATTTTTTAAAGCTGTATTGTCATGAGTCAAATTTGATCATGTTAGGTTCTTGCATAGGTCCTATAGCATTGATAAGTTTCCACCCTCTTTCCTACATACACACATCTCTCCTGCATACACACAACTCTACTACTATCACACACGCAATTTTCCGAAATACACACACAACTCTCCTCCATACACAAACACAGTTCTAACACATATAGCTTTTCTACAGCTTTGAAGTATGCACTCACACCTCTGTTACATACACGCACTGTTTTGCTACATACTTGTACACAGCTTTCTTACATACACCAACAGCTCTCTTATATACTCATGCAGCTCCACACACACAAACACTTATATATATATATATATATATATATATATGTACACTCATCCATCGTATACATTACCACATCTTGAAATTCCTTCCAGGAATGTGACTGATCACATGACCTGAAAGGTTCAATGGCTAATCAACAACTTTGTTTGATTGGGACCCTATCCATGCCACCTCACATATCAGGAGTGTCGTTCTTCTTTTCATAAAGAGGTCCAAGGGCTAGTCTTGCAGAAGTTTTTTCAGCTACACAGGATGCGCAACATCCGTGCAAGTCCTGGTGACTTTCTCCCCTGCACTGCACCGATCAGATAGATCAGTGTGGGGCAGGAGAAAGGAGAACAGTTCTTTCAGTGATCATGAAGGATGCTGTCAGTGTTTTCCTCCATCAGAATAAGCAGCCTCTAGACTGTAAGAAACACACACATTTTAACATCATTTTGATTGTCTAAAATTTACTGCAGCTAAAAATTACATTTGGTTTACAATGCATTTTGCCAGATATGTTGTCACTTGTCAAAGCTAAGAATTTTACATGCTGGGTTTTTTTATGGCACATTTAGCACTGATAAGTTGTCACACTCTTGCTTAATATGTTAACATTCTGTCTGTAAACTGTATATGCATAGCTACCTTTTTGAAGCAATATTGAGATTTACTTAAAAACGTGGGGCCCAATAAATACCATCAATGGTGCCCAGTCCAAGAGATGGTGGATCCTATAGGTAAACACCACCTCATCATGCACTAAAACTTACTAAAAAAAAAAAAGATGTGAAGTTCACACATATAGAAAATGGACATTTTGTGAATACATATTACACGTATTGTAAAATAGATAGAGCTCATATGTAGAGTTTGTTTGATAAACTTTCCTACTACTTTGTCTAAATTAGAAGCAAATTGGTTGAACATTACTTCTACCTAAAATGGCAGAAAACGCACCTATCTTGGTGATGGACAGGACAGCTAGAGGGGATATGGAGGAGGCTGTTATTTTTTTTTTAATAGGTGTACTTTCACCAATTTGCTGATAATTCATTGAAAGTAGATGATCGGTACAATTGCTGCCAATGCATTTTTTAAAGCTGTATTGTCATGAGTCAAATTTGATCATGTTAGGTTCTTGCATAGGTCCTATAGCATTGATAAGTTTCCACCCTCTTTCCTACATACACACATCTCTCCTGCATACACACAACTCTACTACTATCACACACGCAATTTTCCGAAATACACACACAACTCTCCTCCATACACAAACACAGTTCTAACACATATAGCTTTTCTACAGCTTTGAAGTATGCACTCACACCTCTGTTACATACACGCACTGTTTTGCTACATACTTGTACACAGCTTTCTTACATACACCAACAGCTCTCTTATATACTCATGCAGCTCCACACACACAAACACTTATATATATATATATATATATATATATGTACACTCATCCATCGTATACATTACCACATCTTGAAATTCCTTCCAGGAATGTGACTGATCACATGACCTGAAAGGTTCAATGGCTAATCAACAACTTTGTTTGATTGGGACCCTATCCATGCCACCTCACATATCAGGAGTGTCGTTCTTCTTTTCATAAAGAGGTCCAAGGGCTAGTCTTGCAGAAGTTTTTTCAGCTACACAGGATGCGCAACATCCGTGCAAGTCCTGGTGACTTTCTCCCCTGCACTGCACCGATCAGATAGATCAGTGTGGGGCAGGAGAAAGGAGAACAGTTCTTTCAGTGATCATGAAGGATGCTGTCAGTGTTTTCCTCCATCAGAATAAGCAGCCTCTAGACTGTAAGAAACACACACATTTTAACATCATTTTGATTGTCTAAAATTTACTGCAGCTAAAAATTACATTTGGTTTACAATGCATTTTGCCAGATATGTTGTCACTTGTCAAAGCTAAGAATTTTACATGCTGGGTTTTTTTATGGCACATTTAGCACTGATAAGTTGTCACACTCTTGCTTAATATGTTAACATTCGGTCTGTAAACTGTATATGCATAGCTACCTTTTTGAAGCAAT
The DNA here is from genome assembly GCF_046119375.1 of Phyllobates terribilis. Classification (NCBI taxonomy): domain Eukaryota; kingdom Metazoa; phylum Chordata; class Amphibia; order Anura; family Dendrobatidae; genus Phyllobates; species Phyllobates terribilis. The sequence continues at coordinate 426,463 of NW_027363612.1, read as the reverse complement.
ATTGAGATTTACTTAAGAACGTGGGGCCCAATAAATACCATCAATGGTGCCCAGTCCAAGAGATGGTGGATCCTATAGGTAAACACCACCTCATCATGCACTAAAACTTACTAAAAAAAAAAAAGATGTGAAGTTCACACATATAGAAAATGGACATTTTGTGAATACATATTACACGTATTGTAAAATAGATAGAGCTCATATGTAGAGTTTGTTTGATAAACTTTCCTACTACTTTGTCTAAATTAGAAGCAAATTGGTTGAACATTACTTCTACCTAAAATGGCAGAAAACGCACCTATCTTGGTGATGGACAGGACAGCTAGAGGGGATATGGAGGAGGCTGTTATTTTTTTTTTAATAGGTGTACTTTCACCAATTTGCTGATAATTCATTGAAAGTAGATGATCGGTACAATTGCTGCCAATGCATTTTTTAAAGCTGTATTGTCATGAGTCAAATTTGATCATGTTAGGTTCTTGCATAGGTCCTATAGCATTGATAAGTTTCCACCCTCTTTCCTACATACACACATCTCTCCTGCATACACACAACTCTACTACTATCACACACGCAATTTTCCGAAATACACACACAACTCTCCTCCATACACAAACACAGTTCTAACACATATAGCTTTTCTACAGCTTTGAAGTATGCACTCACACCTCTGTTACATACACGCACTGTTTTGCTACATACTTGTACACAGCTTTCTTACATACACCAACAGCTCTCTTATATACTCATGCAGCTCCACACACACAAACACTTATATATATATATATATATATATATATATATGTACACTCATCCATCGTATACATTACCACATCTTGAAATTCCTTCCAGGAATGTGACTGATCACATGACCTGAAAGGTTCAATGGCTAATCAACAACTTTGTTTGATTGGGACCCTATCCATGCCACCTCACATATCAGGAGTGTCGTTCTTCTTTTCATAAAGAGGTCCAAGGGCTAGTCTTGCAGAAGTTTTTTCAGCTACACAGGATGCGCAACATCCGTGCAAGTCCTGGTGACTTTCTCCCCTGCACTGCACCGATCAGATAGATCAGTGTGGGGCAGGAGAAAGGAGAACAGTTCTTTCAGTGATCATGAAGGATGCTGTCAGTGTTTTCCTCCATCAGAATAAGCAGCCTCTAGACTGTAAGAAACACACACATTTTAACATCATTTTGATTGTCTAAAATTTACTGCAGCTAAAAATTACATTTGGTTTACAATGCATTTTGCCAGATATGTTGTCACTTGTCAAAGCTAAGAATTTTACATGCTGGGTTTTTTTATGGCACATTTAGCACTGATAAGTTGTCACACTCTTGCTTAATATGTTAACATTCTGTCTGTAAACTGTATATGCATAGCTACCTTTTTGAAGCAATATTGAGATTTACTTAAGAACGTGGGGCCCAATAAATACCATCAATGGTGCCCAGTCCAAGAGATGGTGGATCCTATAGGTAAACACCACCTCATCATGCACTAAAACTTACTAAAAAAAAAAAAGATGTGAAGTTCACACATATAGAAAATGGACATTTTGTGAATACATATTACACGTATTGTAAAATAGATAGAGCTCATATGTAGAGTTTGTTTGATAAACTTTCCTACTACTTTGTCTAAATTAGAAGCAAATTGGTTGAACATTACTTCTACCTAAAATGGCAGAAAACGCACCTATCTTGGTGATGGACAGGACAGCTAGAGGGGATATGGAGGAGGCTGTTATTTTTTTTTTAATAGGTGTACTTTCACCAATTTGCTGATAATTCATTGAAAGTAGATGATGGTACAATTGCTGCCAATGCATTTTTTAAAGCTGTATTGTCATGAGTCAAATTTGATCATGTTAGGTTCTTGCATAGGTCCTATAGCATTGATAAGTTTCCACCCTCTTTCCTACATACACACATCTCTCCTGCATACACACAACTCTACTACTATCACACACGCAATTTTCCGAAATACACACACAACTCTCCTCCATACACAAACACAGTTCTAACACATATAGCTTTTCTACAGCTTTGAAGTATGCACTCACACCTCTGTTACATACACGCACTGTTTTGCTACATACTTGTACACAGCTTTCTTACATACACCAACAGCTCTCTTATATACTCATGCAGCTCCACACACACAAACACTTATATATATATATATATATATATATATGTACACTCATCCATCGTATACATTACCACATCTTGAAATTCCTTCCAGGAATGTGACTGATCACATGACCTGAAAGGTTCAATGGCTAATCAACAACTTTGTTTGATTGGGACCCTATCCATGCCACCTCACATATCAGGAGTGTCGTTCTTCTTTTCATAAAGAGGTCCAAGGGCTAGTCTTGCAGAAGTTTTTTCAGCTACACAGGATGCGCAACATCCGTGCAAGTCCTGGTGACTTTCTCCCCTGCACTGCACCGATCAGATAGATCAGTGTGGGGCAGGAGAAAGGAGAACAGTTCTTTCAGTGATCATGAAGGATGCTGTCAGTGTTTTCCTCCATCAGAATAAGCAGCCTCTAGACTGTAAGAAACACACACATTTTAACATCATTTTGATTGTCTAAAATTTACTGCAGCTAAAAATTACATTTGGTTTACAATGCATTTTGCCAGATATGTTGTCACTTGTCAAAGCTAAGAATTTTACATGCTGGGTTTTTTTATGGCACATTTAGCACTGATAAGTTGTCACACTCTTGCTTAATATGTTAACATTCTGTCTGTAAACTGTATATGCATAGCTACCTTTTTGAAGCAATATTGAGATTTACTTAAGAACGTGGGGCCCAATAAATACCATCAATGGTGCCCAGTCCAAGAGATGGTGGATCCTATAGGTAAACACCACCTCATCATGCACTAAAACTTACTAAAAAAAAAAAAGATGTGAAGTTCACACATATAGAAAATGGACATTTTGTGAATACATATTACACGTATTGTAAAATAGATAGAGCTCATATGTAGAGTTTGTTTGATAAACTTTCCTACTACTTTGTCTAAATTAGAAGCAAATTGGTTGAACATTACTTCTACCTAAAATGGCAGAAAACGCACCTATCTTGGTGATGGACAGGACAGCTAGAGGGGATATGGAGGAGGCTGTTATTTTTTTTTTAATAGGTGTACTTTCACCAATTTGCTGATAATTCATTGAAAGTAGATGATGGTACAATTGCTGCCAATGCATTTTTTAAAGCTGTATTGTCATGAGTCAAATTTGATCATGTTAGGTTCTTGCATAGGTCCTATAGCATTGATAAGTTTCCACCCTCTTTCCTACATACACACATCTCTCCTGCATACACACAACTCTACTACTATCACACACGCAATTTTCCGAAATACACACACAACTCTCCTCCATACACAAACACAGTTCTAACACATATAGCTTTTCTACAGCTTTGAAGTATGCACTCACACCTCTGTTACATACACGCACTGTTTTGCTACATACTTGTACACAGCTTTCTTACATACACCAACAGCTCTCTTATATACTCATGCAGCTCCACACACACAAACACTTATATATATATATATATATATATATATGTACACTCATCCATCGTATACATTACCACATCTTGAAATTCCTTCCAGGAATGTGACTGATCACATGACCTGAAAGGTTCAATGGCTAATCAACAACTTTGTTTGATTGGGACCCTATCCATGCCACCTCACATATCAGGAGTGTCGTTCTTCTTTTCATAAAGAGGTCCAAGGGCTAGTCTTGCAGAAGTTTTTTCAGCTACACAGGATGCGCAACATCCGTGCAAGTCCTGGTGACTTTCTCCCCTGCACTGCACCGATCAGATAGATCAGTGTGGGGCAGGAGAAAGGAGAACAGTTCTTTCAGTGATCATGAAGGATGCTGTCAGTGTTTTCCTCCATCAGAATAAGCAGCCTCTAGACTGTAAGAAACACACACATTTTAACATCATTTTGATTGTCTAAAATTTACTGCAGCTAAAAATTACATTTGGTTTACAATGCATTTTGCCAGATATGTTGTCACTTGTCAAAGCTAAGAATTTTACATGCTGGGTTTTTTTATGGCACATTTAGCACTGATAAGTTGTCACACTCTTGCTTAATATGTTAACATTCTGTCTGTAAACTGTATATGCATAGCTACCTTTTTGAAGCAATATTGAGATTTACTTAAGAACGTGGGGCCCAATAAATACCATCAATGGTGCCCAGTCCAAGAGATGGTGGATCCTATAGGTAAACACCACCTCATCATGCACTAAAACTTACTAAAAAAAAAAAAGATGTGAAGTTCACACATATAGAAAATGGACATTTTGTGAATACATATTACACGTATTGTAAAATAGATAGAGCTCATATGTAGAGTTTGTTTGATAAACTTTCCTACTACTTTGTCTAAATTAGAAGCAAATTGGTTGAACATTACTTCTACCTAAAATGGCAGAAAACGCACCTATCTTGGTGATGGACAGGACAGCTAGAGGGGATATGGAGGAGACTGTTATTTTTTTTTTAATAGGTGTACTTTCACCAATTTGCTGATAATTCATTGAAAGTAGATGATCGGTACAATTGCTGCCAATGCATTTTTTAAAGCTGTATTGTCATGAGTCAAATTTGATCATGTTAGGTTCTTGCATAGGTCCTATAGCATTGATAAGTTTCCACCCTCTTTCCTACATACACACATCTCTCCTGCATACACACAACTCTACTACTATCACACACGCAATTTTCCGAAATACACACACAACTCTCCTCCATACACAAACACAGTTCTAACACATATAGCTTTTCTACAGCTTTGAAGTATGCACTCACACCTCTGTTACATACACGCACTGTTTTGCTACATACTTGTACACAGCTTTCTTACATACACCAACAGCTCTCTTATATACTCATGCAGCTCCACACACACAAACACTTATATATATATATATATATATATATATATGTACACTCATCCATCGTATACATTACCACATCTTGAAATTCCTTCCAGGAATGTGACTGATCACATGACCTGAAAGGTTCAATGGCTAATCAACAACTTTGTTTGATTGGGACCCTATCCATGCCACCTCACATATCAGGAGTGTCGTTCTTCTTTTCATAAAGAGGTCCAAGGGCTAGTCTTGCAGAAGTTTTTTCAGCTACACAGGATGCGCAACATCCGTGCAAGTCCTGGTGACTTTCTCCCCTGCACTGCACCGATCAGATAGATCAGTGTGGGGCAGGAGAAAGGAGAACAGTTCTTTCAGTGATCATGAAGGATGCTGTCAGTGTTTTCCTCCATCAGAATAAGCAGCCTCTAGACTGTAAGAAACACACACATTTTAACATCATTTTGATTGTCTAAAATTTACTGCAGCTAAAAATTACATTTGGTTTACAATGCATTTTGCCAGATATGTTGTCACTTGTCAAAGCTAAGAATTTTACATGCTGGGTTTTTTTATGGCACATTTAGCACTGATAAGTTGTCACACTCTTGCTTAATATGTTAACATTCTGTCTGTAAACTGTATATGCATAGCTACCTTTTTGAAGCAATATTGAGATTTACTTAAAAACGTGGGGCCCAATAAATACCATCAATGGTGCCCAGTCCAAGAGATGGTGGATCCTATAGGTAAACACCACCTCATCATGCACTAAAACTTACTAAAAAAAAAAAAGATGTGAAGTTCACACATATAGAAAATGGACATTTTGTGAATACATATTACACGTATTGTAAAATAGATAGAGCTCATATGTAGAGTTTGTTTGATAAACTTTCCTACTACTTTGTCTAAATTAGAAGCAAATTGGTTGAACATTACTTCTACCTAAAATGGCAGAAAACGCACCTATCTTGGTGATGGACAGGACAGCTAGAGGGGATATGGAGGAGGCTGTTATTTTTTTTTTAATAGGTGTACTTTCACCAATTTGCTGATAATTCATTGAAAGTAGATGATCGGTACAATTGCTGCCAATGCATTTTTTAAAGCTGTATTGTCATGAGTCAAATTTGATCATGTTAGGTTCTTGCATAGGTCCTATAGCATTGATAAGTTTCCACCCTCTTTCCTACATACACACATCTCTCCTGCATACACACAACTCTACTACTATCACACACGCAATTTTCCGAAATACACACACAACTCTCCTCCATACACAAACACAGTTCTAACACATATAGCTTTTCTACAGCTTTGAAGTATGCACTCACACCTCTGTTACATACACGCACTGTTTTGCTACATACTTGTACACAGCTTTCTTACATACACCAACAGCTCTCTTATATACTCATGCAGCTCCACACACACAAACACTTATATATATATATATATATATATATATGTACACTCATCCATCGTATACATTACCACATCTTGAAATTCCTTCCAGGAATGTGACTGATCACATGACCTGAAAGGTTCAATGGCTAATCAACAACTTTGTTTGATTGGGACCCTATCCATGCCACCTCACATATCAGGAGTGTCGTTCTTCTTTTCATAAAGAGGTCCAAGGGCTAGTCTTGCAGAAGTTTTTTCAGCTACACAGGATGCGCAACATCCGTGCAAGTCCTGGTGACTTTCTCCCCTGCACTGCACCGATCAGATAGATCAGTGTGGGGCAGGAGAAAGGAGAACAGTTCTTTCAGTGATCATGAAGGATGCTGTCAGTGTTTTCCTCCATCAGAATAAGCAGCCTCTAGACTGTAAGAAACACACACATTTTAACATCATTTTGATTGTCTAAAATTTACTGCAGCTAAAAATTACATTTGGTTTACAATGCATTTTGCCAGATATGTTGTCACTTGTCAAAGCTAAGAATTTTACATGCTGGGTTTTTTTATGGCACATTTAGCACTGATAAGTTGTCACACTCTTGCTTAATATGTTAACATTCTGTCTGTAAACTGTATATGCATAGCTACCTTTTTGAAGCAATATTGAGATTTACTTAAGAACGTGGGGCCCAATAAATACCATCAATGGTGCCCAGTCCAAGAGATGGTGGATCCTATAGGTAAACACCACCTCATCATGCACTAAAACTTACTAAAAAAAAAAAAGATGTGAAGTTCACACATATAGAAAATGGACATTTTGTGAATACATATTACACGTATTGTAAAATAGATAGAGCTCATATGTAGAGTTTGTTTGATAAACTTTCCTACTACTTTGTCTAAATTAGAAGCAAATTGGTTGAACATTACTTCTACCTAAAATGGCAGAAAACGCACCTATCTTGGTGATGGACAGGACAGCTAGAGGGGATATGGAGGAGGCTGTTATTTTTTTTTTAATAGGTGTACTTTCACCAATTTGCTGATAATTCATTGAAAGTAGATGATCGGTACAATTGCTGCCAATGCATTTTTTAAAGCTGTATTGTCATGAGTCAAATTTGATCATGTTAGGTTCTTGCATAGGTCCTATAGCATTGATAAGTTTCCACCCTCTTTCCTACATACACACATCTCTCCTGCATACACACAACTCTACTACTATCACACACGCAATTTTCCGAAATACACACACAACTCTCCTCCATACACAAACACAGTTCTAACACATATAGCTTTTCTACAGCTTTGAAGTATGCACTCACACCTCTGTTACATACACGCACTGTTTTGCTACATACTTGTACACAGCTTTCTTACATACACCAACAGCTCTCTTATATACTCATGCAGCTCCACACACACAAACACTTATATATATATATATATATATATATATGTACACTCATCCATCGTATACATTACCACATCTTGAAATTCCTTCCAGGAATGTGACTGATCACATGACCTGAAAGGTTCAATGGCTAATCAACAACTTTGTTTGATTGGGACCCTATCCATGCCACCTCACATATCAGGAGTGTCGTTCTTCTTTTCATAAAGAGGTCCAAGGGCTAGTCTTGCAGAAGTTTTTTCAGCTACACAGGATGCGCAACATCCGTGCAAGTCCTGGTGACTTTCTCCCCTGCACTGCACCGATCAGATAGATCAGTGTGGGGCAGGAGAAAGGAGAACAGTTCTTTCAGTGATCATGAAGGATGCTGTCAGTGTTTTCCTCCATCAGAATAAGCAGCCTCTAGACTGTAAGAAACACACACATTTTAACATCATTTTGATTGTCTAAAATTTACTGCAGCTAAAAATTACATTTGGTTTACAATGCATTTTGCCAGATATGTTGTCACTTGTCAAAGCTAAGAATTTTACATGCTGGGTTTTTTTATGGCACATTTAGCACTGATAAGTTGTCACACTCTTGCTTAATATGTTAACATTCTGTCTGTAAACTGTATATGCATAGCTACCTTTTTGAAGCAATATTGAGATTTACTTAAGAACGTGGGGCCCAATAAATACCATCAATGGTGCCCAGTCCAAGAGATGGTGGATCCTATAGGTAAACACCACCTCATCATGCACTAAAACTTACTAAAAAAAAAAAAGATGTGAAGTTCACACATATAGAAAATGGACATTTTGTGAATACATATTACACGTATTGTAAAATAGATAGAGCTCATATGTAGAGTTTGTTTGATAAACTTTCCTACTACTTTGTCTAAATTAGAAGCAAATTGGTTGAACATTACTTCTACCTAAAATGGCAGAAAACGCACCTATCTTGGTGATGGACAGGACAGCTAGAGGGGATATGGAGGAGGCTGTTATTTTTTTTTTAATAGGTGTACTTTCACCAATTTGCTGATAATTCATTGAAAGTAGATGATCGGTACAATTGCTGCCAATGCATTTTTTAAAGCTGTATTGTCATGAGTCAAATTTGATCATGTTAGGTTCTTGCATAGGTCCTATAGCATTGATAAGTTTCCACCCTCTTTCCTACATACACACATCTCTCCTGCATACACACAACTCTACTACTATCACACACGCAATTTTCCGAAATACACACACAACTCTCCTCCATACACAAACACAGTTCTAACACATATAGCTTTTCTACAGCTTTGAAGTATGCACTCACACCTCTGTTACATACACGCACTGTTTTGCTACATACTTGTACACAGCTTTCTTACATACACCAACAGCTCTCTTATATACTCATGCAGCTCCACACACACAAACACTTATATATATATATATATATATATATATGTACACTCATCCATCGTATACATTACCACATCTTGAAATTCCTTCCAGGAATGTGACTGATCACATGACCTGAAAGGTTCAATGGCTAATCAACAACTTTGTTTGATTGGGACCCTATCCATGCCACCTCACATATCAGGAGTGTCGTTCTTCTTTTCATAAAGAGGTCCAAGGGCTAGTCTTGCAGAAGTTTTTTCAGCTACACAGGATGCGCAACATCCGTGCAAGTCCTGGTGACTTTCTCCCCTGCACTGCACCGATCAGATAGATCAGTGTGGGGCAGGAGAAAGGAGAACAGTTCTTTCAGTGATCATGAAGGATGCTGTCAGTGTTTTCCTCCATCAGAATAAGCAGCCTCTAGACTGTAAGAAACACACACATTTTAACATCATTTTGATTGTCTAAAATTTACTGCAGCTAAAAATTACATTTGGTTTACAATGCATTTTGCCAGATATGTTGTCACTTGTCAAAGCTAAGAATTTTACATGCTGGGTTTTTTTATGGCACATTTAGCACTGATAAGTTGTCACACTCTTGCTTAATATGTTAACATTCTGTCTGTAAACTGTATATGCATAGCTACCTTTTTGAAGCAATATTGAGATTTACTTAAGAACGTGGGGCCCAATAAATACCATCAATGGTGCCCAGTCCAAGAGATGGTGGATCCTATAGGTAAACACCACCTCATCATGCACTAAAACTTACTAAAAAAAAAAAAGATGTGAAGTTCACACATATAGAAAATGGACATTTTGTGAATACATATTACACGTATTGTAAAATAGATAGAGCTCATATGTAGAGTTTGTTTGATAAACTTTCCTACTACTTTGTCTAAATTAGAAGCAAATTGGTTGAACATTACTTCTACCTAAAATGGCAGAAAACGCACCTATCTTGGTGATGGACAGGACAGCTAGAGGGGATATGGAGGAGGCTGTTATTTTTTTTTTAATAGGTGTACTTTCACCAATTTGCTGATAATTCATTGAAAGTAGATGATCGGTACAATTGCTGCCAATGCATTTTTTAAAGCTGTATTGTCATGAGTCAAATTTGATCATGTTAGGTTCTTGCATAGGTCCTATAGCATTGATAAGTTTCCACCCTCTTTCCTACATACACACATCTCTCCTGCATACACACAACTCTACTACTATCACACACGCAATTTTCCGAAATACACACACAACTCTCCTCCATACACAAACACAGTTCTAACACATATAGCTTTTCTACAGCTTTGAAGTATGCACTCACACCTCTGTTACATACACGCACTGTTTTGCTACATACTTGTACACAGCTTTCTTACATACACCAACAGCTCTCTTATATACTCATGCAGCTCCACACACACAAACACTTATATATATATATATATATATATATATATGTACACTCATCCATCGTATACATTACCACATCTTGAAATTCCTTCCAGGAATGTGACTGATCACATGACCTGAAAGGTTCAATGGCTAATCAACAACTTTGTTTGATTGGGACCCTATCCATGCCACCTCACATATCAGGAGTGTCGTTCTTCTTTTCATAAAGAGGTCCAAGGGCTAGTCTTGCAGAAGTTTTTTCAGCTACACAGGATGCGCAACATCCGTGCAAGTCCTGGTGACTTTCTCCCCTGCACTGCACCGATCAGATAGATCAGTGTGGGGCAGGAGAAAGGAGAACAGTTCTTTCAGTGATCATGAAGGATGCTGTCAGTGTTTTCCTCCATCAGAATAAGCAGCCTCTAGACTGTAAGAAACACACACATTTTAACATCATTTTGATTGTCTAAAATTTACTGCAGCTAAAAATTACATTTGGTTTACAATGCATTTTGCCAGATATGTTGTCACTTGTCAAAGCTAAGAATTTTACATGCTGGGTTTTTTTATGGCACATTTAGCACTGATAAGTTGTCACACTCTTGATAATTTGTTAACATTCTGTCTGTAAACTGTATATGCATAGCTACCTTTTTGAAGCAATATTGAGATTTACTTAAGAACGTGGGGCCCAATAAATACCATCAATGGTGCCCAGTCCAAGAGATGGTGGATCCTATAGGTAAACACCACCTCATCATGCACTAAAACTTACTAAAAAAAAAAAAGATGTGAAGTTCACACATATAGAAAATGGACATTTTGTGAATACATATTACACATATTGTAAAATAGATAGAGCTCATATGTAGAGTTTGTTTGATAAACTTTCCTACTACTTTGTCTAAATTAGAAGCAAATTGGTTGAACATTACTTCTACCTAAAATGGCAGAAAACGCACCTATCTTGGTGATGGACAGGACAGCTAGAGGGGATATGGAGGAGGCTGTTATTTTTTTTTTAATAGGTGTACTTTCACCAATTTGCTGATAATTCATTGAAAGTAGATGATCGGTACAATTGCTGCCAATGCATTTTTTAAAGCTGTATTGTCATGAGTCAAATTTGATCATGTTAGGTTCTTGCATAGGTCCTATAGCATTGATAAGTTTCCACCCTCTTTCCTACATACACACATCTCTCCTGCATACACACAACTCTACTACTATCACACACGCAATTTTCCGAAATACACACACAACTCTCCTCCATACACAATCACAGTTCTAACACATATAGCTTTTCTACAGCTTTGAAGTATGCACTCACACCTCTGTTACATACACGCACTGTTTTGCTACATACTTGTACACAGCTTTCTTACATACACCAACAGCTCTCTTATATACTCATGCAGCTCCACACACACAAACACTTATATATATATATATATATATGTACACTCATCCATCGTATACATTACCACATCTTGAAATTCCTTCCAGGAATGTGACTGATCACATGACCTGAAAGGTTCAATGGCTAATCAACAACTTTGTTTGATTGGGACCCTATCCATGCCACCTCACATATCAGGAGTGTCGTTCTTCTTTTCATAAAGAGGTCCAAGGGCTAGTCTTGCAGAAGTTTTTTCAGCTACACAGGATGCGCAACATCCGTGCAAGTCCTGGTGACTTTCTCCCCTGCACTGCACCGATCAGATAGATCAGTGTGGGGCAGGAGAAAGGAGAACAGTTCTTTCAGTGATCATGAAGGATGCTGTCAGTGTTTTCCTCCATCAGAATAAGCAGCCTCTAGACTGTAAGAAACACACACATTTTAACATCATTTTGATTGTCTAAAATTTACTGCAGCTAAAAATTACATTTGGTTTACAATGCATTTTGCCAGATATGTTGTCACTTGTCAAAGCTAAGAATTTTACATGCTGGGTTTTTTTATGGCACATTTAGCACTGATAAGTTGTCACACTCTTGCTTAATATGTTAACATTCTGTCTGTAAACTGTATATGCATAGCTACCTTTTTGAAGCAATATTGAGATTTACTTAAGAACGTGGGGCCCAATAAATACCATCAATGGTGCCCAGTCCAAGAGATGGTGGATCCTATAGGTAAACACCACCTCATCATGCACTAAAACTTACTAAAAAAAAAAAAGATGTGAAGTTCACACATATAGAAAATGGACATTTTGTGAATACATATTACACGTATTGTAAAATAGATAGAGCTCATATGTAGAGTTTGTTTGATAAACTTTCCTACTACTTTGTCTAAATTAGAAGCAAATTGGTTGAACATTACTTCTACCTAAAATGGCAGAAAACGCACCTATCTTGGTGATGGACAGGACAGCTAGAGGGGATATGGAGGAGGCTGTTATTTTTTTTTTAATAGGTGTACTTTCACCAATTTGCTGATAATTCATTGAAAGTAGATGATCGGTACAATTGCTGCCAATGCATTTTTTAAAGCTGTATTGTCATGAGTCAAATTTGATCATGTTAGGTTCTTGCATAGGTCCTATAGCATTGATAAGTTTCCACCCTCTTTCCTACATACACACATCTCTCCTGCATACACACAACTCTACTACTATCACACACGCAATTTTCCGAAATACACACACAACTCTCCTCCATACACAAACACAGTTCTAACACATATAGCTTTTCTACAGCTTTGAAGTATGCACTCACACCTCTGTTACATACACGCACTGTTTTGCTACATACTTGTACACAGCTTTCTTACATACACCAACAGCTCTCTTATATACTCATGCAGCTCCACACACACAAACACTTATATATATATATATATATATATATATATGTACACTCATCCATCGTATACATTACCACATCTTGAAATTCCTTCCAGGAATGTGACTGATCACATGACCTGAAAGGTTCAATGGCTAATCAACAACTTTGTTTGATTGGGACCCTATCCATGCCACCTCACATATCAGGAGTGTCGTTCTTCTTTTCATAAAGAGGTCCAAGGGCTAGTCTTGCAGAAGTTTTTTCAGCTACACAGGATGCGCAACATCCGTGCAAGTCCTGGTGACTTTCTCCCCTGCACTGCACCGATCAGATAGATCAGTGTGGGGCAGGAGAAAGGAGAACAGTTCTTTCAGTGATCATGAAGGATGCTGTCAGTGTTTTCCTCCATCAGAATAAGCAGCCTCTAGACTGTAAGAAACACACACATTTTAACATCATTTTGATTGTCTAAAATTTACTGCAGCTAAAAATTACATTTGGTTTACAATGCATTTTGCCAGATATGTTGTCACTTGTCAAAGCTAAGAATTTTACATGCTGGGTTTTTTTATGGCACATTTAGCACTGATAAGTTGTCACACTCTTGATAATTTGTTAACATTCTGTCTGTAAACTGTATATGCATAGCTACCTTTTTGAAGCAATATTGAGATTTACTTAAGAACGTGGGGCCCAATAAATACCATCAATGGTGCCCAGTCCAAGAGATGGTGGATCCTATAGGTAAACACCACCTCATCATGCACTAAAACTTACTAAAAAAAAAAAAGATGTGAAGTTCACACATATAGAAAATGGACATTTTGTGAATACATATTACACATATTGTAAAATAGATAGAGCTCATATGTAGAGTTTGTTTGATAAACTTTCCTACTACTTTGTCTAAATTAGAAGCAAATTGGTTGAACATTACTTCTACCTAAAATGGCAGAAAACGCACCTATCTTGGTGATGGACAGGACAGCTAGAGGGGATATGGAGGAGGCTGTTATTTTTTTTTTAATAGGTGTACTTTCACCAATTTGCTGATAATTCATTGAAAGTAGATGATCGGTACAATTGCTGCCAATGCATTTTTTAAAGCTGTATTGTCATGAGTCAAATTTGATCATGTTAGGTTCTTGCATAGGTCCTATAGCATTGATAAGTTTCCACCCTCTTTCCTACATACACACATCTCTCCTGCATACACACAACTCTACTACTATCACACACGCAATTTTCCGAAATACACACACAACTCTCCTCCATACACAATCACAGTTCTAACACATATAGCTTTTCTACAGCTTTGAAGTATGCACTCACACCTCTGTTACATACACGCACTGTTTTGCTACATACTTGTACACAGCTTTCTTACATACACCAACAGCTCTCTTATATACTCATGCAGCTCCACACACACAAACACTTATATATATATATATATATATATGTACACTCATCCATCGTATACATTACCACATCTTGAAATTCCTTCCAGGAATGTGACTGATCACATGACCTGAAAGGTTCAATGGCTAATCAACAACTTTGTTTGATTGGGACCCTATCCATGCCACCTCACATATCAGGAGTGTCGTTCTTCTTTTCATAAAGAGGTCCAAGGGCTAGTCTTGCAGAAGTTTTTTCAGCTACACAGGATGCGCAACATCCGTGCAAGTCCTGGTGACTTTCTCCCCTGCACTGCACCGATCAGATAGATCAGTGTGGGGCAGGAGAAAGGAGAACAGTTCTTTCAGTGATCATGAAGGATGCTGTCAGTGTTTTCCTCCATCAGAATAAGCAGCCTCTAGACTGTAAGAAACACACACATTTTAACATCATTTTGATTGTCTAAAATTTACTGCAGCTAAAAATTACATTTGGTTTACAATGCATTTTGCCAGATATGTTGTCACTTGTCAAAGCTAAGAATTTTACATGCTGGGTTTTTTTATGGCACATTTAGCACTGATAAGTTGTCACACTCTTGCTTAATATGTTAACATTCTGTCTGTAAACTGTATATGCATAGCTACCTTTTTGAAGCAATATTGAGATTTACTTAAGAACGTGGGGCCCAATAAATACCATCAATGGTGCCCAGTCCAAGAGATGGTGGATCCTATAGGTAAACACCACCTCATCATGCACTAAAACTTACTAAAAAAAAAAAAGATGTGAAGTTCACACATATAGAAAATGGACATTTTGTGAATACATATTACACGTATTGTAAAATAGATAGAGCTCATATGTAGAGTTTGTTTGATAAACTTTCCTACTACTTTGTCTAAATTAGAAGCAAATTGGTTGAACATTACTTCTACCTAAAATGGCAGAAAACGCACCTATCTTGGTGATGGACAGGACAGCTAGAGGGGATATGGAGGAGGCTGTTATTTTTTTTTTAATAGGTGTACTTTCACCAATTTGCTGATAATTCATTGAAAGTAGATGATCGGTACAATTGCTGCCAATGCATTTTTTAAAGCTGTATTGTCATGAGTCAAATTTGATCATGTTAGGTTCTTGCATAGGTCCTATAGCATTGATAAGTTTCCACCCTCTTTCCTACATACACACATCTCTCCTGCATACACACAACTCTACTACTATCACACACGCAATTTTCCGAAATACACACACAACTCTCCTCCATACACAAACACAGTTCTAACACATATAGCTTTTCTACAGCTTTGAAGTATGCACTCACACCTCTGTTACATACACGCACTGTTTTGCTACATACTTGTACACAGCTTTCTTACATACACCAACAGCTCTCTTATATACTCATGCAGCTCCACACACACAAACACTTATATATATATATATATATATATATATATGTACACTCATCCATCGTATACATTACCACATCTTGAAATTCCTTCCAGGAATGTGACTGATCACATGACCTGAAAGGTTCAATGGCTAATCAACAACTTTGTTTGATTGGGACCCTATCCATGCCACCTCACATATCAGGAGTGTCGTTCTTCTTTTCATAAAGAGGTCCAAGGGCTAGTCTTGCAGAAGTTTTTTCAGCTACACAGGATGCGCAACATCCGTGCAAGTCCTGGTGACTTTCTCCCCTGCACTGCACCGATCAGATAGATCAGTGTGGGGCAGGAGAAAGGAGAACAGTTCTTTCAGTGATCATGAAGGATGCTGTCAGTGTTTTCCTCCATCAGAATAAGCAGCCTCTAGACTGTAAGAAACACACACATTTTAACATCATTTTGATTGTCTAAAATTTACTGCAGCTAAAAATTACATTTGGTTTACAATGCATTTTGCCAGATATGTTGTCACTTGTCAAAGCTAAGAATTTTACATGCTGGGTTTTTTTATGGCACATTTAGCACTGATAAGTTGTCACACTCTTGCTTAATATGTTAACATTCTGTCTGTAAACTGTATATGCATAGCTACATTTTTGAAGCAATATTGAGATTTACTTAAGAACGTGGGGCCCAATAAATACCATCAATGGTGCCCAGTCCAAGAGATGGTGGATCCTATAGGTAAACACCACCTCATCATGCACTAAAACTTACTAAAAAAAAAAAAGATGTGAAGTTCACACATATAGAAAATGGACATTTTGTGAATACATATTACACGTATTGTAAAATAGATAGAGCTCATATGTAGAGTTTGTTTGATAAACTTTCCTACTACTTTGTCTAAATTAGAAGCAAATTGGTTGAACATTACTTCTACCTAAAATGGCAGAAAACGCACCTATCTTGGTGATGGACAGGACAGCTAGAGGGGATATGGAGGAGGCTGTTATTTTTTTTTTAATAGGTGTACTTTCACCAATTTGCTGATAATTCATTGAAAGTAGATGATCGGTACAATTGCTGCCAATGCATTTTTTAAAGCTGTATTGTCATGAGTCAAATTTGATCATGTTAGGTTCTTGCATAGGTCCTATAGCATTGATAAGTTTCCACCCTCTTTCCTACATACACACATCTCTCCTGCATACACACAACTCTACTACTATCACACACGCAATTTTCCGAAATACACACACAACTCTCCTCCATACACAAACACAGTTCTAACACATATAGCTTTTCTACAGCTTTGAAGTATGCACTCACACCTCTGTTACATACACGCACTGTTTTGCTACATACTTGTACACAGCTTTCTTACATACACCAACAGCTCTCTTATATACTCATGCAGCTCCACACACACAAACACTTATATATATATATATATATATATATGTACACTCATCCATCGTATACATTACCACATCTTGAAATTCCTTCCAGGAATGTGACTGATCACATGACCTGAAAGGTTCAATGGCTAATCAACAACTTTGTTTGATTGGGACCCTATCCATGCCACCTCACATATCAGGAGTGTCGTTCTTCTTTTCATAAAGAGGTCCAAGGGCTAGTCTTGCAGAAGTTTTTTCAGCTACACAGGATGCGCAACATCCGTGCAAGTCCTGGTGACTTTCTCCCCTGCACTGCACCGATCAGATAGATCAGTGTGGGGCAGGAGAAAGGAGAACAGTTCTTTCAGTGATCATGAAGGATGCTGTCAGTGTTTTCCTCCATCAGAATAAGCAGCCTCTAGACTGTAAGAAACACACACATTTTAACATCATTTTGATTGTCTAAAATTTACTGCAGCTAAAAATTACATTTGGTTTACAATGCATTTTGCCAGATATGTTGTCACTTGTCAAAGCTAAGAATTTTACATGCTGGGTTTTTTTATGGCACATTTAGCACTGATAAGTTGTCACACTCTTGATAATTTGTTAACATTCTGTCTGTAAACTGTATATGCATAGCTACCTTTTTGAAGCAATATTGAGATTTACTTAAGAACGTGGGGCCCAATAAATACCATCAATGGTGCCCAGTCCAAGAGATGGTGGATCCTATAGGTAAACACCACCTCATCATGCACTAAAACTTACTAAAAAAAAAAAAGATGTGAAGTTCACACATATAGAAAATGGACATTTTGTGAATACATATTACACATATTGTAAAATAGATAGAGCTCATATGTAGAGTTTGTTTGATAAACTTTCCTACTACTTTGTCTAAATTAGAAGCAAATTGGTTGAACATTACTTCTACCTAAAATGGCAGAAAACGCACCTATCTTGGTGATGGACAGGACAGCTAGAGGGGATATGGAGGAGGCTGTTATTTTTTTTTTAATAGGTGTACTTTCACCAATTTGCTGATAATTCATTGAAAGTAGATGATCGGTACAATTGCTGCCAATGCATTTTTTAAAGCTGTATTGTCATGAGTCAAATTTGATCATGTTAGGTTCTTGCATAGGTCCTATAGCATTGATAAGTTTCCACCCTCTTTCCTACATACACACATCTCTCCTGCATACACACAACTCTACTACTATCACACACGCAATTTTCCGAAATACACACACAACTCTCCTCCATACACAATCACAGTTCTAACACATATAGCTTTTCTACAGCTTTGAAGTATGCACTCACACCTCTGTTACATACACGCACTGTTTTGCTACATACTTGTACACAGCTTTCTTACATACACCAACAGCTCTCTTATATACTCATGCAGCTCCACACACACAAACACTTATATATATATATATATATATATGTACACTCATCCATCGTATACATTACCACATCTTGAAATTCCTTCCAGGAATGTGACTGATCACATGACCTGAAAGGTTCAATGGCTAATCAACAACTTTGTTTGATTGGGACCCTATCCATGCCACCTCACATATCAGGAGTGTCGTTCTTCTTTTCATAAAGAGGTCCAAGGGCTAGTCTTGCAGAAGTTTTTTCAGCTACACAGGATGCGCAACATCCGTGCAAGTCCTGGTGACTTTCTCCCCTGCACTGCACCGATCAGATAGATCAGTGTGGGGCAGGAGAAAGGAGAACAGTTCTTTCAGTGATCATGAAGGATGCTGTCAGTGTTTTCCTCCATCAGAATAAGCAGCCTCTAGACTGTAAGAAACACACACATTTTAACATCATTTTGATTGTCTAAAATTTACTGCAGCTAAAAATTACATTTGGTTTACAATGCATTTTGCCAGATATGTTGTCACTTGTCAAAGCTAAGAATTTTACATGCTGGGTTTTTTTATGGCACATTTAGCACTGATAAGTTGTCACACTCTTGCTTAATATGTTAACATTCTGTCTGTAAACTGTATATGCATAGCTACCTTTTTGAAGCAATATTGAGATTTACTTAAGAACGTGGGGCCCAATAAATACCATCAATGGTGCCCAGTCCAAGAGATGGTGGATCCTATAGGTAAACACCACCTCATCATGCACTAAAACTTACTAAAAAAAAAAAAGATGTGAAGTTCACACATATAGAAAATGGACATTTTGTGAATACATATTACACGTATTGTAAAATAGATAGAGCTCATATGTAGAGTTTGTTTGATAAACTTTCCTACTACTTTGTCTAAATTAGAAGCAAATTGGTTGAACATTACTTCTACCTAAAATGGCAGAAAACGCACCTATCTTGGTGATGGACAGGACAGCTAGAGGGGATATGGAGGAGGCTGTTATTTTTTTTTTAATAGGTGTACTTTCACCAATTTGCTGATAATTCATTGAAAGTAGATGATCGGTACAATTGCTGCCAATGCATTTTTTAAAGCTGTATTGTCATGAGTCAAATTTGATCATGTTAGGTTCTTGCATAGGTCCTATAGCATTGATAAGTTTCCACCCTCTTTCCTACATACACACATCTCTCCTGCATACACACAACTCTACTACTATCACACACGCAATTTTCCGAAATACACACACAACTCTCCTCCATACACAAACACAGTTCTAACACATATAGCTTTTCTACAGCTTTGAAGTATGCACTCACACCTCTGTTACATACACGCACTGTTTTGCTACATACTTGTACACAGCTTTCTTACATACACCAACAGCTCTCTTATATACTCATGCAGCTCCACACACACAAACACTTATATATATATATATATATATATATATATGTACACTCATCCATCGTATACATTACCACATCTTGAAATTCCTTCCAGGAATGTGACTGATCACATGACCTGAAAGGTTCAATGGCTAATCAACAACTTTGTTTGATTGGGACCCTATCCATGCCACCTCACATATCAGGAGTGTCGTTCTTCTTTTCATAAAGAGGTCCAAGGGCTAGTCTTGCAGAAGTTTTTTCAGCTACACAGGATGCGCAACATCCGTGCAAGTCCTGGTGACTTTCTCCCCTGCACTGCACCGATCAGATAGATCAGTGTGGGGCAGGAGAAAGGAGAACAGTTCTTTCAGTGATCATGAAGGATGCTGTCAGTGTTTTCCTCCATCAGAATAAGCAGCCTCTAGACTGTAAGAAACACACACATTTTAACATCATTTTGATTGTCTAAAATTTACTGCAGCTAAAAATTACATTTGGTTTACAATGCATTTTGCCAGATATGTTGTCACTTGTCAAAGCTAAGAATTTTACATGCTGGGTTTTTTTATGGCACATTTAGCACTGATAAGTTGTCACACTCTTGCTTAATATGTTAACATTCTGTCTGTAAACTGTATATGCATAGCTACATTTTTGAAGCAATATTGAGATTTACTTAAGAACGTGGGGCCCAATAAATACCATCAATGGTGCCCAGTCCAAGAGATGGTGGATCCTATAGGTAAACACCACCTCATCATGCACTAAAACTTACTAAAAAAAAAAAAGATGTGAAGTTCACACATATAGAAAATGGACATTTTGTGAATACATATTACACGTATTGTAAAATAGATAGAGCTCATATGTAGAGTTTGTTTGATAAACTTTCCTACTACTTTGTCTAAATTAGAAGCAAATTGGTTGAACATTACTTCTACCTAAAATGGCAGAAAACGCACCTATCTTGGTGATGGACAGGACAGCTAGAGGGGATATGGAGGAGGCTGTTATTTTTTTTTTAATAGGTGTACTTTCACCAATTTGCTGATAATTCATTGAAAGTAGATGATCGGTACAATTGCTGCCAATGCATTTTTTAAAGCTGTATTGTCATGAGTCAAATTTGATCATGTTAGGTTCTTGCATAGGTCCTATAGCATTGATAAGTTTCCACCCTCTTTCCTACATACACACATCTCTCCTGCATACACACAACTCTACTACTATCACACACGCAATTTTCCGAAATACACACACAACTCTCCTCCATACACAAACACAGTTCTAACACATATAGCTTTTCTACAGCTTTGAAGTATGCACTCACACCTCTGTTACATACACGCACTGTTTTGCTACATACTTGTACACAGCTTTCTTACATACACCAACAGCTCTCTTATATACTCATGCAGCTCCACACACACAAACACTTATATATATATATATATATATATATGTACACTCATCCATCGTATACATTACCACATCTTGAAATTCCTTCCAGGAATGTGACTGATCACATGACCTGAAAGGTTCAATGGCTAATCAACAACTTTGTTTGATTGGGACCCTATCCATGCCACCTCACATATCAGGAGTGTCGTTCTTCTTTTCATAAAGAGGTCCAAGGGCTAGTCTTGCAGAAGTTTTTTCAGCTACACAGGATGCGCAACATCCGTGCAAGTCCTGGTGACTTTCTCCCCTGCACTGCACCGATCAGATAGATCAGTGTGGGGCAGGAGAAAGGAGAACAGTTCTTTCAGTGATCATGAAGGATGCTGTCAGTGTTTTCCTCCATCAGAATAAGCAGCCTCTAGACTGTAAGAAACACACACATTTTAACATCATTTTGATTGTCTAAAATTTACTGCAGCTAAAAATTACATTTGGTTTACAATGCATTTTGCCAGATATGTTGTCACTTGTCAAAGCTAAGAATTTTACATGCTGGGTTTTTTTATGGCACATTTAGCACTGATAAGTTGTCACACTCTTGATAATTTGTTAACATTCTGTCTGTAAACTGTATATGCATAGCTACCTTTTTGAAGCAATATTGAGATTTACTTAAGAACGTGGGGCCCAATAAATACCATCAATGGTGCCCAGTCCAAGAGATGGTGGATCCTATAGGTAAACACCACCTCATCATGCACTAAAACTTACTAAAAAAAAAAAAGATGTGAAGTTCACACATATAGAAAATGGACATTTTGTGAATACATATTACACGTATTGTAAAATAGATAGAGCTCATATGTAGAGTTTGTTTGATAAACTTTCCTACTACTTTGTCTAAATTAGAAGCAAATTGGTTGAACATTACTTCTACCTAAAATGGCAGAAAACGCACCTATCTTGGTGATGGACAGGACAGCTAGAGGGGATATGGAGGAGGCTGTTATTTTTTTTTTAATAGGTGTACTTTCACCAATTTGCTGATAATTCATTGAAAGTAGATGATCGGTACAATTGCTGCCAATGCATTTTTTAAAGCTGTATTGTCATGAGTCAAATTTGATCATGTTAGGTTCTTGCATAGGTCCTATAGCATTGATAAGTTTCCACCCTCTTTCCTACATACACACATCTCTCCTGCATACACACAACTCTACTACTATCACACACGCAATTTTCCGAAATACACACACAACTCTCCTCCATACACAATCACAGTTCTAACACATATAGCTTTTCTACAGCTTTGAAGTATGCACTCACACCTCTGTTACATACACGCACTGTTTTGCTACATACTTGTACACAGCTTTCTTACATACACCAACAGCTCTCTTATATACTCATGCAGCTCCACACACACAAACACTTATATATATATATATATATATGTACACTCATCCATCGTATACATTACCACATCTTGAAATTCCTTCCAGGAATGTGACTGATCACATGACCTGAAAGGTTCAATGGCTAATCAACAACTTTGTTTGATTGGGACCCTATCCATGCCACCTCACATATCAGGAGTGTCGTTCTTCTTTTCATAAAGAGGTCCAAGGGCTAGTCTTGCAGAAGTTTTTTCAGCTACACAGGATGCGCAACATCCGTGCAAGTCCTGGTGACTTTCTCCCCTGCACTGCACCGATCAGATAGATCAGTGTGGGGCAGGAGAAAGGAGAACAGTTCTTTCAGTGATCATGAAGGATGCTGTCAGTGTTTTCCTCCATCAGAATAAGCAGCCTCTAGACTGTAAGAAACACACACATTTTAACATCATTTTGATTGTCTAAAATTTACTGCAGCTAAAAATTACATTTGGTTTACAATGCATTTTGCCAGATATGTTGTCACTTGTCAAAGCTAAGAATTTTACATGCTGGGTTTTTTTATGGCACATTTAGCACTGATAAGTTGTCACACTCTTGATAATTTGTTAACATTCTGTCTGTAAACTGTATATGCATAGCTACCTTTTTGAAGCAATATTGAGATTTACTTAAGAACGTGGGGCCCAATAAATACCATCAATGGTGCCCAGTCCAAGAGATGGTGGATCCTATAGGTAAACACCACCTCATCATGCACTAAAACTTACTAAAAAAAAAAAAGATGTGAAGTTCACACATATAGAAAATGGACATTTTGTGAATACATATTACACGTATTGTAAAATAGATAGAGCTCATATGTAGAGTTTGTTTGATAAACTTTCCTACTACTTTGTCTAAATTAGAAGCAAATTGGTTGAACATTACTTCTACCTAAAATGGCAGAAAACGCACCTATCTTGGTGATGGACAGGACAGCTAGAGGGGATATGGAGGAGGCTGTTATTTTTTTTTTAATAGGTGTACTTTCACCAATTTGCTGATAATTCATTGAAAGTAGATGATCGGTACAATTGCTGCCAATGCATTTTTTAAAGCTGTATTGTCATGAGTCAAATTTGATCATGTTAGGTTCTTGCATAGGTCCTATAGCATTGATAAGTTTCCACCCTCTTTCCTACATACACACATCTCTCCTGCATACACACAACTCTACTACTATCACACACGCAATTTTCCGAAATACACACACAACTCTCCTCCATACACAATCACAGTTCTAACACATATAGCTTTTCTACAGCTTTGAAGTATGCACTCACACCTCTGTTACATACACGCACTGTTTTGCTACATACTTGTACACAGCTTTCTTACATACACCAACAGCTCTCTTATATACTCATGCAGCTCCACACACACAAACACTTATATATATATATATATATATGTACACTCATCCATCGTATACATTACCACATCTTGAAATTCCTTCCAGGAATGTGACTGATCACATGACCTGAAAGGTTCAATGGCTAATCAACAACTTTGTTTGATTGGGACCCTATCCATGCCACCTCACATATCAGGAGTGTCGTTCTTCTTTTCATAAAGAGGTCCAAGGGCTAGTCTTGCAGAAGTTTTTTCAGCTACACAGGATGCGCAACATCCGTGCAAGTCCTGGTGACTTTCTCCCCTGCACTGCACCGATCAGATAGATCAGTGTGGGGCAGGAGAAAGGAGAACAGTTCTTTCAGTGATCATGAAGGATGCTGTCAGTGTTTTCCTCCATCAGAATAAGCAGCCTCTAGACTGTAAGAAACACACACATTTTAACATCATTTTGATTGTCTAAAATTTACTGCAGCTAAAAATTACATTTGGTTTACAATGCATTTTGCCAGATATGTTGTCACTTGTCAAAGCTAAGAATTTTACATGCTGGGTTTTTTTATGGCACATTTAGCACTGATAAGTTGTCACACTCTTGCTTAATATGTTAACATTCTGTCTGTAAACTGTATATGCATAGCTACATTTTTGAAGCAATATTGAGATTTACTTAAGAACGTGGGGCCCAATAAATACCATCAATGGTGCCCAGTCCAAGAGATGGTGGATCCTATAGGTAAACACCACCTCATCATGCACTAAAACTTACTAAAAAAAAAAAAGATGTGAAGTTCACACATATAGAAAATGGACATTTTGTGAATACATATTACACGTATTGTAAAATAGATAGAGCTCATATGTAGAGTTTGTTTGATAAACTTTCCTACTACTTTGTCTAAATTAGAAGCAAATTGGTTGAACATTACTTCTACCTAAAATGGCAGAAAACGCACCTATCTTGGTGATGGACAGGACAGCTAGAGGGGATATGGAGGAGGCTGTTATTTTTTTTTTAATAGGTGTACTTTCACCAATTTGCTGATAATTCATTGAAAGTAGATGATCGGTACAATTGCTGCCAATGCATTTTTTAAAGCTGTATTGTCATGAGTCAAATTTGATCATGTTAGGTTCTTGCATAGGTCCTATAGCATTGATAAGTTTCCACCCTCTTTCCTACATACACACATCTCTCCTGCATACACACAACTCTACTACTATCACACACGCAATTTTCCGAAATACACACACAACTCTCCTCCATACACAAACACAGTTCTAACACATATAGCTTTTCTACAGCTTTGAAGTATGCACTCACACCTCTGTTACATACACGCACTGTTTTGCTACATACTTGTACACAGCTTTCTTACATACACCAACAGCTCTCTTATATACTCATGCAGCTCCACACACACAAACACTTATATATATATATATATATATATATGTACACTCATCCATCGTATACATTACCACATCTTGAAATTCCTTCCAGGAATGTGACTGATCACATGACCTGAAAGGTTCAATGGCTAATCAACAACTTTGTTTGATTGGGACCCTATCCATGCCACCTCACATATCAGGAGTGTCGTTCTTCTTTTCATAAAGAGGTCCAAGGGCTAGTCTTGCAGAAGTTTTTTCAGCTACACAGGATGCGCAACATCCGTGCAAGTCCTGGTGACTTTCTCCCCTGCACTGCACCGATCAGATAGATCAGTGTGGGGCAGGAGAAAGGAGAACAGTTCTTTCAGTGATCATGAAGGATGCTGTCAGTGTTTTCCTCCATCAGAATAAGCAGCCTCTAGACTGTAAGAAACACACACATTTTAACATCATTTTGATTGTCTAAAATTTACTGCAGCTAAAAATTACATTTGGTTTACAATGCATTTTGCCAGATATGTTGTCACTTGTCAAAGCTAAGAATTTTACATGCTGGGTTTTTTTATGGCACATTTAGCACTGATAAGTTGTCACACTCTTGATAATTTGTTAACATTCTGTCTGTAAACTGTATATGCATAGCTACCTTTTTGAAGCAATATTGAGATTTACTTAAGAACGTGGGGCCCAATAAATACCATCAATGGTGCCCAGTCCAAGAGATGGTGGATCCTATAGGTAAACACCACCTCATCATGCACTAAAACTTACTAAAAAAAAAAAAGATGTGAAGTTCACACATATAGAAAATGGACATTTTGTGAATACATATTACACGTATTGTAAAATAGATAGAGCTCATATGTAGAGTTTGTTTGATAAACTTTCCTACTACTTTGTCTAAATTAGAAGCAAATTGGTTGAACATTACTTCTACCTAAAATGGCAGAAAACGCACCTATCTTGGTGATGGACAGGACAGCTAGAGGGGATATGGAGGAGGCTGTTATTTTTTTTTTAATAGGTGTACTTTCACCAATTTGCTGATAATTCATTGAAAGTAGATGATCGGTACAATTGCTGCCAATGCATTTTTTAAAGCTGTATTGTCATGAGTCAAATTTGATCATGTTAGGTTCTTGCATAGGTCCTATAGCATTGATAAGTTTCCACCCTCTTTCCTACATACACACATCTCTCCTGCATACACACAACTCTACTACTATCACACACGCAATTTTCCGAAATACACACACAACTCTCCTCCATACACAATCACAGTTCTAACACATATAGCTTTTCTACAGCTTTGAAGTATGCACTCACACCTCTGTTACATACACGCACTGTTTTGCTACATACTTGTACACAGCTTTCTTACATACACCAACAGCTCTCTTATATACTCATGCAGCTCCACACACACAAACACTTATATATATATATATATATATGTACACTCATCCATCGTATACATTACCACATCTTGAAATTCCTTCCAGGAATGTGACTGATCACATGACCTGAAAGGTTCAATGGCTAATCAACAACTTTGTTTGATTGGGACCCTATCCATGCCACCTCACATATCAGGAGTGTCGTTCTTCTTTTCATAAAGAGGTCCAAGGGCTAGTCTTGCAGAAGTTTTTTCAGCTACACAGGATGCGCAACATCCGTGCAAGTCCTGGTGACTTTCTCCCCTGCACTGCACCGATCAGATAGATCAGTGTGGGGCAGGAGAAAGGAGAACAGTTCTTTCAGTGATCATGAAGGATGCTGTCAGTGTTTTCCTCCATCAGAATAAGCAGCCTCTAGACTGTAAGAAACACACACATTTTAACATCATTTTGATTGTCTAAAATTTACTGCAGCTAAAAATTACATTTGGTTTACAATGCATTTTGCCAGATATGTTGTCACTTGTCAAAGCTAAGAATTTTACATGCTGGGTTTTTTTATGGCACATTTAGCACTGATAAGTTGTCACACTCTTGATAATTTGTTAACATTCTGTCTGTAAACTGTATATGCATAGCTACCTTTTTGAAGCAATATTGAGATTTACTTAAGAACGTGGGGCCCAATAAATACCATCAATGGTGCCCAGTCCAAGAGATGGTGGATCCTATAGGTAAACACCACCTCATCATGCACTAAAACTTACTAAAAAAAAAAAAGATGTGAAGTTCACACATATAGAAAATGGACATTTTGTGAATACATATTACACGTATTGTAAAATAGATAGAGCTCATATGTAGAGTTTGTTTGATAAACTTTCCTACTACTTTGTCTAAATTAGAAGCAAATTGGTTGAACATTACTTCTACCTAAAATGGCAGAAAACGCACCTATCTTGGTGATGGACAGGACAGCTAGAGGGGATATGGAGGAGGCTGTTATTTTTTTTTTAATAGGTGTACTTTCACCAATTTGCTGATAATTCATTGAAAGTAGATGATCGGTACAATTGCTGCCAATGCATTTTTTAAAGCTGTATTGTCATGAGTCAAATTTGATCATGTTAGGTTCTTGCATAGGTCCTATAGCATTGATAAGTTTCCACCCTCTTTCCTACATACACACATCTCTCCTGCATACACACAACTCTACTACTATCACACACGCAATTTTCCGAAATACACACACAACTCTCCTCCATACACAATCACAGTTCTAACACATATAGCTTTTCTACAGCTTTGAAGTATGCACTCACACCTCTGTTACATACACGCACTGTTTTGCTACATACTTGTACACAGCTTTCTTACATACACCAACAGCTCTCTTATATACTCATGCAGCTCCACACACACAAACACTTATATATATATATATATATATGTACACTCATCCATCGTATACATTACCACATCTTGAAATTCCTTCCAGGAATGTGACTGATCACATGACCTGAAAGGTTCAATGGCTAATCAACAACTTTGTTTGATTGGGACCCTATCCATGCCACCTCACATATCAGGAGTGTCGTTCTTCTTTTCATAAAGAGGTCCAAGGGCTAGTCTTGCAGAAGTTTTTTCAGCTACACAGGATGCGCAACATCCGTGCAAGTCCTGGTGACTTTCTCCCCTGCACTGCACCGATCAGATAGATCAGTGTGGGGCAGGAGAAAGGAGAACAGTTCTTTCAGTGATCATGAAGGATGCTGTCAGTGTTTTCCTCCATCAGAATAAGCAGCCTCTAGACTGTAAGAAACACACACATTTTAACATCATTTTGATTGTCTAAAATTTACTGCAGCTAAAAATTACATTTGGTTTACAATGCATTTTGCCAGATATGTTGTCACTTGTCAAAGCTAAGAATTTTACATGCTGGGTTTTTTTATGGCACATTTAGCACTGATAAGTTGTCACACTCTTGATAATTTGTTAACATTCTGTCTGTAAACTGTATATGCATAGCTACCTTTTTGAAGCAATATTGAGATTTACTTAAGAACGTGGGGCCCAATAAATACCATCAATGGTGCCCAGTCCAAGAGATGGTGGATCCTATAGGTAAACACCACCTCATCATGCACTAAAACTTACTAAAAAAAAAAAAGATGTGAAGTTCACACATATAGAAAATGGACATTTTGTGAATACATATTACACATATTGTAAAATAGATAGAGCTCATATGTAGAGTTTGTTTGATAAACTTTCCTACTACTTTGTCTAAATTAGAAGCAAATTGGTTGAACATTACTTCTACCTAAAATGGCAGAAAACGCACCTATCTTGGTGATGGACAGGACAGCTAGAGGGGATATGGAGGAGGCTGTTATTTTTTTTTTAATAGGTGTACTTTCACCAATTTGCTGATAATTCATTGAAAGTAGATGATCGGTACAATTGCTGCCAATGCATTTTTTAAAGCTGTATTGTCATGAGTCAAATTTGATCATGTTAGGTTCTTGCATAGGTCCTATAGCATTGATAAGTTTCCACCCTCTTTCCTACATACACACATCTCTCCTGCATACACACAACTCTACTACTATCACACACGCAATTTTCCGAAATACACACACAACTCTCCTCCATACACAATCACAGTTCTAACACATATAGCTTTTCTACAGCTTTGAAGTATGCACTCACACCTCTGTTACATACACGCACTGTTTTGCTACATACTTGTACACAGCTTTCTTACATACACCAACAGCTCTCTTATATACTCATGCAGCTCCACACACACAAACACTTATATATATATATATATATATGTACACTCATCCATCGTATACATTACCACATCTTGAAATTCCTTCCAGGAATGTGACTGATCACATGACCTGAAAGGTTCAATGGCTAATCAACAACTTTGTTTGATTGGGACCCTATCCATGCCACCTCACATATCAGGAGTGTCGTTCTTCTTTTCATAAAGAGGTCCAAGGGCTAGTCTTGCAGAAGTTTTTTCAGCTACACAGGATGCGCAACATCCGTGCAAGTCCTGGTGACTTTCTCCCCTGCACTGCACCGATCAGATAGATCAGTGTGGGGCAGGAGAAAGGAGAACAGTTCTTTCAGTGATCATGAAGGATGCTGTCAGTGTTTTCCTCCATCAGAATAAGCAGCCTCTAGACTGTAAGAAACACACACATTTTAACATCATTTTGATTGTCTAAAATTTACTGCAGCTAAAAATTACATTTGGTTTACAATGCATTTTGCCAGATATGTTGTCACTTGTCAAAGCTAAGAATTTTACATGCTGGGTTTTTTTATGGCACATTTAGCACTGATAAGTTGTCACACTCTTGCTTAATATGTTAACATTCTGTCTGTAAACTGTATATGCATAGCTACCTTTTTGAAGCAATATTGAGATTTACTTAAGAACGTGGGGCCCA
The DNA here is from genome assembly GCF_046119375.1 of Phyllobates terribilis. Classification (NCBI taxonomy): domain Eukaryota; kingdom Metazoa; phylum Chordata; class Amphibia; order Anura; family Dendrobatidae; genus Phyllobates; species Phyllobates terribilis. The sequence continues at coordinate 395,679 of NW_027363612.1, read as the reverse complement.
ATAAATACCATCAATGGTGCCCAGTCCAAGAGATGGTGGATCCTATAGGTAAACACCACCTCATCATGCACTAAAACTTACTAAAAAAAAAAAAGATGTGAAGTTCACACATATAGAAAATGGACATTTTGTGAATACATATTACACGTATTGTAAAATAGATAGAGCTCATATGTAGAGTTTGTTTGATAAACTTTCCTACTACTTTGTCTAAATTAGAAGCAAATTGGTTGAACATTACTTCTACCTAAAATGGCAGAAAACGCACCTATCTTGGTGATGGACAGGACAGCTAGAGGGGATATGGAGGAGGCTGTTATTTTTTTTTTAATAGGTGTACTTTCACCAATTTGCTGATAATTCATTGAAAGTAGATGATCGGTACAATTGCTGCCAATGCATTTTTTAAAGCTGTATTGTCATGAGTCAAATTTGATCATGTTAGGTTCTTGCATAGGTCCTATAGCATTGATAAGTTTCCACCCTCTTTCCTACATACACACATCTCTCCTGCATACACACAACTCTACTACTATCACACACGCAATTTTCCGAAATACACACACAACTCTCCTCCATACACAAACACAGTTCTAACACATATAGCTTTTCTACAGCTTTGAAGTATGCACTCACACCTCTGTTACATACACGCACTGTTTTGCTACATACTTGTACACAGCTTTCTTACATACACCAACAGCTCTCTTATATACTCATGCAGCTCCACACACACAAACACTTATATATATATATATATATATATATATATATATGTACACTCATCCATCGTATACATTACCACATCTTGAAATTCCTTCCAGGAATGTGACTGATCACATGACCTGAAAGGTTCAATGGCTAATCAACAACTTTGTTTGATTGGGACCCTATCCATGCCACCTCACATATCAGGAGTGTCGTTCTTCTTTTCATAAAGAGGTCCAAGGGCTAGTCTTGCAGAAGTTTTTTCAGCTACACAGGATGCGCAACATCCGTGCAAGTCCTGGTGACTTTCTCCCCTGCACTGCACCGATCAGATAGATCAGTGTGGGGCAGGAGAAAGGAGAACAGTTCTTTCAGTGATCATGAAGGATGCTGTCAGTGTTTTCCTCCATCAGAATAAGCAGCCTCTAGACTGTAAGAAACACACACATTTTAACATCATTTTGATTGTCTAAAATTTACTGCAGCTAAAAATTACATTTGGTTTACAATGCATTTTGCCAGATATGTTGTCACTTGTCAAAGCTAAGAATTTTACATGCTGGGTTTTTTTATGGCACATTTAGCACTGATAAGTTGTCACACTCTTGCTTAATATGTTAACATTCTGTCTGTAAACTGTATATGCATAGCTACATTTTTGAAGCAATATTGAGATTTACTTAAGAACGTGGGGCCCAATAAATACCATCAATGGTGCCCAGTCCAAGAGATGGTGGATCCTATAGGTAAACACCACCTCATCATGCACTAAAACTTACTAAAAAAAAAAAAGATGTGAAGTTCACACATATAGAAAATGGACATTTTGTGAATACATATTACACGTATTGTAAAATAGATAGAGCTCATATGTAGAGTTTGTTTGATAAACTTTCCTACTACTTTGTCTAAATTAGAAGCAAATTGGTTGAACATTACTTCTACCTAAAATGGCAGAAAACGCACCTATCTTGGTGATGGACAGGACAGCTAGAGGGGATATGGAGGAGGCTGTTATTTTTTTTTTAATAGGTGTACTTTCACCAATTTGCTGATAATTCATTGAAAGTAGATGATCGGTACAATTGCTGCCAATGCATTTTTTAAAGCTGTATTGTCATGAGTCAAATTTGATCATGTTAGGTTCTTGCATAGGTCCTATAGCATTGATAAGTTTCCACCCTCTTTCCTACATACACACATCTCTCCTGCATACACACAACTCTACTACTATCACACACGCAATTTTCCGAAATACACACACAACTCTCCTCCATACACAAACACAGTTCTAACACATATAGCTTTTCTACAGCTTTGAAGTATGCACTCACACCTCTGTTACATACACGCACTGTTTTGCTACATACTTGTACACAGCTTTCTTACATACACCAACAGCTCTCTTATATACTCATGCAGCTCCACACACACAAACACTTATATATATATATATATATATATATGTACACTCATCCATCGTATACATTACCACATCTTGAAATTCCTTCCAGGAATGTGACTGATCACATGACCTGAAAGGTTCAATGGCTAATCAACAACTTTGTTTGATTGGGACCCTATCCATGCCACCTCACATATCAGGAGTGTCGTTCTTCTTTTCATAAAGAGGTCCAAGGGCTAGTCTTGCAGAAGTTTTTTCAGCTACACAGGATGCGCAACATCCGTGCAAGTCCTGGTGACTTTCTCCCCTGCACTGCACCGATCAGATAGATCAGTGTGGGGCAGGAGAAAGGAGAACAGTTCTTTCAGTGATCATGAAGGATGCTGTCAGTGTTTTCCTCCATCAGAATAAGCAGCCTCTAGACTGTAAGAAACACACACATTTTAACATCATTTTGATTGTCTAAAATTTACTGCAGCTAAAAATTACATTTGGTTTACAATGCATTTTGCCAGATATGTTGTCACTTGTCAAAGCTAAGAATTTTACATGCTGGGTTTTTTTATGGCACATTTAGCACTGATAAGTTGTCACACTCTTGATAATTTGTTAACATTCTGTCTGTAAACTGTATATGCATAGCTACCTTTTTGAAGCAATATTGAGATTTACTTAAGAACGTGGGGCCCAATAAATACCATCAATGGTGCCCAGTCCAAGAGATGGTGGATCCTATAGGTAAACACCACCTCATCATGCACTAAAACTTACTAAAAAAAAAAAAGATGTGAAGTTCACACATATAGAAAATGGACATTTTGTGAATACATATTACACGTATTGTAAAATAGATAGAGCTCATATGTAGAGTTTGTTTGATAAACTTTCCTACTACTTTGTCTAAATTAGAAGCAAATTGGTTGAACATTACTTCTACCTAAAATGGCAGAAAACGCACCTATCTTGGTGATGGACAGGACAGCTAGAGGGGATATGGAGGAGGCTGTTATTTTTTTTTTAATAGGTGTACTTTCACCAATTTGCTGATAATTCATTGAAAGTAGATGATCGGTACAATTGCTGCCAATGCATTTTTTAAAGCTGTATTGTCATGAGTCAAATTTGATCATGTTAGGTTCTTGCATAGGTCCTATAGCATTGATAAGTTTCCACCCTCTTTCCTACATACACACATCTCTCCTGCATACACACAACTCTACTACTATCACACACGCAATTTTCCGAAATACACACACAACTCTCCTCCATACACAATCACAGTTCTAACACATATAGCTTTTCTACAGCTTTGAAGTATGCACTCACACCTCTGTTACATACACGCACTGTTTTGCTACATACTTGTACACAGCTTTCTTACATACACCAACAGCTCTCTTATATACTCATGCAGCTCCACACACACAAACACTTATATATATATATATATATATGTACACTCATCCATCGTATACATTACCACATCTTGAAATTCCTTCCAGGAATGTGACTGATCACATGACCTGAAAGGTTCAATGGCTAATCAACAACTTTGTTTGATTGGGACCCTATCCATGCCACCTCACATATCAGGAGTGTCGTTCTTCTTTTCATAAAGAGGTCCAAGGGCTAGTCTTGCAGAAGTTTTTTCAGCTACACAGGATGCGCAACATCCGTGCAAGTCCTGGTGACTTTCTCCCCTGCACTGCACCGATCAGATAGATCAGTGTGGGGCAGGAGAAAGGAGAACAGTTCTTTCAGTGATCATGAAGGATGCTGTCAGTGTTTTCCTCCATCAGAATAAGCAGCCTCTAGACTGTAAGAAACACACACATTTTAACATCATTTTGATTGTCTAAAATTTACTGCAGCTAAAAATTACATTTGGTTTACAATGCATTTTGCCAGATATGTTGTCACTTGTCAAAGCTAAGAATTTTACATGCTGGGTTTTTTTATGGCACATTTAGCACTGATAAGTTGTCACACTCTTGATAATTTGTTAACATTCTGTCTGTAAACTGTATATGCATAGCTACCTTTTTGAAGCAATATTGAGATTTACTTAAGAACGTGGGGCCCAATAAATACCATCAATGGTGCCCAGTCCAAGAGATGGTGGATCCTATAGGTAAACACCACCTCATCATGCACTAAAACTTACTAAAAAAAAAAAAGATGTGAAGTTCACACATATAGAAAATGGACATTTTGTGAATACATATTACACGTATTGTAAAATAGATAGAGCTCATATGTAGAGTTTGTTTGATAAACTTTCCTACTACTTTGTCTAAATTAGAAGCAAATTGGTTGAACATTACTTCTACCTAAAATGGCAGAAAACGCACCTATCTTGGTGATGGACAGGACAGCTAGAGGGGATATGGAGGAGGCTGTTATTTTTTTTTTAATAGGTGTACTTTCACCAATTTGCTGATAATTCATTGAAAGTAGATGATCGGTACAATTGCTGCCAATGCATTTTTTAAAGCTGTATTGTCATGAGTCAAATTTGATCATGTTAGGTTCTTGCATAGGTCCTATAGCATTGATAAGTTTCCACCCTCTTTCCTACATACACACATCTCTCCTGCATACACACAACTCTACTACTATCACACACGCAATTTTCCGAAATACACACACAACTCTCCTCCATACACAATCACAGTTCTAACACATATAGCTTTTCTACAGCTTTGAAGTATGCACTCACACCTCTGTTACATACACGCACTGTTTTGCTACATACTTGTACACAGCTTTCTTACATACACCAACAGCTCTCTTATATACTCATGCAGCTCCACACACACAAACACTTATATATATATATATATATATATGTACACTCATCCATCGTATACATTACCACATCTTGAAATTCCTTCCAGGAATGTGACTGATCACATGACCTGAAAGGTTCAATGGCTAATCAACAACTTTGTTTGATTGGGACCCTATCCATGCCACCTCACATATCAGGAGTGTCGTTCTTCTTTTCATAAAGAGGTCCAAGGGCTAGTCTTGCAGAAGTTTTTTCAGCTACACAGGATGCGCAACATCCGTGCAAGTCCTGGTGACTTTCTCCCCTGCACTGCACCGATCAGATAGATCAGTGTGGGGCAGGAGAAAGGAGAACAGTTCTTTCAGTGATCATGAAGGATGCTGTCAGTGTTTTCCTCCATCAGAATAAGCAGCCTCTAGACTGTAAGAAACACACACATTTTAACATCATTTTGATTGTCTAAAATTTACTGCAGCTAAAAATTACATTTGGTTTACAATGCATTTTGCCAGATATGTTGTCACTTGTCAAAGCTAAGAATTTTACATGCTGGGTTTTTTTATGGCACATTTAGCACTGATAAGTTGTCACACTCTTGATAATTTGTTAACATTCTGTCTGTAAACTGTATATGCATAGCTACCTTTTTGAAGCAATATTGAGATTTACTTAAGAACGTGGGGCCCAATAAATACCATCAATGGTGCCCAGTCCAAGAGATGGTGGATCCTATAGGTAAACACCACCTCATCATGCACTAAAACTTACTAAAAAAAAAAAAGATGTGAAGTTCACACATATAGAAAATGGACATTTTGTGAATACATATTACACGTATTGTAAAATAGATAGAGCTCATATGTAGAGTTTGTTTGATAAACTTTCCTACTACTTTGTCTAAATTAGAAGCAAATTGGTTGAACATTACTTCTACCTAAAATGGCAGAAAACGCACCTATCTTGGTGATGGACAGGACAGCTAGAGGGGATATGGAGGAGGCTGTTATTTTTTTTTTAATAGGTGTACTTTCACCAATTTGCTGATAATTCATTGAAAGTAGATGATCGGTACAATTGCTGCCAATGCATTTTTTAAAGCTGTATTGTCATGAGTCAAATTTGATCATGTTAGGTTCTTGCATAGGTCCTATAGCATTGATAAGTTTCCACCCTCTTTCCTACATACACACATCTCTCCTGCATACACACAACTCTACTACTATCACACACGCAATTTTCCGAAATACACACACAACTCTCCTCCATACACAATCACAGTTCTAACACATATAGCTTTTCTACAGCTTTGAAGTATGCACTCACACCTCTGTTACATACACGCACTGTTTTGCTACATACTTGTACACAGCTTTCTTACATACACCAACAGCTCTCTTATATACTCATGCAGCTCCACACACACAAACACTTATATATATATATATATATATGTACACTCATCCATCGTATACATTACCACATCTTGAAATTCCTTCCAGGAATGTGACTGATCACATGACCTGAAAGGTTCAATGGCTAATCAACAACTTTGTTTGATTGGGACCCTATCCATGCCACCTCACATATCAGGAGTGTCGTTCTTCTTTTCATAAAGAGGTCCAAGGGCTAGTCTTGCAGAAGTTTTTTCAGCTACACAGGATGCGCAACATCCGTGCAAGTCCTGGTGACTTTCTCCCCTGCACTGCACCGATCAGATAGATCAGTGTGGGGCAGGAGAAAGGAGAACAGTTCTTTCAGTGATCATGAAGGATGCTGTCAGTGTTTTCCTCCATCAGAATAAGCAGCCTCTAGACTGTAAGAAACACACACATTTTAACATCATTTTGATTGTCTAAAATTTACTGCAGCTAAAAATTACATTTGGTTTACAATGCATTTTGCCAGATATGTTGTCACTTGTCAAAGCTAAGAATTTTACATGCTGGGTTTTTTTATGGCACATTTAGCACTGATAAGTTGTCACACTCTTGATAATTTGTTAACATTCTGTCTGTAAACTGTATATGCATAGCTACCTTTTTGAAGCAATATTGAGATTTACTTAAGAACGTGGGGCCCAATAAATACCATCAATGGTGCCCAGTCCAAGAGATGGTGGATCCTATAGGTAAACACCACCTCATCATGCACTAAAACTTACTAAAAAAAAAAAAGATGTGAAGTTCACACATATAGAAAATGGACATTTTGTGAATACATATTACACGTATTGTAAAATAGATAGAGCTCATATGTAGAGTTTGTTTGATAAACTTTCCTACTACTTTGTCTAAATTAGAAGCAAATTGGTTGAACATTACTTCTACCTAAAATGGCAGAAAACGCACCTATCTTGGTGATGGACAGGACAGCTAGAGGGGATATGGAGGAGGCTGTTATTTTTTTTTTAATAGGTGTACTTTCACCAATTTGCTGATAATTCATTGAAAGTAGATGATCGGTACAATTGCTGCCAATGCATTTTTTAAAGCTGTATTGTCATGAGTCAAATTTGATCATGTTAGGTTCTTGCATAGGTCCTATAGCATTGATAAGTTTCCACCCTCTTTCCTACATACACACATCTCTCCTGCATACACACAACTCTACTACTATCACACACGCAATTTTCCGAAATACACACACAACTCTCCTCCATACACAATCACAGTTCTAACACATATAGCTTTTCTACAGCTTTGAAGTATGCACTCACACCTCTGTTACATACACGCACTGTTTTGCTACATACTTGTACACAGCTTTCTTACATACACCAACAGCTCTCTTATATACTCATGCAGCTCCACACACACAAACACTTATATATATATATATATATATGTACACTCATCCATCGTATACATTACCACATCTTGAAATTCCTTCCAGGAATGTGACTGATCACATGACCTGAAAGGTTCAATGGCTAATCAACAACTTTGTTTGATTGGGACCCTATCCATGCCACCTCACATATCAGGAGTGTCGTTCTTCTTTTCATAAAGAGGTCCAAGGGCTAGTCTTGCAGAAGTTTTTTCAGCTACACAGGATGCGCAACATCCGTGCAAGTCCTGGTGACTTTCTCCCCTGCACTGCACCGATCAGATAGATCAGTGTGGGGCAGGAGAAAGGAGAACAGTTCTTTCAGTGATCATGAAGGATGCTGTCAGTGTTTTCCTCCATCAGAATAAGCAGCCTCTAGACTGTAAGAAACACACACATTTTAACATCATTTTGATTGTCTAAAATTTACTGCAGCTAAAAATTACATTTGGTTTACAATGCATTTTGCCAGATATGTTGTCACTTGTCAAAGCTAAGAATTTTACATGCTGGGTTTTTTTATGGCACATTTAGCACTGATAAGTTGTCACACTCTTGATAATTTGTTAACATTCTGTCTGTAAACTGTATATGCATAGCTACCTTTTTGAAGCAATATTGAGATTTACTTAAGAACGTGGGGCCCAATAAATACCATCAATGGTGCCCAGTCCAAGAGATGGTGGATCCTATAGGTAAACACCACCTCATCATGCACTAAAACTTACTAAAAAAAAAAAAGATGTGAAGTTCACACATATAGAAAATGGACATTTTGTGAATACATATTACACGTATTGTAAAATAGATAGAGCTCATATGTAGAGTTTGTTTGATAAACTTTCCTACTACTTTGTCTAAATTAGAAGCAAATTGGTTGAACATTACTTCTACCTAAAATGGCAGAAAACGCACCTATCTTGGTGATGGACAGGACAGCTAGAGGGGATATGGAGGAGGCTGTTATTTTTTTTTTAATAGGTGTACTTTCACCAATTTGCTGATAATTCATTGAAAGTAGATGATCGGTACAATTGCTGCCAATGCATTTTTTAAAGCTGTATTGTCATGAGTCAAATTTGATCATGTTAGGTTCTTGCATAGGTCCTATAGCATTGATAAGTTTCCACCCTCTTTCCTACATACACACATCTCTCCTGCATACACACAACTCTACTACTATCACACACGCAATTTTCCGAAATACACACACAACTCTCCTCCATACACAATCACAGTTCTAACACATATAGCTTTTCTACAGCTTTGAAGTATGCACTCACACCTCTGTTACATACACGCACTGTTTTGCTACATACTTGTACACAGCTTTCTTACATACACCAACAGCTCTCTTATATACTCATGCAGCTCCACACACACAAACACTTATATATATATATATATATATGTACACTCATCCATCGTATACATTACCACATCTTGAAATTCCTTCCAGGAATGTGACTGATCACATGACCTGAAAGGTTCAATGGCTAATCAACAACTTTGTTTGATTGGGACCCTATCCATGCCACCTCACATATCAGGAGTGTCGTTCTTCTTTTCATAAAGAGGTCCAAGGGCTAGTCTTGCAGAAGTTTTTTCAGCTACACAGGATGCGCAACATCCGTGCAAGTCCTGGTGACTTTCTCCCCTGCACTGCACCGATCAGATAGATCAGTGTGGGGCAGGAGAAAGGAGAACAGTTCTTTCAGTGATCATGAAGGATGCTGTCAGTGTTTTCCTCCATCAGAATAAGCAGCCTCTAGACTGTAAGAAACACACACATTTTAACATCATTTTGATTGTCTAAAATTTACTGCAGCTAAAAATTACATTTGGTTTACAATGCATTTTGCCAGATATGTTGTCACTTGTCAAAGCTAAGAATTTTACATGCTGGGTTTTTTTATGGCACATTTAGCACTGATAAGTTGTCACACTCTTGCTTAATATGTTAACATTCTGTCTGTAAACTGTATATGCATAGCTACCTTTTTGAAGCAATATTGAGATTTACTTAAGAACGTGGGGCCCAATAAATACCATCAATGGTGCCCAGTCCAAGAGATGGTGGATCCTATAGGTAAACACCACCTCATCATGCACTAAAACTTACTAAAAAAAAAAAAGATGTGAAGTTCACACATATAGAAAATGGACATTTTGTGAATACATATTACACGTATTGTAAAATAGATAGAGCTCATATGTAGAGTTTGTTTGATAAACTTTCCTACTACTTTGTCTAAATTAGAAGCAAATTGGTTGAACATTACTTCTACCTAAAATGGCAGAAAACGCACCTATCTTGGTGATGGACAGGACAGCTAGAGGGGATATGGAGGAGGCTGTTATTTTTTTTTTAATAGGTGTACTTTCACCAATTTACTGATAATTAATTGAAAGTAGATGATCGGTACAATTGCTGCCAATGCATTTTTTAAAGCTGTATTGTCATGAGTCAAATTTGATCATGTTAGGTTCTTGCATAGGTCCTATAGCATTGATAAGTTTCCACCCTCTTTCCTACATACACACATCTCTCCTGCATACACACAACTCTACTACTATCACACACGCAATTTTCCGAAATACACACACAACTCTCCTCCATACACAATCACAGTTCTAACACATATAGCTTTTCTACAGCTTTGAAGTATGCACTCACACCTCTGTTACATACACGCACTGTTTTGCTACATACTTGTACACAGCTTTCTTACATACACCAACAGCTCTCTTATATACTCATGCAGCTCCACACACACAAACACTTATATATATATATATATATATGTACACTCATCCATCGTATACATTACCACATCTTGAAATTCCTTCCAGGAATGTGACTGATCACATGACCTGAAAGGTTCAATGGCTAATCAACAACTTTGTTTGATTGGGACCCTATCCATGCCACCTCACATATCAGGAGTGTCGTTCTTCTTTTCATAAAGAGGTCCAAGGGCTAGTCTTGCAGAAGTTTTTTCAGCTACACAGGATGCGCAACATCCGTGCAAGTCCTGGTGACTTTCTCCCCTGCACTGCACCGATCAGATAGATCAGTGTGGGGCAGGAGAAAGGAGAACAGTTCTTTCAGTGATCATGAAGGATGCTGTCAGTGTTTTCCTCCATCAGAATAAGCAGCCTCTAGACTGTAAGAAACACACACATTTTAACATCATTTTGATTGTCTAAAATTTACTGCAGCTAAAAATTACATTTGGTTTACAATGCATTTTGCCAGATATGTTGTCACTTGTCAAAGCTAAGAATTTTACATGCTGGGTTTTTTTATGGCACATTTAGCACTGATAAGTTGTCACACTCTTGCTTAATATGTTAACATTCTGTCTGTAAACTGTATATGCATAGCTACCTTTTTGAAGCAATATTGAGATTTACTTAAGAACGTGGGGCCCAATAAATACCATCAATGGTGCCCAGTCCAAGAGATGGTGGATCCTATAGGTAAACACCACCTCATCATGCACTAAAACTTACTAAAAAAAAAAAAGATGTGAAGTTCACACATATAGAAAATGGACATTTTGTGAATACATATTACACGTATTGTAAAATAGATAGAGCTCATATGTAGAGTTTGTTTGATAAACTTTCCTACTACTTTGTCTAAATTAGAAGCAAATTGGTTGAACATTACTTCTACCTAAAATGGCAGAAAACGCACCTATCTTGGTGATGGACAGGACAGCTAGAGGGGATATGGAGGAGGCTGTTATTTTTTTTTTAATAGGTGTACTTTCACCAATTTACTGATAATTAATTGAAAGTAGATGATCGGTACAATTGCTGCCAATGCATTTTTTAAAGCTGTATTGTCATGAGTCAAATTTGATCATGTTAGGTTCTTGCATAGGTCCTATAGCATTGATAAGTTTCCACCCTCTTTCCTACATACACACATCTCTCCTGCATACACACAACTCTACTACTATCACACACGCAATTTTCCGAAATACACACACAACTCTCCTCCATACACAAACACAGTTCTAACACATATAGCTTTTCTACAGCTTTGAAGTATGCACTCACACCTCTGTTACATACACGCACTGTTTTGCTACATACTTGTACACAGCTTTCTTACATACACCAACAGCTCTCTTATATACTCATGCAGCTCCACACACACAAACACTTATATATATATATATATATATATATATATGTACACTCATCCATCGTATACATTACCACATCTTGAAATTCCTTCCAGGAATGTGACTGATCACATGACCTGAAAGGTTCAATGGCTAATCAACAACTTTGTTTGATTGGGACCCTATCCATGCCACCTCACATATCAGGAGTGTCGTTCTTCTTTTCATAAAGAGGTCCAAGGGCTAGTCTTGCAGAAGTTTTTTCAGCTACACAGGATGCGCAACATCCGTGCAAGTCCTGGTGACTTTCTCCCCTGCACTGCACCGATCAGATAGATCAGTGTGGGGCAGGAGAAAGGAGAACAGTTCTTTCAGTGATCATGAAGGATGCTGTCAGTGTTTTCCTCCATCAGAATAAGCAGCCTCTAGACTGTAAGAAACGCACACATTTTAACATCATTTTGATTGTCTAAAATTTACTGCAGCTAAAAATTACATTTGGTTTACAATGCATTTTGCCAGATATGTTGTCACTTGTCAAAGCTAAGAATTTTACATGCTGGGTTTTTTTATGGCACATTTAGCACTGATAAGTTGTCACACTCTTGCTTAATATGTTAACATTCTGTCTGTAAACTGTATATGCATAGCTACCTTTTTGAAGCAATATTGAGATTTACTTAAGAACGTGGGGCCCAATAAATACCATCAATGGTGCCCAGTCCAAGAGATGGTGGATCCTATAGGTAAACACCACCTCATCATGCACTAAAACTTACTAAAAAAAAAAAAGATGTGAAGTTCACACATATAGAAAATGGACATTTTGTGAATACATATTACACGTATTGTAAAATAGATAGAGCTCATATGTAGAGTTTGTTTGATAAACTTTCCTACTACTTTGTCTAAATTAGAAGCAAATTGGTTGAACATTACTTCTACCTAAAATGGCAGAAAACGCACCTATCTTGGTGATGGACAGGACAGCTAGAGGGGATATGGAGGAGGCTGTTATTTTTTTTTTAATAGGTGTACTATCACCAATTTGCTGATAATTCATTGAAAGTAGATGATCGGTACAATTGCTGCCAATGCATTTTTTAAAGCTGTATTGTCATGAGTCAAATTTGATCATGTTAGGTTCTTGCATAGGTCCTATAGCATTGATAAGTTTCCACCCTCTTTCCTACATACACACATCTCTCCTGCATACACACAACTCTACTACTATCACACACGCAATTTTCCGAAATACACACACAACTCTCCTCCATACACAAACACAGTTCTAACACATATAGCTTTTCTACAGCTTTGAAGTATGCACTCACACCTCTGTTACATACACGCACTGTTTTGCTACATACTTGTACACAGCTTTCTTACATACACCAACAGCTCTCTTATATACTCATGCAGCTCCACACACACAAACAGTTATATATATATATATATATATATATAGATATATATGTACACTCATCCATCGTATACATTACCACATCTTGAAATTCCTTCCAGGAATGTGACTGATCACATGACCTGAAAGGTTCAATGGCTAATCAACAACTTTGTTTGATTGGGACCCTATCCATGCCACCTCACATATCAGGAGTGTCGTTCTTCTTTTCATAAAGAGGTCCAAGGGCTAGTCTTGCAGAAGTTTTTTCAGCTACACAGGATGCGCAACATCCGTGCAAGTCCTGGTGACTTTCTCCCCTGCACTGCACCGATCAGATAGATCAGTGTGGGGCAGGAGAAAGGAGAACAGTTCTTTCAGTGATCATGAAGGATGCTGTCAGTGTTTTCCTCCATCAGAATAAGCAGCCTCTAGACTGTAAGAAACACACACATTTTAACATCATTTTGATTGTCTAAAATTTACTGCAGCTAAAAATTACATTTGGTTTACAATGCATTTTGCCAGATATGTTGTCACTTGTCAAAGCTAAGAATTTTACATGCTGGGTTTTTTTATGGCACATTTAGCACTGATAAGTTGTCACACTCTTGCTTAATATGTTAACATTCTGTCTGTAAACTGTATATGCATAGCTACCTTTTTGAAGCAATATTGAGATTTACTTAAGAACGTGGGGCCCAATAAATACCATCAATGGTGCCCAGTCCAAGAGATGGTGGATCCTATAGGTAAACACCACCTCATCATGCACTAAAACTTACTAAAAAAAAAAAAAGATGTGAAGTTCACACATATAGAAAATGGACATTTTGTGAATACATATTACACGTATTGTAAAATAGATAGAGCTCATATGTAGAGTTTGTTTGATAAACTTTCCTACTACTTTGTCTAAATTAGAAGCAAATTGGTTGAACATTACTTCTACCTAAAATGGCAGAAAACGCACCTATCTTGGTGATGGACAGGACAGCTAGAGGGGATATGGAGGAGGCTGTTATTTTTTTTTTAATAGGTGTACTTTCACCAATTTGCTGATAATTCATTGAAAGTAGATGATCGGTACAATTGCTGCCAATGCATTTTTTAAAGCTGTATTGTCATGAGTCAAATTTGATCATGTTAGGTTCTTGCATAGGTCCTATAGCATTGATAAGTTTCCACCCTCTTTCCTACATACACACATCTCTCCTGCATACACACAACTCTACTACTATCACACACGCAATTTTCCGAAATACACACACAACTCTCCTCCATACACAAACACAGTTCTAACACATATAGCTTTTCTACAGCTTTGAAGTATGCACTCACACCTCTGTTACATACACGCACTGTTTTGCTACATACTTGTACACAGCTTTCTTACATACACCAACAGCTCTCTTATATACTCATGCAGCTCCACACACACAAACACTTATATATATATATATATATATATATATATATATATATGTACACTCATCCATCGTATACATTACCACATCTTGAAATTCCTTCCAGGAATGTGACTGATCACATGACCTGAAAGGTTCAATGGCTAATCAACAACTTTGTTTGATTGGGACCCTATCCATGCCACCTCACATATCAGGAGTGTCGTTCTTCTTTTCATAAAGAGGTCCAAGGGCTAGTCTTGCAGAAGTTTTTTCAGCTACACAGGATGCGCAACATCCGTGCAAGTCCTGGTGACTTTCTCCCCTGCACTGCACCGATCAGATAGATCAGTGTGGGGCAGGAGAAAGGAGAACAGTTCTTTCAGTGATCATGAAGGATGCTGTCAGTGTTTTCCTCCATCAGAATAAGCAGCCTCTAGACTGTAAGAAACACACACATTTTAACATCATTTTGATTGTCTAAAATTTACTGCAGCTAAAAATTACATTTGGTTTACAATGCATTTTGCCAGATATGTTGTCACTTGTCAAAGCTAAGAATTTTACATGCTGGGTTTTTTTATGGCACATTTAGCACTGATAAGTTGTCACACTCTTGCTTAATATGTTAACATTCTGTCTGTAAACTGTATATGCATAGCTACCTTTTTGAAGCAATATTGAGATTTACTTAAGAACGTGGGGCCCAATAAATACCATCAATGGTGCCCAGTCCAAGAGATGGTGGATCCTATAGGTAAACACCACCTCATCATGCACTAAAACTTACTAAAAAAAAAAAAGATGTGAAGTTCACACATATAGAAAATGGACATTTTGTGAATACATATTACACGTATTGTAAAATAGATAGAGCTCATATGTAGAGTTTGTTTGATAAACTTTCCTACTACTTTGTCTAAATTAGAAGCAAATTGGTTGAACATTACTTCTACCTAAAATGGCAGAAAACGCACCTATCTTGGTGATGGACAGGACAGCTAGAGGGGATATGGAGGAGGCTGTTATTTTTTTTTTAATAGGTGTACTATCACCAATTTGCTGATAATTCATTGAAAGTAGATGATCGGTACAATTGCTGCCAATGCATTTTTTAAAGCTGTATTGTCATGAGTCAAATTTGATCATGTTAGGTTCTTGCATAGGTCCTATAGCATTGATAAGTTTCCACCCTCTTTCCTACATACACACATCTCTCCTGCATACACACAACTCTACTACTATCACACACGCAATTTTCCGAAATACACACACAACTCTCCTCCATACACAAACACAGTTCTAACACATATAGCTTTTCTACAGCTTTGAAGTATGCACTCACACCTCTGTTACATACACGCACTGTTTTGCTACATACTTGTACACAGCTTTCTTACATACACCAACAGCTCTCTTATATACTCATGCAGCTCCACACACACAAACAGTTATATATATATATATATATATATATAGATATATATGTACACTCATCCATCGTATACATTACCACATCTTGAAATTCCTTCCAGGAATGTGACTGATCACATGACCTGAAAGGTTCAATGGCTAATCAACAACTTTGTTTGATTGGGACCCTATCCATGCCACCTCACATATCAGGAGTGTCGTTCTTCTTTTCATAAAGAGGTCCAAGGGCTAGTCTTGCAGAAGTTTTTTCAGCTACACAGGATGCGCAACATCCGTGCAAGTCCTGGTGACTTTCTCCCCTGCACTGCACCGATCAGATAGATCAGTGTGGGGCAGGAGAAAGGAGAACAGTTCTTTCAGTGATCATGAAGGATGCTGTCAGTGTTTTCCTCCATCAGAATAAGCAGCCTCTAGACTGTAAGAAACACACACATTTTAACATCATTTTGATTGTCCAAAATTTACTGCAGCTAAAAATTACATTTGGTTTACAATGCATTTTGCCAGATATGTTGTCACTTGTCAAAGCTAAGAATTTTACATGCTGGGTTTTTTTTATGGCACATTTAGCACTGATAAGTTGTCACACTCTTGCTTAATATGTTAACATTCTGTCTGTAAACTGTATATGCATAGCTACCTTTTTGAAGCAATATTGAGATTTACTTAAGAACGTGGGGCCCAATAAATACCATCAATGGTGCCCAGTCTAAAAGATGGTGGATCCTATAGGTAAACACCACCTCATCATGCACTAAAACTTACTAAAAAAAAAAAAGATGTGAAGTTCACACATATAGAAAATGGACATTTTGTGAATACATATTACACGTATTGTAAAATAGATAGAGCTCATATGTAGAGTTTGTTTGATAAACTTTCCTACTACTTTGTCTAAATTAGAAGCAAATTGGTTGAACATTACTTCTACCTAAAATGGCAGAAAACGCACCTATCTTGGTGATGGACAGGACAGCTAGAGGGGATATGGAGGAGGCTGTTATTTTTTTTTTAATAGGTGTACTTTCACCAATTTGCTGATAATTCATTGAAAGTAGATGATCGGTACAATTGCTGCCAATGCATTTTTTAAAGCTGTATTGTCATGAGTCAAATTTGATCATGTTAGGTTCTTGCATAGGTCCTATAGCATTGATAAGTTTCCACCCTCTTTCCTACATACACACATCTCTCCTGCATACACACAACTCTACTACTATCACACACGCAATTTTCCGAAATACACACACAACTCTCCTCCATACACAAACACAGTTCTAACACATATAGCTTTTCTACAGCTTTGAAGTATGCACTCACACCTCTGTTACATACACGCACTGTTTTGCTACATACTTGTACACAGCTTTCTTACATACACCAACAGCTCTCTTATATACTCATGCAGCTCCACACACACAAACACTTATATATATATATATATATAGATATATATGTACACTCATCCATCGTATACATTACCACATCTTGAAATTCCTTCCAGGAATGTGACTGATCACATGACCTGAAAGGTTCAATGGCTAATCAACAACTTTGTTTGATTGGGACCCTATCCATGCCACCTCACATATCAGGAGTGTCGTTCTTCTTTTCATAAAGAGGTCCAAGGGCTAGTCTTGCAGAAGTTTTTTCAGCTACACAGGATGCGCAACATCCGTGCAAGTCCTGGTGACTTTCTCCCCTGCACTGCACCGATCAGATAGATCAGTGTGGGGCAGGAGAAAGGAGAACAGTTCTTTCAGTGATCATGAAGGATGCTGTCAGTGTTTTCCTCCATCAGAATAAGCAGCCTCTAGACTGTAAGAAACACACACATTTTAACATCATTTTGATTGTCTAAAATTTACTGCAGCTAAAAATTACATTTGGTTTACAATGCATTTTGCCAGATATGTTGTCACTTGTCAAAGCTAAGAATTTTACATGCTGGGTTTTTTTATGGCACATTTAGCACTGATAAGTTGTCACACTCTTGCTTAATATGTTAACATTCTGTCTGTAAACTGTATATGCATAGCTACCTTTTTGAAGCAATATTGAGATTTACTTAAGAACGTGGGGCCCAATAAATACCATCAATGGTGCCCAGTCCAAGAGATGGTGGATCCTATAGGTAAACACCACCTCATCATGCACTAAAACTTACTAAAAAAAAAAAAAGATGTGAAGTTCACACATATAGAAAATGGACATTTTGTGAATACATATTACACGTATTGTAAAATAGATAGAGCTCATATGTAGAGTTTGTTTGATAAACTTTCCTACTACTTTGTCTAAATTAGAAGCAAATTGGTTGAACATTACTTCTACCTAAAATGGCAGAAAACGCACCTATCTTGGTGATGGACAGGACAGCTAGAGGGGATATGGAGGAGGCTGTTATTTTTTTTTTAATAGGTGTACTTTCACCAATTTGCTGATAATTCATTGAAAGTAGATGATCGGTACAATTGCTGCCAATGCATTTTTTAAAGCTGTATTGTCATGAGTCAAATTTGATCATGTTAGGTTCTTGCATAGGTCCTATAGCATTGATAAGTTTCCACCCTCTTTCCTACATACACACATCTCTCCTGCATACACACAACTCTACTACTATCACACACGCAATTTTCCGAAATACACACACAACTCTCCTCCATACACAAACACAGTTCTAACACATATAGCTTTTCTACAGCTTTGAAGTATGCACTCACACCTCTGTTACATACACGCACTGTTTTGCTACATACTTGTACACAGCTTTCTTACATACACCAACAGCTCTCTTATATACTCATGCAGCTCCACACACACAAACACTTATATATATATATATATATATATGTACACTCATCCATCGTATACATTACCACATCTTGAAATTCCTTCCAGGAATGTGACTGATCACATGACCTGAAAGGTTCAATGGCTAATCAACAACTTTGTTTGATTGGGACCCTATCCATGCCACCTCACATATCAGGAGTGTCGTTCTTCTTTTCATAAAGAGGTCCAAGGGCTAGTCTTGCAGAAGTTTTTTCAGCTACACAGGATGCGCAACATCCGTGCAAGTCCTGGTGACTTTCTCCCCTGCACTGCACCGATCAGATAGATCAGTGTGGGGCAGGAGAAAGGAGAACAGTTCTTTCAGTGATCATGAAGGATGCTGTCAGTGTTTTCCTCCATCAGAATAAGCAGCCTCTAGACTGTAAGAAACACACACATTTTAACATCATTTTGATTGTCTAAAATTTACTGCAGCTAAAAATTACATTTGGTTTACAATGCATTTTGCCAGATATGTTGTCACTTGTCAAAGCTAAGAATTTTACATGCTGGGTTTTTTTATGGCACATTTAGCACTGATAAGTTGTCACACTCTTGCTTAATATGTTAACATTCTGTCTGTAAACTGTATATGCATAGCTACCTTTTTGAAGCAATATTGAGATTTACTTAAGAACGTGGGGCCCAATAAATACCATCAATGGTGCCCAGTCCAAGAGATGGTGGATCCTATAGGTAAACACCACCTCATCATGCACTAAAACTTACTAAAAAAAAAAAAAGATGTGAAGTTCACACATATAGAAAATGGACATTTTGTGAATACATATTACACGTATTGTAAAATAGATAGAGCTCATATGTAGAGTTTGTTTGATAAACTTTCCTACTACTTTGTCTAAATTAGAAGCAAATTGGTTGAACATTACTTCTACCTAAAATGGCAGAAAACGCACCTATCTTGGTGATGGACAGGACAGCTAGAGGGGATATGGAGGAGGCTGTTATTTTTTTTTTAATAGGTGTACTTTCACCAATTTGCTGATAATTCATTGAAAGTAGATGATCGGTACAATTGCTGCCAATGCATTTTTTAAAGCTGTATTGTCATGAGTCAAATTTGATCATGTTAGGTTCTTGCATAGGTCCTATAGCATTGATAAGTTTCCACCCTCTTTCCTACATACACACATCTCTCCTGCATACACACAACTCTACTACTATCACACACGCAATTTTCCGAAATACACACACAACTCTCCTCCATACACAAACACAGTTCTAACACATATAGCTTTTCTACAGCTTTGAAGTATGCACTCACACCTCTGTTACATACACGCACTGTTTTGCTACATACTTGTACACAGCTTTCTTACATACACCAACAGCTCTCTTATATACTCATGCAGCTCCACACACACAAACACTTATATATATATATATATATATATATATATATATATATATATGTACACTCATCCATCGTATACATTACCACATCTTGAAATTCCTTCCAGGAATGTGACTGATCACATGACCTGAAAGGTTCAATGGCTAATCAACAACTTTGTTTGATTGGGACCCTATCCATGCCACCTCACATATCAGGAGTGTCGTTCTTCTTTTCATAAAGAGGTCCAAGGGCTAGTCTTGCAGAAGTTTTTTCAGCTACACAGGATGCGCAACATCCGTGCAAGTCCTGGTGACTTTCTCCCCTGCACTGCACCGATCAGATAGATCAGTGTGGGGCAGGAGAAAGGAGAACAGTTCTTTCAGTGATCATGAAGGATGCTGTCAGTGTTTTCCTCCATCAGAATAAGCAGCCTCTAGACTGTAAGAAACACACACATTTTAACATCATTTTGATTGTCTAAAATTTACTGCAGCTAAAAATTACATTTGGTTTACAATGCATTTTGCCAGATATGTTGTCACTTGTCAAAGCTAAGAATTTTACATGCTGGGTTTTTTTATGGCACATTTAGCACTGATAAGTTGTCACACTCTTGCTTAATATGTTAACATTCTGTCTGTAAACTGTATATGCATAGCTACCTTTTTGAAGCAATATTGAGATTTACTTAAGAACGTGGGGCCCAATAAATACCATCAATGGTGCCCAGTCCAAGAGATGGTGGATCCTATAGGTAAACACCACCTCATCATGCACTAAAACTTACTAAAAAAAAAAAAGATGTGAAGTTCACACATATAGAAAATGGACATTTTGTGAATACATATTACACGTATTGTAAAATAGATAGAGCTCATATGTAGAGTTTGTTTGATAAACTTTCCTACTACTTTGTCTAAATTAGAAGCAAATTGGTTGAACATTACTTCTACCTAAAATGGCAGAAAACGCACCTATCTTGGTGATGGACAGGACAGCTAGAGGGGATATGGAGGAGGCTGTTATTTTTTTTTTAATAGGTGTACTATCACCAATTTGCTGATAATTCATTGAAAGTAGATGATCGGTACAATTGCTGCCAATGCATTTTTTAAAGCTGTATTGTCATGAGTCAAATTTGATCATGTTAGGTTCTTGCATAGGTCCTATAGCATTGATAAGTTTCCACCCTCTTTCCTACATACACACATCTCTCCTGCATACACACAACTCTACTACTATCACACACGCAATTTTCCGAAATACACACACAACTCTCCTCCATACACAAACACAGTTCTAACACATATAGCTTTTCTACAGCTTTGAAGTATGCACTCACACCTCTGTTACATACACGCACTGTTTTGCTACATACTTGTACACAGCTTTCTTACATACACCAACAGCTCTCTTATATACTCATGCAGCTCCACACACACAAACAGTTATATATATATATATATATATATATAGATATATATGTACACTCATCCATCGTATACATTACCACATCTTGAAATTCCTTCCAGGAATGTGACTGATCACATGACCTGAAAGGTTCAATGGCTAATCAACAACTTTGTTTGATTGGGACCCTATCCATGCCACCTCACATATCAGGAGTGTCGTTCTTCTTTTCATAAAGAGGTCCAAGGGCTAGTCTTGCAGAAGTTTTTTCAGCTACACAGGATGCGCAACATCCGTGCAAGTCCTGGTGACTTTCTCCCCTGCACTGCACCGATCAGATAGATCAGTGTGGGGCAGGAGAAAGGAGAACAGTTCTTTCAGTGATCATGAAGGATGCTGTCAGTGTTTTCCTCCATCAGAATAAGCAGCCTCTAGACTGTAAGAAACACACACATTTTAACATCATTTTGATTGTCCAAAATTTACTGCAGCTAAAAATTACATTTGGTTTACAATGCATTTTGCCAGATATGTTGTCACTTGTCAAAGCTAAGAATTTTACATGCTGGGTTTTTTTTATGGCACATTTAGCACTGATAAGTTGTCACACTCTTGCTTAATATGTTAACATTCTGTCTGTAAACTGTATATGCATAGCTACCTTTTTGAAGCAATATTGAGATTTACTTAAGAACGTGGGGCCCAATAAATACCATCAATGGTGCCCAGTCTAAAAGATGGTGGATCCTATAGGTAAACACCACCTCATCATGCACTAAAACTTACTAAAAAAAAAAAAGATGTGAAGTTCACACATATAGAAAATGGACATTTTGTGAATACATATTACACGTATTGTAAAATAGATAGAGCTCATATGTAGAGTTTGTTTGATAAACTTTCCTACTACTTTGTCTAAATTAGAAGCAAATTGGTTGAACATTACTTCTACCTAAAATGGCAGAAAACGCACCTATCTTGGTGATGGACAGGACAGCTAGAGGGGATATGGAGGAGGCTGTTATTTTTTTTTTAATAGGTGTACTTTCACCAATTTGCTGATAATTCATTGAAAGTAGATGATCGGTACAATTGCTGCCAATGCATTTTTTAAAGCTGTATTGTCATGAGTCAAATTTGATCATGTTAGGTTCTTGCATAGGTCCTATAGCATTGATAAGTTTCCACCCTCTTTCCTACATACACACATCTCTCCTGCATACACACAACTCTACTACTATCACACACGCAATTTTCCGAAATACACACACAACTCTCCTCCATACACAAACACAGTTCTAACACATATAGCTTTTCTACAGCTTTGAAGTATGCACTCACACCTCTGTTACATACACGCACTGTTTTGCTACATACTTGTACACAGCTTTCTTACATACACCAACAGCTCTCTTATATACTCATGCAGCTCCACACACACAAACACTTATATATATATATATATATAGATATATATGTACACTCATCCATCGTATACATTACCACATCTTGAAATTCCTTCCAGGAATGTGACTGATCACATGACCTGAAAGGTTCAATGGCTAATCAACAACTTTGTTTGATTGGGACCCTATCCATGCCACCTCACATATCAGGAGTGTCGTTCTTCTTTTCATAAAGAGGTCCAAGGGCTAGTCTTGCAGAAGTTTTTTCAGCTACACAGGATGCGCAACATCCGTGCAAGTCCTGGTGACTTTCTCCCCTGCACTGCACCGATCAGATAGATCAGTGTGGGGCAGGAGAAAGGAGAACAGTTCTTTCAGTGATCATGAAGGATGCTGTCAGTGTTTTCCTCCATCAGAATAAGCAGCCTCTAGACTGTAAGAAACACACACATTTTAACATCATTTTGATTGTCTAAAATTTACTGCAGCTAAAAATTACATTTGGTTTACAATGCATTTTGCCAGATATGTTGTCACTTGTCAAAGCTAAGAATTTTACATGCTGGGTTTTTTTATGGCACATTTAGCACTGATAAGTTGTCACACTCTTGCTTAATATGTTAACATTCTGTCTGTAAACTGTATATGCATAGCTACCTTTTTGAAGCAATATTGAGATTTACTTAAGAACGTGGGGCCCAATAAATACCATCAATGGTGCCCAGTCCAAGAGATGGTGGATCCTATAGGTAAACACCACCTCATCATGCACTAAAACTTACTAAAAAAAAAAAAAGATGTGAAGTTCACACATATAGAAAATGGACATTTTGTGAATACATATTACACGTATTGTAAAATAGATAGAGCTCATATGTAGAGTTTGTTTGATAAACTTTCCTACTACTTTGTCTAAATTAGAAGCAAATTGGTTGAACATTACTTCTACCTAAAATGGCAGAAAACGCACCTATCTTGGTGATGGACAGGACAGCTAGAGGGGATATGGAGGAGGCTGTTATTTTTTTTTTAATAGGTGTACTTTCACCAATTTGCTGATAATTCATTGAAAGTAGATGATCGGTACAATTGCTGCCAATGCATTTTTTAAAGCTGTATTGTCATGAGTCAAATTTGATCATGTTAGGTTCTTGCATAGGTCCTATAGCATTGATAAGTTTCCACCCTCTTTCCTACATACACACATCTCTCCTGCATACACACAACTCTACTACTATCACACACGCAATTTTCCGAAATACACACACAACTCTCCTCCATACACAAACACAGTTCTAACACATATAGCTTTTCTACAGCTTTGAAGTATGCACTCACACCTCTGTTACATACACGCACTGTTTTGCTACATACTTGTACACAGCTTTCTTACATACACCAACAGCTCTCTTATATACTCATGCAGCTCCACACACACAAACACTTATATATATATATATATATATATGTACACTCATCCATCGTATACATTACCACATCTTGAAATTCCTTCCAGGAATGTGACTGATCACATGACCTGAAAGGTTCAATGGCTAATCAACAACTTTGTTTGATTGGGACCCTATCCATGCCACCTCACATATCAGGAGTGTCGTTCTTCTTTTCATAAAGAGGTCCAAGGGCTAGTCTTGCAGAAGTTTTTTCAGCTACACAGGATGCGCAACATCCGTGCAAGTCCTGGTGACTTTCTCCCCTGCACTGCACCGATCAGATAGATCAGTGTGGGGCAGGAGAAAGGAGAACAGTTCTTTCAGTGATCATGAAGGATGCTGTCAGTGTTTTCCTCCATCAGAATAAGCAGCCTCTAGACTGTAAGAAACACACACATTTTAACATCATTTTGATTGTCTAAAATTTACTGCAGCTAAAAATTACATTTGGTTTACAATGCATTTTGCCAGATATGTTGTCACTTGTCAAAGCTAAGAATTTTACATGCTGGGTTTTTTTATGGCACATTTAGCACTGATAAGTTGTCACACTCTTGCTTAATATGTTAACATTCTGTCTGTAAACTGTATATGCATAGCTACCTTTTTGAAGCAATATTGAGATTTACTTAAGAACGTGGGGCCCAATAAATACCATCAATGGTGCCCAGTCCAAGAGATGGTGGATCCTATAGGTAAACACCACCTCATCATGCACTAAAACTTACTAAAAAAAAAAAAGATGTGAAGTTCACACATATAGAAAATGGACATTTTGTGAATACATATTACACGTATTGTAAAATAGATAGAGCTCATATGTAGAGTTTGTTTGATAAACTTTCCTACTACTTTGTCTAAATTAGAAGCAAATTGGTTGAACATTACTTCTACCTAAAATGGCAGAAAACGCACCTATCTTGGTGATGGACAGGACAGCTAGAGGGGATATGGAGGAGGCTGTTATTTTTTTTTTAATAGGTGTACTTTCACCAATTTGCTGATAATTCATTGAAAGTAGATGATCGGTACAATTGCTGCCAATGCATTTTTTAAAGCTGTATTGTCATGAGTCAAATTTGATCATGTTAGGTTCTTGCATAGGTCCTATAGCATTGATAAGTTTCCACCCTCTTTCCTACATACACACATCTCTCCTGCATACACACAACTCTACTACTATCACACACGCAATTTTCCGAAATACACACACAACTCTCCTCCATACACAAACACAGTTCTAACACATATAGCTTTTCTACAGCTTTGAAGTATGCACTCACACCTCTGTTACATACACGCACTGTTTTGCTACATACTTGTACACAGCTTTCTTACATACACCAACAGCTCTCTTATATACTCATGCAGCTTCACACACACAAACACTTATATATATATATATATATATATATATATATATGTACACTCATCCATCGTATACATTACCACATCTTGAAATTCCTTCCAGGAATGTGACTGATCACATGACCTGAAAGGTTCAATGGCTAATCAACAACTTTGTTTGATTGGGACCCTATCCATGCCACCTCACATATCAGGAGTGTCGTTCTTCTTTTCATAAAGAGGTCCAAGGGCTAGTCTTGCAGAAGTTTTTTCAGCTACACAGGATGCGCAACATCCGTGCAAGTCCTGGTGACTTTCTCCCCTGCACTGCACCGATCAGATAGATCAGTGTGGGGCAGGAGAAAGGAGAACAGTTCTTTCAGTGATCATGAAGGATGCTGTCAGTGTTTTCCTCCATCAGAATAAGCAGCCTCTAGACTGTAAGAAACACACACATTTTAACATCATTTTGATTGTCTAAAATTTACTGCAGCTAAAAATTACATTTGGTTTACAATGCATTTTGCCAGATATGTTGTCACTTGTCAAAGCTAAGAATTTTACATGCTGGGTTTTTTTATGGCACATTTAGCACTGATAAGTTGTCACACTCTTGCTTAATATGTTAACATTCTGTCTGTAAACTATATATGCATAGCTACCTTTTTGAAGCAATATTGAGATTTACTTAAGAACGTGGGGCCCAATAAATACCATCAATGGTGCCCAGTCCAAGAGATGGTGGATCCTATAGGTAAACACCACCTCATCATGCACTAAAACTTACTAAAAAAAAAAAAAGATGTGAAGTTCACACATATAGAAAATGGACATTTTGTGAATACATATTACACGTATTGTAAAATAGATAGAGCTCATATGTAGAGTTTGTTTGATAAACTTTCCTACTACTTTGTCTAAATTAGAAGCAAATTGGTTGAACATTACTTCTACCTAAAATGGCAGAAAACGCACCTATCTTGGTGATGGACAGGACAGCTAGAGGGGATATGGAGGAGGCTGTTATTTTTTTTTTAATAGGTGTACTTTCACCAATTTGCTGATAATTCATTGAAAGTAGATGATCGGTACAATTGCTGCCAATGCATTTTTTAAAGCTGTATTGTCATGAGTCAAATTTGATCATGTTAGGTTCTTGCATAGGTCCTATAGCATTGATAAGTTTCCACCCTCTTTCCTACATACACACATCTCTCCTGCATACACACAACTCTACTACTATCACACACGCAATTTTCCGAAATACACACACAACTCTCCTCCATACACAAACACAGTTCTAACACATATAGCTTTTCTACAGCTTTGAAGTATGCACTCACACCTCTGTTACATACACGCACTGTTTTGCTACATACTTGTACACAGCTTTCTTACATACACCAACAGCTCTCTTATATACTCATGCAGCTCCACACACACAAACACTTATATATATATATATATATATATATATATGTACACTCATCCATCGTATACATTACCACATCTTGAAATTCCTTCCAGGAATGTGACTGATCACATGACCTGAAAGGTTCAATGGCTAATCAACAACTTTGTTTGATTGGGACCCTATCCATGCCACCTCACATATCAGGAGTGTCGTTCTTCTTTTCATAAAGAGGTCCAAGGGCTAGTCTTGCAGAAGTTTTTTCAGCTACACAGGATGCGCAACATCCGTGCAAGTCCTGGTGACTTTCTCCCCTGCACTGCACCGATCAGATAGATCAGTGTGGGGCAGGAGAAAGGAGAACAGTTCTTTCAGTGATCATGAAGGATGCTGTCAGTGTTTTCCTCCATCAGAATAAGCAGCCTCTAGACTGTAAGAAACACACACATTTTAACATCATTTTGATTGTCTAAAATTTACTGCAGCTAAAAATTACATTTGGTTTACAATGCATTTTGCCAGATATGTTGTCACTTGTCAAAGCTAAGAATTTTACATGCTGGGTTTTTTTATGGCACATTTAGCACTGATAAGTTGTCACACTCTTGCTTAATATGTTAACATTCTGTCTGTAAACTATATATGCATAGCTACCTTTTTGAAGCAATATTGAGATTTACTTAAGAACGTGGGGCCCAATAAATACCATCAATGGTGCCCAGTCCAAGAGATGGTGGATCCTATAGGTAAACACCACCTCATCATGCACTAAAACTTACTAAAAAAAAAAAAAGATGTGAAGTTCACACATATAGAAAATGGACATTTTGTGAATACATATTACACGTATTGTAAAATAGATAGAGCTCATATGTAGAGTTTGTTTGATAAACTTTCCTACTACTTTGTCTAAATTAGAAGCAAATTGGTTGAACATTACTTCTACCTAAAATGGCAGAAAACGCACCTATCTTGGTGATGGACAGGACAGCTAGAGGGGATATGGAGGAGGCTGTTATTTTTTTTTTAATAGGTGTACTTTCACCAATTTGCTGATAATTCATTGAAAGTAGATGATCGGTACAATTGCTGCCAATGCATTTTTTAAAGCTGTATTGTCATGAGTCAAATTTGATCATGTTAGGTTCTTGCATAGGTCCTATAGCATTGATAAGTTTCCACCCTCTTTCCTACATACACACATCTCTCCTGCATACACACAACTCTACTACTATCACACACGCAATTTTCCGAAATACACACACAACTCTCCTCCATACACAAACACAGTTCTAACACATATAGCTTTTCTACAGCTTTGAAGTATGCACTCACACCTCTGTTACATACACGCACTGTTTTGCTACATACTTGTACACAGCTTTCTTACATACACCAACAGCTCTCTTATATACTCATGCAGCTCCACACACACAAACACTTATATATATATATATATATATATATATATGTACACTCATCCATCGTATACATTACCACATCTTGAAATTCCTTCCAGGAATGTGACTGATCACATGACCTGAAAGGTTCAATGGCTAATCAACAACTTTGTTTGATTGGGACCCTATCCATGCCACCTCACATATCAGGAGTGTCGTTCTTCTTTTCATAAAGAGGTCCAAGGGCTAGTCTTGCAGAAGTTTTTTCAGCTACACAGGATGCGCAACATCCGTGCAAGTCCTGGTGACTTTCTCCCCTGCACTGCACCGATCAGATAGATCAGTGTGGGGCAGGAGAAAGGAGAACAGTTCTTTCAGTGATCATGAAGGATGCTGTCAGTGTTTTCCTCCATCAGAATAAGCAGCCTCTAGACTGTAAGAAACACACACATTTTAACATCATTTTGATTGTCTAAAATTTACTGCAGCTAAAAATTACATTTGGTTTACAATGCATTTTGCCAGATATGTTGTCACTTGTCAAAGCTAAGAATTTTACATGCTGGGTTTTTTTATGGCACATTTAGCACTGATAAGTTGTCACACTCTTGCTTAATATGTTAACATTCTGTCTGTAAACTATATATGCATAGCTACCTTTTTGAAGCAATATTGAGATTTACTTAAGAACGTGGGGCCCAATAAATACCATCAATGGTGCCCAGTCCAAGAGATGGTGGATCCTATAGGTAAACACCACCTCATCATGCACTAAAACTTACTAAAAAAAAAAAAAGATGTGAAGTTCACACATATAGAAAATGGACATTTTGTGAATACATATTACACGTATTGTAAAATAGATAGAGCTCATATGTAGAGTTTGTTTGATAAACTTTCCTACTACTTTGTCTAAATTAGAAGCAAATTGGTTGAACATTACTTCTACCTAAAATGGCAGAAAACGCACCTATCTTGGTGATGGACAGGACAGCTAGAGGGGATATGGAGGAGGCTGTTATTTTTTTTTTAATAGGTGTACTTTCACCAATTTGCTGATAATTCATTGAAAGTAGATGATCGGTACAATTGCTGCCAATGCATTTTTTAAAGCTGTATTGTCATGAGTCAAATTTGATCATGTTAGGTTCTTGCATAGGTCCTATAGCATTGATAAGTTTCCACCCTCTTTCCTACATACACACATCTCTCCTGCATACACACAACTCTACTACTATCACACACGCAATTTTCCGAAATACACACACAACTCTCCTCCATACACAAACACAGTTCTAACACATATAGCTTTTCTACAGCTTTGAAGTATGCACTCACACCTCTGTTACATACACGCACTGTTTTGCTACATACTTGTACACAGCTTTCTTACATACACCAACAGCTCTCTTATATACTCATGCAGCTCCACACACACAAACACTTATATATATATATATATATATATATATATGTACACTCATCCATCGTATACATTACCACATCTTGAAATTCCTTCCAGGAATGTGACTGATCACATGACCTGAAAGGTTCAATGGCTAATCAACAACTTTGTTTGATTGGGACCCTATCCATGCCACCTCACATATCAGGAGTGTCGTTCTTCTTTTCATAAAGAGGTCCAAGGGCTAGTCTTGCAGAAGTTTTTTCAGCTACACAGGATGCGCAACATCCGTGCAAGTCCTGGTGACTTTCTCCCCTGCACTGCACCGATCAGATAGATCAGTGTGGGGCAGGAGAAAGGAGAACAGTTCTTTCAGTGATCATGAAGGATGCTGTCAGTGTTTTCCTCCATCAGAATAAGCAGCCTCTAGACTGTAAGAAACACACACATTTTAACATCATTTTGATTGTCTAAAATTTACTGCAGCTAAAAATTACATTTGGTTTACAATGCATTTTGCCAGATATGTTGTCACTTGTCAAAGCTAAGAATTTTACATGCTGGGTTTTTTTATGGCACATTTAGCACTGATAAGTTGTCACACTCTTGCTTAATATGTTAACATTCTGTCTGTAAACTGTATATGCATAGCTACCTTTTTGAAGCAATATTGAGATTTACTTAAGAACGTGGGGCCCAATAAATACCATCAATGGTGCCCAGTCCAAGAGATGGTGGATCCTATAGGTAAACACCACCTCATCATGCACTAAAACTTACTAAAAAAAAAAAAGATGTGAAGTTCACACATATAGAAAATGGACATTTTGTGAATACATATTACACGTATTGTAAAATAGATAGAGCTCATATGTAGAGTTTGTTTGATAAACTTTCCTACTACTTTGTCTAAATTAGAAGCAAATTGGTTGAACATTACTTCTACCTAAAATGGCAGAAAACGCACCTATCTTGGTGATGGACAGGACAGCTAGAGGGGATATGGAGGAGGCTGTTATTTTTTTTTTAATAGGTGTACTTTCACCAATTTGCTGATAATTCATTGAAAGTAGATGATCGGTACAATTGCTGCCAATGCATTTTTTAAAGCTGTATTGTCATGAGTCAAATTTGATCATGTTAGGTTCTTGCATAGGTCCTATAGCATTGATAAGTTTCCACCCTCTTTCCTACATACACACATCTCTCCTGCATACACACAACTCTACTACTATCACACACGCAATTTTCCGAAATACACACACAACTCTCCTCCATACACAAACACAGTTCTAACACATATAGCTTTTCTACAGCTTTGAAGTATGCACTCACACCTCTGTTACATACACGCACTGTTTTGCTACATACTTGTACACAGCTTTCTTACATACACCAACAGCTCTCTTATATACTCATGCAGCTTCACACACACAAACACTTATATATATATATATATATATATATATGTACACTCATCCATCGTATACATTACCACATCTTGAAATTCCTTCCAGGAATGTGACTGATCACATGACCTGAAAGGTTCAATGGCTAATCAACAACTTTGTTTGATTGGGACCCTATCCATGCCACCTCACATATCAGGAGTGTCGTTCTTCTTTTCATAAAGAGGTCCAAGGGCTAGTCTTGCAGAAGTTTTTTCAGCTACACAGGATGCGCAACATCCGTGCAAGTCCTGGTGACTTTCTCCCCTGCACTGCACCGATCAGATAGATCAGTGTGGGGCAGGAGAAAGGAGAACAGTTCTTTCAGTGATCATGAAGGATGCTGTCAGTGTTTTCCTCCATCAGAATAAGCAGCCTCTAGACTGTAAGAAACACACACATTTTAACATCATTTTGATTGTCTAAAATTTACTGCAGCTAAAAATTACATTTGGTTTACAATGCATTTTGCCAGATATGTTGTCACTTGTCAAAGCTAAGAATTTTACATGCTGGGTTTTTTTATGGCACATTTAGCACTGATAAGTTGTCACACTCTTGCTTAATATGTTAACATTCTGTCTGTAAACTGTATATGCATAGCTACCTTTTTGAAGCAATATTGAGATTTACTTAAGAACGTGGGGCCCAATAAATACCATCAATGGTGCCCAGTCCAAGAGATGGTGGATCCTATAGGTAAACACCACCTCATCATGCACTAAAACTTACTAAAAAAAAAAAAAGATGTGAAGTTCACACATATAGAAAATGGACATTTTGTGAATACATATTACACGTATTGTAAAATAGATAGAGCTCATATGTAGAGTTTGTTTGATAAACTTTCCTACTACTTTGTCTAAATTAGAAGCAAATTGGTTGAACATTACTTCTACCTAAAATGGCAGAAAACGCACCTATCTTGGTGATGGACAGGACAGCTAGAGGGGATATGGAGGAGGCTGTTATTTTTTTTTTAATAGGTGTACTTTCACCAATTTGCTGATAATTCATTGAAAGTAGATGATCGGTACAATTGCTGCCAATGCATTTTTTAAAGCTGTATTGTCATGAGTCAAATTTGATCATGTTAGGTTCTTGCATAGGTCCTATAGCATTGATAAGTTTCCACCCTCTTTCCTACATACACACATCTCTCCTGCATACACACAACTCTACTACTATCACACACGCAATTTTCCGAAATACACACACAACTCTCCTCCATACACAAACACAGTTCTAACACATATAGCTTTTCTACAGCTTTGAAGTATGCACTCACACCTCTGTTACATACACGCACTGTTTTGCTACATACTTGTACACAGCTTTCTTACATACACCAACAGCTCTCTTATATACTCATGCAGCTCCACACACACAAACACTTATATATATATATATATATATATATATATGTACACTCATCCATCGTATACATTACCACATCTTGAAATTCCTTCCAGGAATGTGACTGATCACATGACCTGAAAGGTTCAATGGCTAATCAACAACTTTGTTTGATTGGGACCCTATCCATGCCACCTCACATATCAGGAGTGTCGTTCTTCTTTTCATAAAGAGGTCCAAGGGCTAGTCTTGCAGAAGTTTTTTCAGCTACACAGGATGCGCAACATCCGTGCAAGTCCTGGTGACTTTCTCCCCTGCACTGCACCGATCAGATAGATCAGTGTGGGGCAGGAGAAAGGAGAACAGTTCTTTCAGTGATCATGAAGGATGCTGTCAGTGTTTTCCTCCATCAGAATAAGCAGCCTCTAGACTGTAAGAAACACACACATTTTAACATCATTTTGATTGTCTAAAATTTACTGCAGCTAAAAATTACATTTGGTTTACAATGCATTTTGCCAGATATGTTGTCACTTGTCAAAGCTAAGAATTTTACATGCTGGGTTTTTTTATGGCACATTTAGCACTGATAAGTTGTCACACTCTTGCTTAATATGTTAACATTCTGTCTGTAAACTGTATATGCATAGCTACCTTTTTGAAGCAATATTGAGATTTACTTAAGAACGTGGGGCCCAATAAATACCATCAATGGTGCCCAGTCCAAGAGATGGTGGATCCTATAGGTAAACACCACCTCATCATGCACTAAAACTTACTAAAAAAAAAAAAGATGTGAAGTTCACACATATAGAAAATGGACATTTTGTGAATACATATTACACGTATTGTAAAATAGATAGAGCTCATATGTAGAGTTTGTTTGATAAACTTTCCTACTACTTTGTCTAAATTAGAAGCAAATTGGTTGAACATTACTTCTACCTAAAATGGCAGAAAACGCACCTATCTTGGTGATGGACAGGACAGCTAGAGGGGATATGGAGGAGGCTGTTATTTTTTTTTTAATAGGTGTACTTTCACCAATTTGCTGATAATTCATTGAAAGTAGATGATCGGTACAATTGCTGCCAATGCATTTTTTAAAGCTGTATTGTCATGAGTCAAATTTGATCATGTTAGGTTCTTGCATAGGTCCTATAGCATTGATAAGTTTCCACCCTCTTTCCTACATACACACATCTCTCCTGCATACACACAACTCTACTACTATCACACACGCAATTTTCCGAAATACACACACAACTCTCCTCCATACACAAACACAGTTCTAACACATATAGCTTTTCTACAGCTTTGAAGTATGCACTCACACCTCTGTTACATACACGCACTGTTTTGCTACATACTTGTACACAGCTTTCTTACATACACCAACAGCTCTCTTATATACTCATGCAGCTCCACACACACAAACACTTATATATATATATATATATATATATGTACACTCATCCATCGTATACATTACCACATCTTGAAATTCCTTCCAGGAATGTGACTGATCACATGACCTGAAAGGTTCAATGGCTAATCAACAACTTTGTTTGATTGGGACCCTATCCATGCCACCTCACATATCAGGAGTGTCGTTCTTCTTTTCATAAAGAGGTCCAAGGGCTAGTCTTGCAGAAGTTTTTTCAGCTACACAGGATGCGCAACATCCGTGCAAGTCCTGGTGACTTTCTCCCCTGCACTGCACCGATCAGATAGATCAGTGTGGGGCAGGAGAAAGGAGAACAGTTCTTTCAGTGATCATGAAGGATGCTGTCAGTGTTTTCCTCCATCAGAATAAGCAGCCTCTAGACTGTAAGAAACACACACATTTTAACATCATTTTGATTGTCTAAAATTTACTGCAGCTAAAAATTACATTTGGTTTACAATGCATTTTGCCAGATATGTTGTCACTTGTCAAAGCTAAGAATTTTACATGCTGGGTTTTTTTATGGCACATTTAGCACTGATAAGTTGTCACACTCTTGCTTAATATGTTAACATTCTGTCTGTAAACTGTATATGCATAGCTACCTTTTTGAAGCAATATTGAGATTTACTTAAGAACGTGGGGCCCAATAAATACCATCAATGGTGCCCAGTCCAAGAGATGGTGGATCCTATAGGTAAACACCACCTCATCATGCACTAAAACTTACTAAAAAAAAAAAAGATGTGAAGTTCACACATATAGAAAATGGACATTTTGTGAATACATATTACACGTATTGTAAAATAGATAGAGCTCATATGTAGAGTTTGTTTGATAAACTTTCCTACTACTTTGTCTAAATTAGAAGCAAATTGGTTGAACATTACTTCTACCTAAAATGGCAGAAAACGCACCTATCTTGGTGATGGACAGGACAGCTAGAGGGGATATGGAGGAGGCTGTTATTTTTTTTTTAATAGGTGTACTTTCACCAATTTGCTGATAATTCATTGAAAGTAGATGATCGGTACAATTGCTGCCAATGCATTTTTTAAAGCTGTATTGTCATGAGTCAAATTTGATCATGTTAGGTTCTTGCATAGGTCCTATAGCATTGATAAGTTTCCACCCTCTTTCCTACATACACACATCTCTCCTGCATACACACAACTCTACTACTATCACACACGCAATTTTCCGAAATACACACACAACTCTCCTCCATACACAAACACAGTTCTAACACATATAGCTTTTCTACAGCTTTGAAGTATGCACTCACACCTCTGTTACATACACGCACTGTTTTGCTACATACTTGTACACAGCTTTCTTACATACACCAACAGCTCTCTTATATACTCATGCAGCTCCACACACACAAACACTTATATATATATATATATATATATATGTACACTCATCCATCGTATACATTACCACATCTTGAAATTCCTTCCAGGAATGTGACTGATCACATGACCTGAAAGGTTCAATGGCTAATCAACAACTTTGTTTGATTGGGACCCTATCCATGCCACCTCACATATCAGGAGTGTCGTTCTTCTTTTCATAAAGAGGTCCAAGGGCTAGTCTTGCAGAAGTTTTTTCAGCTACACAGGATGCGCAACATCCGTGCAAGTCCTGGTGACTTTCTCCCCTGCACTGCACCGATCAGATAGATCAGTGTGGGGCAGGAGAAAGGAGAACAGTTCTTTCAGTGATCATGAAGGATGCTGTCAGTGTTTTCCTCCATCAGAATAAGCAGCCTCTAGACTGTAAGAAACACACACATTTTAACATCATTTTGATTGTCTAAAATTTACTGCAGCTAAAAATTACATTTGGTTTACAATGCATTTTGCCAGATATGTTGTCACTTGTCAAAGCTAAGAATTTTACATGCTGGGTTTTTTTATGGCACATTTAGCACTGATAAGTTGTCACACTCTTGATAATTTGTTAACATTCTGTCTGTAAACTGTATATGCATAGCTACCTTTTTGAAGCAATATTGAGATTTACTTAAGAACGTGGGGCCCAATAAATACCATCAATGGTGCCCAGTCCAAGAGATGGTGGATCCTATAGGTAAACACCACCTCATCATGCACTAAAACTTACAAAAAAAAAAAAAGATGTGAAGTTCACACATATAGAAAATGGACATTTTGTGAATACATATTACACGTATT
Organism: Phyllobates terribilis; assembly: GCF_046119375.1. Classification (NCBI taxonomy): domain Eukaryota; kingdom Metazoa; phylum Chordata; class Amphibia; order Anura; family Dendrobatidae; genus Phyllobates; species Phyllobates terribilis. The sequence goes on along the minus strand of NW_027363612.1, from coordinate 359,097 downwards.
GTAAAATAGATAGAGCTCATATGTAGAGTTTGTTTGATAAACTTTCCTACTACTTTGTCTAAATTAGAAGCAAATTGGTTGAACATTACTTCTACCTAAAATGGCAGAAAACGCACCTATCTTGGTGATGGACAGGACAGCTAGAGGGGATATGGAGGAGGCTGTTATTTTTTTTTTAATAGGTGTACTTTCACCAATTTGCTGATAATTCATTGAAAGTAGATGATCGGTACAATTGCTGCCAATGCATTTTTTAAAGCTGTATTGTCATGAGTCAAATTTGATCATGTTAGGTTCTTGCATAGGTCCTATAGCATTGATAAGTTTCCACCCTCTTTCCTACATACACACATCTCTCCTGCATACACACAACTCTACTACTATCACACACGCAATTTTCCGAAATACACACACAACTCTCCTCCATACACAATCACAGTTCTAACACATATAGCTTTTCTACAGCTTTGAAGTATGCACTCACACCTCTGTTACATACACGCACTGTTTTGCTACATACTTGTACACAGCTTTCTTACATACACCAACAGCTCTCTTATATACTCATGCAGCTCCACACACACAAACACTTATATATATATATATATATATATATATATGTACACTCATCCATCGTATACATTACCACATCTTGAAATTCCTTCCAGGAATGTGACTGATCACATGACCTGAAAGGTTCAATGGCTAATCAACAACTTTGTTTGATTGGGACCCTATCCATGCCACCTCACATATCAGGAGTGTCGTTCTTCTTTTCATAAAGAGGTCCAAGGGCTAGTCTTGCAGAAGTTTTTTCAGCTACACAGGATGCGCAACATCCGTGCAAGTCCTGGTGACTTTCTCCCCTGCACTGCACCGATCAGATAGATCAGTGTGGGGCAGGAGAAAGGAGAACAGTTCTTTCAGTGATCATGAAGGATGCTGTCAGTGTTTTCCTCCATCAGAATAAGCAGCCTCTAGACTGTAAGAAACACACACATTTTAACATCATTTTGATTGTCTAAAATTTACTGCAGCTAAAAATTACATTTGGTTTACAATGCATTTTGCCAGATATGTTGTCACTTGTCAAAGCTAAGAATTTTACATGCTGGGTTTTTTTATGGCACATTTAGCACTGATAAGTTGTCACACTCTTGCTTAATATGTTAACATTCTGTCTGTAAACTGTATATGCATAGCTACCTTTTTGAAGCAATATTGAGATTTACTTAAGAACGTGGGGCCCAATAAATACCATCAATGGTGCCCAGTCCAAGAGATGGTGGATCCTATAGGTAAACACCACCTCATCATGCACTAAAACTTACTAAAAAAAAAAAAGATGTGAAGTTCACACATATAGAAAATGGACATTTTGTGAATACATATTACACGTATTGTAAAATAGATAGAGCTCATATGTAGAGTTTGTTTGATAAACTTTCCTACTACTTTGTCTAAATTAGAAGCAAATTGGTTGAACATTACTTCTACCTAAAATGGCAGAAAACGCACCTATCTTGGTGATGGACAGGACAGCTAGAGGGGATATGGAGGAGGCTGTTATTTTTTTTTTAATAGGTGTACTTTCACCAATTTACTGATAATTAATTGAAAGTAGATGATCGGTACAATTGCTGCCAATGCATTTTTTAAAGCTGTATTGTCATGAGTCAAATTTGATCATGTTAGGTTCTTGCATAGGTCCTATAGCATTGATAAGTTTCCACCCTCTTTCCTACATACACACATCTCTCCTGCATACACACAACTCTACTACTATCACACACGCAATTTTCCGAAATACACACACAACTCTCCTCCATACACAAACACAGTTCTAACACATATAGCTTTTCTACAGCTTTGAAGTATGCACTCACACCTCTGTTACATACACGCACTGTTTTGCTACATACTTGTACACAGATTTCTTACATACACCAACAGCTCTCTTATATACTCATGCAGCTCCACACACACAAACACTTTTATATATATATATATATATATATATATATGTACACTCATCCATCGTATACATTACCACATCTTGAAATTCCTTCCAGGAATGTGACTGATCACATGACCTGAAAGGTTCAATGGCTAATCAACAACTTTGTTTGATTGGGACCCTATCCATGCCACCTCACATATCAGGAGTGTCGTTCTTCTTTTCATAAAGAGGTCCAAGGGCTAGTCTTGCAGAAGTTTTTTCAGCTACACAGGATGCGCAACATCCGTGCAAGTCCTGGTGACTTTCTCCCCTGCACTGCACCGATCAGATAGATCAGTGTGGGGCAGGAGAAAGGAGAACAGTTCTTTCAGTGATCATGAAGGATGCTGTCAGTGTTTTCCTCCATCAGAATAAGCAGCCTCTAGACTGTAAGAAACACACACATTTTAACATCATTTTGATTGTCTAAAATTTACTGCAGCTAAAAATTACATTTGGTTTACAATGCATTTTGCCAGATATGTTGTCACTTGTCAAAGCTAAGAATTTTACATGCTGGGTTTTTTTATGGCACATTTAGCACTGATAAGTTGTCACACTCTTGATAATTTGTTAACATTCTGTCTGTAAACTGTATATGCATAGCTACCTTTTTGAAGCAATATTGAGATTTACTTAAGAACGTGGGGCCCAATAAATACCATCAATGGTGCCCAGTCCAAGAGATGGTGGATCCTATAGGTAAACACCACCTCATCATGCACTAAAACTTACAAAAAAAAAAAAAGATGTGAAGTTCACACATATAGAAAATGGACATTTTGTGAATACATATTACACGTATTGTAAAATAGATAGAGCTCATATGTAGAGTTTGTTTGATAAACTTTCCTACTACTTTGTCTAAATTAGAAGCAAATTGGTTGAACATTACTTCTACCTAAAATGGCAGAAAACGCACCTATCTTGGTGATGGACAGGACAGCTAGAGGGGATATGGAGGAGGCTGTTATTTTTTTTTTAATAGGTGTACTTTCACCAATTTGCTGATAATTCATTGAAAGTAGATGATCGGTACAATTGCTGCCAATGCATTTTTTAAAGCTGTATTGTCATGAGTCAAATTTGATCATGTTAGGTTCTTGCATAGGTCCTATAGCATTGATAAGTTTCCACCCTCTTTCCTACATACACACATCTCTCCTGCATACACACAACTCTACTACTATCACACACGCAATTTTCCGAAATACACACACAACTCTCCTCCATACACAATCACAGTTCTAACACATATAGCTTTTCTACAGCTTTGAAGTATGCACTCACACCTCTGTTACATACACGCACTGTTTTGCTACATACTTGTACACAGCTTTCTTACATACACCAACAGCTCTCTTATATACTCATGCAGCTCCACACACACAAACACTTATATATATATATATATATATATATATATGTACACTCATCCATCGTATACATTACCACATCTTGAAATTCCTTCCAGGAATGTGACTGATCACATGACCTGAAAGGTTCAATGGCTAATCAACAACTTTGTTTGATTGGGACCCTATCCATGCCACCTCACATATCAGGAGTGTCGTTCTTCTTTTCATAAAGAGGTCCAAGGGCTAGTCTTGCAGAAGTTTTTTCAGCTACACAGGATGCGCAACATCCGTGCAAGTCCTGGTGACTTTCTCCCCTGCACTGCACCGATCAGATAGATCAGTGTGGGGCAGGAGAAAGGAGAACAGTTCTTTCAGTGATCATGAAGGATGCTGTCAGTGTTTTCCTCCATCAGAATAAGCAGCCTCTAGACTGTAAGAAACACACACATTTTAACATCATTTTGATTGTCTAAAATTTACTGCAGCTAAAAATTACATTTGGTTTACAATGCATTTTGCCAGATATGTTGTCACTTGTCAAAGCTAAGAATTTTACATGCTGGGTTTTTTTATGGCACATTTAGCACTGATAAGTTGTCACACTCTTGCTTAATATGTTAACATTCTGTCTGTAAACTGTATATGCATAGCTACCTTTTTGAAGCAATATTGAGATTTACTTAAGAACGTGGGGCCCAATAAATACCATCAATGGTGCCCAGTCCAAGAGATGGTGGATCCTATAGGTAAACACCACCTCATCATGCACTAAAACTTACTAAAAAAAAAAAAGATGTGAAGTTCACACATATAGAAAATGGACATTTTGTGAATACATATTACACGTATTGTAAAATAGATAGAGCTCATATGTAGAGTTTGTTTGATAAACTTTCCTACTACTTTGTCTAAATTAGAAGCAAATTGGTTGAACATTACTTCTACCTAAAATGGCAGAAAACGCACCTATCTTGGTGATGGACAGGACAGCTAGAGGGGATATGGAGGAGGCTGTTATTTTTTTTTTAATAGGTGTACTTTCACCAATTTACTGATAATTAATTGAAAGTAGATGATCGGTACAATTGCTGCCAATGCATTTTTTAAAGCTGTATTGTCATGAGTCAAATTTGATCATGTTAGGTTCTTGCATAGGTCCTATAGCATTGATAAGTTTCCACCCTCTTTCCTACATACACACATCTCTCCTGCATACACACAACTCTACTACTATCACACACGCAATTTTCCGAAATACACACACAACTCTCCTCCATACACAAACACAGTTCTAACACATATAGCTTTTCTACAGCTTTGAAGTATGCACTCACACCTCTGTTACATACACGCACTGTTTTGCTACATACTTGTACACAGATTTCTTACATACACCAACAGCTCTCTTATATACTCATGCAGCTCCACACACACAAACACTTTTATATATATATATATATATATATATATATGTACACTCATCCATCGTATACATTACCACATCTTGAAATTCCTTCCAGGAATGTGACTGATCACATGACCTGAAAGGTTCAATGGCTAATCAACAACTTTGTTTGATTGGGACCCTATCCATGCCACCTCACATATCAGGAGTGTCGTTCTTCTTTTCATAAAGAGGTCCAAGGGCTAGTCTTGCAGAAGTTTTTTCAGCTACACAGGATGCGCAACATCCGTGCAAGTCCTGGTGACTTTCTCCCCTGCACTGCACCGATCAGATAGATCAGTGTGGGGCAGGAGAAAGGAGAACAGTTCTTTCAGTGATCATGAAGGATGCTGTCAGTGTTTTCCTCCATCAGAATAAGCAGCCTCTAGACTGTAAGAAACACACACATTTTAACATCATTTTGATTGTCTAAAATTTACTGCAGCTAAAAATTACATTTGGTTTACAATGCATTTTGCCAGATATGTTGTCACTTGTCAAAGCTAAGAATTTTACATGCTGGGTTTTTTTATGGCACATTTAGCACTGATAAGTTGTCACACTCTTGATAATTTGTTAACATTCTGTCTGTAAACTGTATATGCATAGCTACCTTTTTGAAGCAATATTGAGATTTACTTAAGAACGTGGGGCCCAATAAATACCATCAATGGTGCCCAGTCCAAGAGATGGTGGATCCTATAGGTAAACACCACCTCATCATGCACTAAAACTTACAAAAAAAAAAAAAGATGTGAAGTTCACACATATAGAAAATGGACATTTTGTGAATACATATTACACGTATTGTAAAATAGATAGAGCTCATATGTAGAGTTTGTTTGATAAACTTTCCTACTACTTTGTCTAAATTAGAAGCAAATTGGTTGAACATTACTTCTACCTAAAATGGCAGAAAACGCACCTATCTTGGTGATGGACAGGACAGCTAGAGGGGATATGGAGGAGGCTGTTATTTTTTTTTTAATAGGTGTACTTTCACCAATTTGCTGATAATTCATTGAAAGTAGATGATCGGTACAATTGCTGCCAATGCATTTTTTAAAGCTGTATTGTCATGAGTCAAATTTGATCATGTTAGGTTCTTGCATAGGTCCTATAGCATTGATAAGTTTCCACCCTCTTTCCTACATACACACATCTCTCCTGCATACACACAACTCTACTACTATCACACACGCAATTTTCCGAAATACACACACAACTCTCCTCCATACACAATCACAGTTCTAACACATATAGCTTTTCTACAGCTTTGAAGTATGCACTCACACCTCTGTTACATACACGCACTGTTTTGCTACATACTTGTACACAGCTTTCTTACATACACCAACAGCTCTCTTATATACTCATGCAGCTCCACACACACAAACACTTATATATATATATATATATATATATATGTACACTCATCCATCGTATACATTACCACATCTTGAAATTCCTTCCAGGAATGTGACTGATCACATGACCTGAAAGGTTCAATGGCTAATCAACAACTTTGTTTGATTGGGACCCTATCCATGCCACCTCACATATCAGGAGTGTCGTTCTTCTTTTCATAAAGAGGTCCAAGGGCTAGTCTTGCAGAAGTTTTTTCAGCTACACAGGATGCGCAACATCCGTGCAAGTCCTGGTGACTTTCTCCCCTGCACTGCACCGATCAGATAGATCAGTGTGGGGCAGGAGAAAGGAGAACAGTTCTTTCAGTGATCATGAAGGATGCTGTCAGTGTTTTCCTCCATCAGAATAAGCAGCCTCTAGACTGTAAGAAACACACACATTTTAACATCATTTTGATTGTCTAAAATTTACTGCAGCTAAAAATTACATTTGGTTTACAATGCATTTTGCCAGATATGTTGTCACTTGTCAAAGCTAAGAATTTTACATGCTGGGTTTTTTTATGGCACATTTAGCACTGATAAGTTGTCACACTCTTGCTTAATATGTTAACATTCTGTCTGTAAACTGTATATGCATAGCTACCTTTTTGAAGCAATATTGAGATTTACTTAAGAACGTGGGGCCCAATAAATACCATCAATGGTGCCCAGTCCAAGAGATGGTGGATCCTATAGGTAAACACCACCTCATCATGCACTAAAACTTACTAAAAAAAAAAAAGATGTGAAGTTCACACATATAGAAAATGGACATTTTGTGAATACATATTACACGTATTGTAAAATAGATAGAGCTCATATGTAGAGTTTGTTTGATAAACTTTCCTACTACTTTGTCTAAATTAGAAGCAAATTGGTTGAACATTACTTCTACCTAAAATGGCAGAAAACGCACCTATCTTGGTGATGGACAGGACAGCTAGAGGGGATATGGAGGAGGCTGTTATTTTTTTTTTAATAGGTGTACTTTCACCAATTTACTGATAATTAATTGAAAGTAGATGATCGGTACAATTGCTGCCAATGCATTTTTTAAAGCTGTATTGTCATGAGTCAAATTTGATCATGTTAGGTTCTTGCATAGGTCCTATAGCATTGATAAGTTTCCACCCTCTTTCCTACATACACACATCTCTCCTGCATACACACAACTCTACTACTATCACACACGCAATTTTCCGAAATACACACACAACTCTCCTCCATACACAAACACAGTTCTAACACATATAGCTTTTCTACAGCTTTGAAGTATGCACTCACACCTCTGTTACATACACGCACTGTTTTGCTACATACTTGTACACAGATTTCTTACATACACCAACAGCTCTCTTATATACTCATGCAGCTCCACACACACAAACACTTATATATATATATATATATATATATATGTACACTCATCCATCGTATACATTACCACATCTTGAAATTCCTTCCAGGAATGTGACTGATCACATGACCTGAAAGGTTCAATGGCTAATCAACAACTTTGTTTGATTGGGACCCTATCCATGCCACCTCACATATCAGGAGTGTCGTTCTTCTTTTCATAAAGAGGTCCAAGGGCTAGTCTTGCAGAAGTTTTTTCAGCTACACAGGATGCGCAACATCCGTGCAAGTCCTGGTGACTTTCTCCCCTGCACTGCACCGATCAGATAGATCAGTGTGGGGCAGGAGAAAGGAGAACAGTTCTTTCAGTGATCATGAAGGATGCTGTCAGTGTTTTCCTCCATCAGAATAAGCAGCCTCTAGACTGTAAGAAACACACACATTTTAACATCATTTTGATTGTCTAAAATTTACTGCAGCTAAAAATTACATTTGGTTTACAATGCATTTTGCCAGATATGTTGTCACTTGTCAAAGCTAAGAATTTTACATGCTGGGTTTTTTTATGGCACATTTAGCACTGATAAGTTGTCACACTCTTGCTTAATATGTTAACATTCTGTCTGTAAACTGTATATGCATAGCTACCTTTTTGAAGCAATATTGAGATTTACTTAAGAACGTGGGGCCCAATAAATACCATCAATGGTGCCCAGTCCAAGAGATGGTGGATCCTATAGGTAAACACCACCTCATCATGCACTAAAACTTACTAAAAAAAAAAAAGATGTGAAGTTCACACATATAGAAAATGGACATTTTGTGAATACATATTACACGTATTGTAAAATAGATAGAGCTCATATGTAGAGTTTGTTTGATAAACTTTCCTACTACTTTGTCTAAATTAGAAGCAAATTGGTTGAACATTACTTCTACCTAAAATGGCAGAAAACGCACCTATCTTGGTGATGGACAGGACAGCTAGAGGGGATATGGAGGAGGCTGTTATTTTTTTTTTAATAGGTGTACTTTCACCAATTTGCTGATAATTCATTGAAAGTAGATGATCGGTACAATTGCTGCCAATGCATTTTTTAAAGCTGTATTGTCATGAGTCAAATTTGATCATGTTAGGTTCTTGCATAGGTCCTATAGCATTGATAAGTTTCCACCCTCTTTCCTACATACACACATCTCTCCTGCATACACACAACTCTACTACTATCACACACGCAATTTTCCGAAATACACACACAACTCTCCTCCATACACAATCACAGTTCTAACACATATAGCTTTTCTACAGCTTTGAAGTATGCACTCACACCTCTGTTACATACACGCACTGTTTTGCTACATACTTGTACACAGCTTTCTTACATACACCAACAGCTCTCTTATATACTCATGCAGCTCCACACACACAAACACTTATATATATATATATATATATATATATGTACACTCATCCATCGTATACATTACCACATCTTGAAATTCCTTCCAGGAATGTGACTGATCACATGACCTGAAAGGTTCAATGGCTAATCAACAACTTTGTTTGATTGGGACCCTATCCATGCCACCTCACATATCAGGAGTGTCGTTCTTCTTTTCATAAAGAGGTCCAAGGGCTAGTCTTGCAGAAGTTTTTTCAGCTACACAGGATGCGCAACATCCGTGCAAGTCCTGGTGACTTTCTCCCCTGCACTGCACCGATCAGATAGATCAGTGTGGGGCAGGAGAAAGGAGAACAGTTCTTTCAGTGATCATGAAGGATGCTGTCAGTGTTTTCCTCCATCAGAATAAGCAGCCTCTAGACTGTAAGAAACACACACATTTTAACATCATTTTGATTGTCTAAAATTTACTGCAGCTAAAAATTACATTTGGTTTACAATGCATTTTGCCAGATATGTTGTCACTTGTCAAAGCTAAGAATTTTACATGCTGGGTTTTTTTATGGCACATTTAGCACTGATAAGTTGTCACACTCTTGCTTAATATGTTAACATTCTGTCTGTAAACTGTATATGCATAGCTACCTTTTTGAAGCAATATTGAGATTTACTTAAGAACGTGGGGCCCAATAAATACCATCAATGGTGCCCAGTCCAAGAGATGGTGGATCCTATAGGTAAACACCACCTCATCATGCACTAAAACTTACTAAAAAAAAAAAAGATGTGAAGTTCACACATATAGAAAATGGACATTTTGTGAATACATATTACACGTATTGTAAAATAGATAGAGCTCATATGTAGAGTTTGTTTGATAAACTTTCCTACTACTTTGTCTAAATTAGAAGCAAATTGGTTGAACATTACTTCTACCTAAAATGGCAGAAAACGCACCTATCTTGGTGATGGACAGGACAGCTAGAGGGGATATGGAGGAGGCTGTTATTTTTTTTTTAATAGGTGTACTTTCACCAATTTACTGATAATTAATTGAAAGTAGATGATCGGTACAATTGCTGCCAATGCATTTTTTAAAGCTGTATTGTCATGAGTCAAATTTGATCATGTTAGGTTCTTGCATAGGTCCTATAGCATTGATAAGTTTCCACCCTCTTTCCTACATACACACATCTCTCCTGCATACACACAACTCTACTACTATCACACACGCAATTTTCCGAAATACACACACAACTCTCCTCCATACACAAACACAGTTCTAACACATATAGCTTTTCTACAGCTTTGAAGTATGCACTCACACCTCTGTTACATACACGCACTGTTTTGCTACATACTTGTACACAGATTTCTTACATACACCAACAGCTCTCTTATATACTCATGCAGCTCCACACACACAAACACTTATATATATATATATATATATATATATATGTACACTCATCCATCGTATACATTACCACATCTTGAAATTCCTTCCAGGAATGTGACTGATCACATGACCTGAAAGGTTCAATGGCTAATCAACAACTTTGTTTGATTGGGACCCTATCCATGCCACCTCACATATCAGGAGTGTCGTTCTTCTTTTCATAAAGAGGTCCAAGGGCTAGTCTTGCAGAAGTTTTTTCAGCTACACAGGATGCGCAACATCCGTGCAAGTCCTGGTGACTTTCTCCCCTGCACTGCACCGATCAGATAGATCAGTGTGGGGCAGGAGAAAGGAGAACAGTTCTTTCAGTGATCATGAAGGATGCTGTCAGTGTTTTCCTCCATCAGAATAAGCAGCCTCTAGACTGTAAGAAACACACACATTTTAACATCATTTTGATTGTCTAAAATTTACTGCAGCTAAAAATTACATTTGGTTTACAATGCATTTTGCCAGATATGTTGTCACTTGTCAAAGCTAAGAATTTTACATGCTGGGTTTTTTTATGGCACATTTAGCACTGATAAGTTGTCACACTCTTGATAATTTGTTAACATTCTGTCTGTAAACTGTATATGCATAGCTACCTTTTTGAAGCAATATTGAGATTTACTTAAGAACGTGGGGCCCAATAAATACCATCAATGGTGCCCAGTCCAAGAGATGGTGGATCCTATAGGTAAACACCACCTCATCATGCACTAAAACTTACAAAAAAAAAAAAAGATGTGAAGTTCACACATATAGAAAATGGACATTTTGTGAATACATATTACACGTATTGTAAAATAGATAGAGCTCATATGTAGAGTTTGTTTGATAAACTTTCCTACTACTTTGTCTAAATTAGAAGCAAATTGGTTGAACATTACTTCTACCTAAAATGGCAGAAAACGCACCTATCTTGGTGATGGACAGGACAGCTAGAGGGGATATGGAGGAGGCTGTTATTTTTTTTTTAATAGGTGTACTTTCACCAATTTGCTGATAATTCATTGAAAGTAGATGATCGGTACAATTGCTGCCAATGCATTTTTTAAAGCTGTATTGTCATGAGTCAAATTTGATCATGTTAGGTTCTTGCATAGGTCCTATAGCATTGATAAGTTTCCACCCTCTTTCCTACATACACACATCTCTCCTGCATACACACAACTCTACTACTATCACACACGCAATTTTCCGAAATACACACACAACTCTCCTCCATACACAATCACAGTTCTAACACATATAGCTTTTCTACAGCTTTGAAGTATGCACTCACACCTCTGTTACATACACGCACTGTTTTGCTACATACTTGTACACAGCTTTCTTACATACACCAACAGCTCTCTTATATACTCATGCAGCTCCACACACACAAACACTTATATATATATATATATATATATATATGTACACTCATCCATCGTATACATTACCACATCTTGAAATTCCTTCCAGGAATGTGACTGATCACATGACCTGAAAGGTTCAATGGCTAATCAACAACTTTGTTTGATTGGGACCCTATCCATGCCACCTCACATATCAGGAGTGTCGTTCTTCTTTTCATAAAGAGGTCCAAGGGCTAGTCTTGCAGAAGTTTTTTCAGCTACACAGGATGCGCAACATCCGTGCAAGTCCTGGTGACTTTCTCCCCTGCACTGCACCGATCAGATAGATCAGTGTGGGGCAGGAGAAAGGAGAACAGTTCTTTCAGTGATCATGAAGGATGCTGTCAGTGTTTTCCTCCATCAGAATAAGCAGCCTCTAGACTGTAAGAAACACACACATTTTAACATCATTTTGATTGTCTAAAATTTACTGCAGCTAAAAATTACATTTGGTTTACAATGCATTTTGCCAGATATGTTGTCACTTGTCAAAGCTAAGAATTTTACATGCTGGGTTTTTTTATGGCACATTTAGCACTGATAAGTTGTCACACTCTTGCTTAATATGTTAACATTCTGTCTGTAAACTGTATATGCATAGCTACCTTTTTGAAGCAATATTGAGATTTACTTAAGAACGTGGGGCCCAATAAATACCATCAATGGTGCCCAGTCCAAGAGATGGTGGATCCTATAGGTAAACACCACCTCATCATGCACTAAAACTTACTAAAAAAAAAAAAGATGTGAAGTTCACACATATAGAAAATGGACATTTTGTGAATACATATTACACGTATTGTAAAATAGATAGAGCTCATATGTAGAGTTTGTTTGATAAACTTTCCTACTACTTTGTCTAAATTAGAAGCAAATTGGTTGAACATTACTTCTACCTAAAATGGCAGAAAACGCACCTATCTTGGTGATGGACAGGACAGCTAGAGGGGATATGGAGGAGGCTGTTATTTTTTTTTTAATAGGTGTACTTTCACCAATTTACTGATAATTAATTGAAAGTAGATGATCGGTACAATTGCTGCCAATGCATTTTTTAAAGCTGTATTGTCATGAGTCAAATTTGATCATGTTAGGTTCTTGCATAGGTCCTATAGCATTGATAAGTTTCCACCCTCTTTCCTACATACACACATCTCTCCTGCATACACACAACTCTACTACTATCACACACGCAATTTTCCGAAATACACACACAACTCTCCTCCATACACAAACACAGTTCTAACACATATAGCTTTTCTACAGCTTTGAAGTATGCACTCACACCTCTGTTACATACACGCACTGTTTTGCTACATACTTGTACACAGATTTCTTACATACACCAACAGCTCTCTTATATACTCATGCAGCTCCACACACACAAACACTTATATATATATATATATATATATATATATGTACACTCATCCATCGTATACATTACCACATCTTGAAATTCCTTCCAGGAATGTGACTGATCACATGACCTGAAAGGTTCAATGGCTAATCAACAACTTTGTTTGATTGGGACCCTATCCATGCCACCTCACATATCAGGAGTGTCGTTCTTCTTTTCATAAAGAGGTCCAAGGGCTAGTCTTGCAGAAGTTTTTTCAGCTACACAGGATGCGCAACATCCGTGCAAGTCCTGGTGACTTTCTCCCCTGCACTGCACCGATCAGATAGATCAGTGTGGGGCAGGAGAAAGGAGAACAGTTCTTTCAGTGATCATGAAGGATGCTGTCAGTGTTTTCCTCCATCAGAATAAGCAGCCTCTAGACTGTAAGAAACACACACATTTTAACATCATTTTGATTGTCTAAAATTTACTGCAGCTAAAAATTACATTTGGTTTACAATGCATTTTGCCAGATATGTTGTCACTTGTCAAAGCTAAGAATTTTACATGCTGGGTTTTTTTATGGCACATTTAGCACTGATAAGTTGTCACACTCTTGCTTAATATGTTAACATTCTGTCTGTAAACTGTATATGCATAGCTACCTTTTTGAAGCAATATTGAGATTTACTTAAGAACGTGGGGCCCAATAAATACCATCAATGGTGCCCAGTCCAAGAGATGGTGGATCCTATAGGTAAACACCACCTCATCATGCACTAAAACTTACTAAAAAAAAAAAAGATGTGAAGTTCACACATATAGAAAATGGACATTTTGTGAATACATATTACACGTATTGTAAAATAGATAGAGCTCATATGTAGAGTTTGTTTGATAAACTTTCCTACTACTTTGTCTAAATTAGAAGCAAATTGGTTGAACATTACTTCTACCTAAAATGGCAGAAAACGCACCTATCTTGGTGATGGACAGGACAGCTAGAGGGGATATGGAGGAGGCTGTTATTTTTTTTTTAATAGGTGTACTTTCACCAATTTGCTGATAATTCATTGAAAGTAGATGATCGGTACAATTGCTGCCAATGCATTTTTTAAAGCTGTATTGTCATGAGTCAAATTTGATCATGTTAGGTTCTTGCATAGGTCCTATAGCATTGATAAGTTTCCACCCTCTTTCCTACATACACACATCTCTCCTGCATACACACAACTCTACTACTATCACACACGCAATTTTCCGAAATACACACACAACTCTCCTCCATACACAAACACAGTTCTAACACATATAGCTTTTCTACAGCTTTGAAGTATGCACTCACACCTCTGTTACATACACGCACTGTTTTGCTACATACTTGTACACAGCTTTCTTACATACACCAACAGCTCTCTTATATACTCATGCAGCTCCACACACACAAACACTTATATATATATATATATATATATATGTACACTCATCCATCGTATACATTACCACATCTTGAAATTCCTTCCAGGAATGTGACTGATCACATGACCTGAAAGGTTCAATGGCTAATCAACAACTTTGTTTGATTGGGACCCTATCCATGCCACCTCACATATCAGGAGTGTCGTTCTTCTTTTCATAAAGAGGTCCAAGGGCTAGTCTTGCAGAAGTTTTTTCAGCTACACAGGATGCGCAACATCCGTGCAAGTCCTGGTGACTTTCTCCCCTGCACTGCACCGATCAGATAGATCAGTGTGGGGCAGGAGAAAGGAGAACAGTTCTTTCAGTGATCATGAAGGATGCTGTCAGTGTTTTCCTCCATCAGAATAAGCAGCCTCTAGACTGTAAGAAACACACACATTTTAACATCATTTTGATTGTCTAAAATTTACTGCAGCTAAAAATTACATTTGGTTTACAATGCATTTTGCCAGATATGTTGTCACTTGTCAAAGCTAAGAATTTTACATGCTGGGTTTTTTTATGGCACATTTAGCACTGATAAGTTGTCACACTCTTGATAATTTGTTAACATTCTGTCTGTAAACTGTATATGCATAGCTACCTTTTTGAAGCAATATTGAGATTTACTTAAGAACGTGGGGCCCAATAAATACCATCAATGGTGCCCAGTCCAAGAGATGGTGGATCCTATAGGTAAACACCACCTCATCATGCACTAAAACTTACTAAAAAAAAAAAAGATGTGAAGTTCACACATATAGAAAATGGACATTTTGTGAATACATATTACACGTATTGTAAAATAGATAGAGCTCATATGTAGAGTTTGTTTGATAAACTTTCCTACTACTTTGTCTAAATTAGAAGCAAATTGGTTGAACATTACTTCTACCTAAAATGGCAGAAAACGCACCTATCTTGGTGATGGACAGGACAGCTAGAGGGGATATGGAGGAGGCTGTTATTTTTTTTTTAATAGGTGTACTTTCACCAATTTGCTGATAATTCATTGAAAGTAGATGATCGGTACAATTGCTGCCAATGCATTTTTTAAAGCTGTATTGTCATGAGTCAAATTTGATCATGTTAGGTTCTTGCATAGGTCCTATAGCATTGATAAGTTTCCACCCTCTTTCCTACATACACACATCTCTCCTGCATACACACAACTCTACTACTATCACACACGCAATTTTCCGAAATACACACACAACTCTCCTCCATACACAATCACAGTTCTAACACATATAGCTTTTCTACAGCTTTGAAGTATGCACTCACACCTCTGTTACATACACGCACTGTTTTGCTACATACTTGTACACAGCTTTCTTACATACACCAACAGCTCTCTTATATACTCATGCAGCTCCACACACACAAACACTTATATATATATATATATATATATATATGTACACTCATCCATCGTATACATTACCACATCTTGAAATTCCTTCCAGGAATGTGACTGATCACATGACCTGAAAGGTTCAATGGCTAATCAACAACTTTGTTTGATTGGGACCCTATCCATGCCACCTCACATATCAGGAGTGTCGTTCTTCTTTTCATAAAGAGGTCCAAGGGCTAGTCTTGCAGAAGTTTTTTCAGCTACACAGGATGCGCAACATCCGTGCAAGTCCTGGTGACTTTCTCCCCTGCACTGCACCGATCAGATAGATCAGTGTGGGGCAGGAGAAAGGAGAACAGTTCTTTCAGTGATCATGAAGGATGCTGTCAGTGTTTTCCTCCATCAGAATAAGCAGCCTCTAGACTGTAAGAAACACACACATTTTAACATCATTTTGATTGTCTAAAATTTACTGCAGCTAAAAATTACATTTGGTTTACAATGCATTTTGCCAGATATGTTGTCACTTGTCAAAGCTAAGAATTTTACATGCTGGGTTTTTTTATGGCACATTTAGCACTGATAAGTTGTCACACTCTTGCTTAATATGTTAACATTCTGTCTGTAAACTGTATATGCATAGCTACCTTTTTGAAGCAATATTGAGATTTACTTAAGAACGTGGGGCCCAATAAATACCATCAATGGTGCCCAGTCCAAGAGATGGTGGATCCTATAGGTAAACACCACCTCATCATGCACTAAAACTTACTAAAAAAAAAAAAGATGTGAAGTTCACACATATAGAAAATGGACATTTTGTGAATACATATTACACGTATTGTAAAATAGATAGAGCTCATATGTAGAGTTTGTTTGATAAACTTTCCTACTACTTTGTCTAAATTAGAAGCAAATTGGTTGAACATTACTTCTACCTAAAATGGCAGAAAACGCACCTATCTTGGTGATGGACAGGACAGCTAGAGGGGATATGGAGGAGGCTGTTATTTTTTTTTTAATAGGTGTACTTTCACCAATTTACTGATAATTAATTGAAAGTAGATGATCGGTACAATTGCTGCCAATGCATTTTTTAAAGCTGTATTGTCATGAGTCAAATTTGATCATGTTAGGTTCTTGCATAGGTCCTATAGCATTGATAAGTTTCCACCCTCTTTCCTACATACACACATCTCTCCTGCATACACACAACTCTACTACTATCACACACGCAATTTTCCGAAATACACACACAACTCTCCTCCATACACAAACACAGTTCTAACACATATAGCTTTTCTACAGCTTTGAAGTATGCACTCACACCTCTGTTACATACACGCACTGTTTTGCTACATACTTGTACACAGATTTCTTACATACACCAACAGCTCTCTTATATACTCATGCAGCTCCACACACACAAACACTTTTATATATATATATATATATATATATATGTACACTCATCCATCGTATACATTACCACATCTTGAAATTCCTTCCAGGAATGTGACTGATCACATGACCTGAAAGGTTCAATGGCTAATCAACAACTTTGTTTGATTGGGACCCTATCCATGCCACCTCACATATCAGGAGTGTCGTTCTTCTTTTCATAAAGAGGTCCAAGGGCTAGTCTTGCAGAAGTTTTTTCAGCTACACAGGATGCGCAACATCCGTGCAAGTCCTGGTGACTTTCTCCCCTGCACTGCACCGATCAGATAGATCAGTGTGGGGCAGGAGAAAGGAGAACAGTTCTTTCAGTGATCATGAAGGATGCTGTCAGTGTTTTCCTCCATCAGAATAAGCAGCCTCTAGACTGTAAGAAACACACACATTTTAACATCATTTTGATTGTCTAAAATTTACTGCAGCTAAAAATTACATTTGGTTTACAATGCATTTTGCCAGATATGTTGTCACTTGTCAAAGCTAAGAATTTTACATGCTGGGTTTTTTTATGGCACATTTAGCACTGATAAGTTGTCACACTCTTGATAATTTGTTAACATTCTGTCTGTAAACTGTATATGCATAGCTACCTTTTTGAAGCAATATTGAGATTTACTTAAGAACGTGGGGCCCAATAAATACCATCAATGGTGCCCAGTCCAAGAGATGGTGGATCCTATAGGTAAACACCACCTCATCATGCACTAAAACTTACTAAAAAAAAAAAAGATGTGAAGTTCACACATATAGAAAATGGACATTTTGTGAATACATATTACACGTATTGTAAAATAGATAGAGCTCATATGTAGAGTTTGTTTGATAAACTTTCCTACTACTTTGTCTAAATTAGAAGCAAATTGGTTGAACATTACTTCTACCTAAAATGGCAGAAAACGCACCTATCTTGGTGATGGACAGGACAGCTAGAGGGGATATGGAGGAGGCTGTTATTTTTTTTTTAATAGGTGTACTTTCACCAATTTGCTGATAATTCATTGAAAGTAGATGATCGGTACAATTGCTGCCAATGCATTTTTTAAAGCTGTATTGTCATGAGTCAAATTTGATCATGTTAGGTTCTTGCATAGGTCCTATAGCATTGATAAGTTTCCACCCTCTTTCCTACATACACACATCTCTCCTGCATACACACAACTCTACTACTATCACACACGCAATTTTCCGAAATACACACACAACTCTCCTCCATACACAATCACAGTTCTAACACATATAGCTTTTCTACAGCTTTGAAGTATGCACTCACACCTCTGTTACATACACGCACTGTTTTGCTACATACTTGTACACAGCTTTCTTACATACACCAACAGCTCTCTTATATACTCATGCAGCTCCACACACACAAACACTTATATATATATATATATATATATATATATGTACACTCATCCATCGTATACATTACCACATCTTGAAATTCCTTCCAGGAATGTGACTGATCACATGACCTGAAAGGTTCAATGGCTAATCAACAACTTTGTTTGATTGGGACCCTATCCATGCCACCTCACATATCAGGAGTGTCGTTCTTCTTTTCATAAAGAGGTCCAAGGGCTAGTCTTGCAGAAGTTTTTTCAGCTACACAGGATGCGCAACATCCGTGCAAGTCCTGGTGACTTTCTCCCCTGCACTGCACCGATCAGATAGATCAGTGTGGGGCAGGAGAAAGGAGAACAGTTCTTTCAGTGATCATGAAGGATGCTGTCAGTGTTTTCCTCCATCAGAATAAGCAGCCTCTAGACTGTAAGAAACACACACATTTTAACATCATTTTGATTGTCTAAAATTTACTGCAGCTAAAAATTACATTTGGTTTACAATGCATTTTGCCAGATATGTTGTCACTTGTCAAAGCTAAGAATTTTACATGCTGGGTTTTTTTATGGCACATTTAGCACTGATAAGTTGTCACACTCTTGCTTAATATGTTAACATTCTGTCTGTAAACTGTATATGCATAGCTACCTTTTTGAAGCAATATTGAGATTTACTTAAGAACGTGGGGCCCAATAAATACCATCAATGGTGCCCAGTCCAAGAGATGGTGGATCCTATAGGTAAACACCACCTCATCATGCACTAAAACTTACTAAAAAAAAAAAAGATGTGAAGTTCACACATATAGAAAATGGACATTTTGTGAATACATATTACACGTATTGTAAAATAGATAGAGCTCATATGTAGAGTTTGTTTGATAAACTTTCCTACTACTTTGTCTAAATTAGAAGCAAATTGGTTGAACATTACTTCTACCTAAAATGGCAGAAAACGCACCTATCTTGGTGATGGACAGGACAGCTAGAGGGGATATGGAGGAGGCTGTTATTTTTTTTTTAATAGGTGTACTTTCACCAATTTACTGATAATTAATTGAAAGTAGATGATCGGTACAATTGCTGCCAATGCATTTTTTAAAGCTGTATTGTCATGAGTCAAATTTGATCATGTTAGGTTCTTGCATAGGTCCTATAGCATTGATAAGTTTCCACCCTCTTTCCTACATACACACATCTCTCCTGCATACACACAACTCTACTACTATCACACACGCAATTTTCCGAAATACACACACAACTCTCCTCCATACACAAACACAGTTCTAACACATATAGCTTTTCTACAGCTTTGAAGTATGCACTCACACCTCTGTTACATACACGCACTGTTTTGCTACATACTTGTACACAGATTTCTTACATACACCAACAGCTCTCTTATATACTCATGCAGCTCCACACACACAAACACTTTTATATATATATATATATATATATATATATGTACACTCATCCATCGTATACATTACCACATCTTGAAATTCCTTCCAGGAATGTGACTGATCACATGACCTGAAAGGTTCAATGGCTAATCAACAACTTTGTTTGATTGGGACCCTATCCATGCCACCTCACATATCAGGAGTGTCGTTCTTCTTTTCATAAAGAGGTCCAAGGGCTAGTCTTGCAGAAGTTTTTTCAGCTACACAGGATGCGCAACATCCGTGCAAGTCCTGGTGACTTTCTCCCCTGCACTGCACCGATCAGATAGATCAGTGTGGGGCAGGAGAAAGGAGAACAGTTCTTTCAGTGATCATGAAGGATGCTGTCAGTGTTTTCCTCCATCAGAATAAGCAGCCTCTAGACTGTAAGAAACACACACATTTTAACATCATTTTGATTGTCTAAAATTTACTGCAGCTAAAAATTACATTTGGTTTACAATGCATTTTGCCAGATATGTTGTCACTTGTCAAAGCTAAGAATTTTACATGCTGGGTTTTTTTATGGCACATTTAGCACTGATAAGTTGTCACACTCTTGATAATTTGTTAACATTCTGTCTGTAAACTGTATATGCATAGCTACCTTTTTGAAGCAATATTGAGATTTACTTAAGAACGTGGGGCCCAATAAATACCATCAATGGTGCCCAGTCCAAGAGATGGTGGATCCTATAGGTAAACACCACCTCATCATGCACTAAAACTTACTAAAAAAAAAAAAGATGTGAAGTTCACACATATAGAAAATGGACATTTTGTGAATACATATTACACGTATTGTAAAATAGATAGAGCTCATATGTAGAGTTTGTTTGATAAACTTTCCTACTACTTTGTCTAAATTAGAAGCAAATTGGTTGAACATTACTTCTACCTAAAATGGCAGAAAACGCACCTATCTTGGTGATGGACAGGACAGCTAGAGGGGATATGGAGGAGGCTGTTATTTTTTTTTTAATAGGTGTACTTTCACCAATTTGCTGATAATTCATTGAAAGTAGATGATCGGTACAATTGCTGCCAATGCATTTTTTAAAGCTGTATTGTCATGAGTCAAATTTGATCATGTTAGGTTCTTGCATAGGTCCTATAGCATTGATAAGTTTCCACCCTCTTTCCTACATACACACATCTCTCCTGCATACACACAACTCTACTACTATCACACACGCAATTTTCCGAAATACACACACAACTCTCCTCCATACACAATCACAGTTCTAACACATATAGCTTTTCTACAGCTTTGAAGTATGCACTCACACCTCTGTTACATACACGCACTGTTTTGCTACATACTTGTACACAGCTTTCTTACATACACCAACAGCTCTCTTATATACTCATGCAGCTCCACACACACAAACACTTATATATATATATATATATATATATATATGTACACTCATCCATCGTATACATTACCACATCTTGAAATTCCTTCCAGGAATGTGACTGATCACATGACCTGAAAGGTTCAATGGCTAATCAACAACTTTGTTTGATTGGGACCCTATCCATGCCACCTCACATATCAGGAGTGTCGTTCTTCTTTTCATAAAGAGGTCCAAGGGCTAGTCTTGCAGAAGTTTTTTCAGCTACACAGGATGCGCAACATCCGTGCAAGTCCTGGTGACTTTCTCCCCTGCACTGCACCGATCAGATAGATCAGTGTGGGGCAGGAGAAAGGAGAACAGTTCTTTCAGTGATCATGAAGGATGCTGTCAGTGTTTTCCTCCATCAGAATAAGCAGCCTCTAGACTGTAAGAAACACACACATTTTAACATCATTTTGATTGTCTAAAATTTACTGCAGCTAAAAATTACATTTGGTTTACAATGCATTTTGCCAGATATGTTGTCACTTGTCAAAGCTAAGAATTTTACATGCTGGGTTTTTTTATGGCACATTTAGCACTGATAAGTTGTCACACTCTTGCTTAATATGTTAACATTCTGTCTGTAAACTGTATATGCATAGCTACCTTTTTGAAGCAATATTGAGATTTACTTAAGAACGTGGGGCCCAATAAATACCATCAATGGTGCCCAGTCCAAGAGATGGTGGATCCTATAGGTAAACACCACCTCATCATGCACTAAAACTTACTAAAAAAAAAAAAGATGTGAAGTTCACACATATAGAAAATGGACATTTTGTGAATACATATTACACGTATTGTAAAATAGATAGAGCTCATATGTAGAGTTTGTTTGATAAACTTTCCTACTACTTTGTCTAAATTAGAAGCAAATTGGTTGAACATTACTTCTACCTAAAATGGCAGAAAACGCACCTATCTTGGTGATGGACAGGACAGCTAGAGGGGATATGGAGGAGGCTGTTATTTTTTTTTTAATAGGTGTACTTTCACCAATTTACTGATAATTAATTGAAAGTAGATGATCGGTACAATTGCTGCCAATGCATTTTTTAAAGCTGTATTGTCATGAGTCAAATTTGATCATGTTAGGTTCTTGCATAGGTCCTATAGCATTGATAAGTTTCCACCCTCTTTCCTACATACACACATCTCTCCTGCATACACACAACTCTACTACTATCACACACGCAATTTTCCGAAATACACACACAACTCTCCTCCATACACAAACACAGTTCTAACACATATAGCTTTTCTACAGCTTTGAAGTATGCACTCACACCTCTGTTACATACACGCACTGTTTTGCTACATACTTGTACACAGATTTCTTACATACACCAACAGCTCTCTTATATACTCATGCAGCTCCACACACACAAACACTTTTATATATATATATATATATATATATATATGTACACTCATCCATCGTATACATTACCACATCTTGAAATTCCTTCCAGGAATGTGACTGATCACATGACCTGAAAGGTTCAATGGCTAATCAACAACTTTGTTTGATTGGGACCCTATCCATGCCACCTCACATATCAGGAGTGTCGTTCTTCTTTTCATAAAGAGGTCCAAGGGCTAGTCTTGCAGAAGTTTTTTCAGCTACACAGGATGCGCAACATCCGTGCAAGTCCTGGTGACTTTCTCCCCTGCACTGCACCGATCAGATAGATCAGTGTGGGGCAGGAGAAAGGAGAACAGTTCTTTCAGTGATCATGAAGGATGCTGTCAGTGTTTTCCTCCATCAGAATAAGCAGCCTCTAGACTGTAAGAAACACACACATTTTAACATCATTTTGATTGTCTAAAATTTACTGCAGCTAAAAATTACATTTGGTTTACAATGCATTTTGCCAGATATGTTGTCACTTGTCAAAGCTAAGAATTTTACATGCTGGGTTTTTTTATGGCACATTTAGCACTGATAAGTTGTCACACTCTTGATAATTTGTTAACATTCTGTCTGTAAACTGTATATGCATAGCTACCTTTTTGAAGCAATATTGAGATTTACTTAAGAACGTGGGGCCCAATAAATACCATCAATGGTGCCCAGTCCAAGAGATGGTGGATCCTATAGGTAAACACCACCTCATCATGCACTAAAACTTACTAAAAAAAAAAAAGATGTGAAGTTCACACATATAGAAAATGGACATTTTGTGAATACATATTACACGTATTGTAAAATAGATAGAGCTCATATGTAGAGTTTGTTTGATAAACTTTCCTACTACTTTGTCTAAATTAGAAGCAAATTGGTTGAACATTACTTCTACCTAAAATGGCAGAAAACGCACCTATCTTGGTGATGGACAGGACAGCTAGAGGGGATATGGAGGAGGCTGTTATTTTTTTTTTAATAGGTGTACTTTCACCAATTTGCTGATAATTCATTGAAAGTAGATGATCGGTACAATTGCTGCCAATGCATTTTTTAAAGCTGTATTGTCATGAGTCAAATTTGATCATGTTAGGTTCTTGCATAGGTCCTATAGCATTGATAAGTTTCCACCCTCTTTCCTACATACACACATCTCTCCTGCATACACACAACTCTACTACTATCACACACGCAATTTTCCGAAATACACACACAACTCTCCTCCATACACAATCACAGTTCTAACACATATAGCTTTTCTACAGCTTTGAAGTATGCACTCACACCTCTGTTACATACACGCACTGTTTTGCTACATACTTGTACACAGCTTTCTTACATACACCAACAGCTCTCTTATATACTCATGCAGCTCCACACACACAAACACTTATATATATATATATATATATATATATATGTACACTCATCCATCGTATACATTACCACATCTTGAAATTCCTTCCAGGAATGTGACTGATCACATGACCTGAAAGGTTCAATGGCTAATCAACAACTTTGTTTGATTGGGACCCTATCCATGCCACCTCACATATCAGGAGTGTCGTTCTTCTTTTCATAAAGAGGTCCAAGGGCTAGTCTTGCAGAAGTTTTTTCAGCTACACAGGATGCGCAACATCCGTGCAAGTCCTGGTGACTTTCTCCCCTGCACTGCACCGATCAGATAGATCAGTGTGGGGCAGGAGAAAGGAGAACAGTTCTTTCAGTGATCATGAAGGATGCTGTCAGTGTTTTCCTCCATCAGAATAAGCAGCCTCTAGACTGTAAGAAACACACACATTTTAACATCATTTTGATTGTCTAAAATTTACTGCAGCTAAAAATTACATTTGGTTTACAATGCATTTTGCCAGATATGTTGTCACTTGTCAAAGCTAAGAATTTTACATGCTGGGTTTTTTTATGGCACATTTAGCACTGATAAGTTGTCACACTCTTGCTTAATATGTTAACATTCTGTCTGTAAACTGTATATGCATAGCTACCTTTTTGAAGCAATATTGAGATTTACTTAAGAACGTGGGGCCCAATAAATACCATCAATGGTGCCCAGTCCAAGAGATGGTGGATCCTATAGGTAAACACCACCTCATCATGCACTAAAACTTACTAAAAAAAAAAAAGATGTGAAGTTCACACATATAGAAAATGGACATTTTGTGAATACATATTACACGTATTGTAAAATAGATAGAGCTCATATGTAGAGTTTGTTTGATAAACTTTCCTACTACTTTGTCTAAATTAGAAGCAAATTGGTTGAACATTACTTCTACCTAAAATGGCAGAAAACGCACCTATCTTGGTGATGGACAGGACAGCTAGAGGGGATATGGAGGAGGCTGTTATTTTTTTTTTAATAGGTGTACTTTCACCAATTTACTGATAATTAATTGAAAGTAGATGATCGGTACAATTGCTGCCAATGCATTTTTTAAAGCTGTATTGTCATGAGTCAAATTTGATCATGTTAGGTTCTTGCATAGGTCCTATAGCATTGATAAGTTTCCACCCTCTTTCCTACATACACACATCTCTCCTGCATACACACAACTCTACTACTATCACACACGCAATTTTCCGAAATACACACACAACTCTCCTCCATACACAAACACAGTTCTAACACATATAGCTTTTCTACAGCTTTGAAGTATGCACTCACACCTCTGTTACATACACGCACTGTTTTGCTACATACTTGTACACAGATTTCTTACATACACCAACAGCTCTCTTATATACTCATGCAGCTCCACACACACAAACACTTTTATATATATATATATATATATATATATATGTACACTCATCCATCGTATACATTACCACATCTTGAAATTCCTTCCAGGAATGTGACTGATCACATGACCTGAAAGGTTCAATGGCTAATCAACAACTTTGTTTGATTGGGACCCTATCCATGCCACCTCACATATCAGGAGTGTCGTTCTTCTTTTCATAAAGAGGTCCAAGGGCTAGTCTTGCAGAAGTTTTTTCAGCTACACAGGATGCGCAACATCCGTGCAAGTCCTGGTGACTTTCTCCCCTGCACTGCACCGATCAGATAGATCAGTGTGGGGCAGGAGAAAGGAGAACAGTTCTTTCAGTGATCATGAAGGATGCTGTCAGTGTTTTCCTCCATCAGAATAAGCAGCCTCTAGACTGTAAGAAACACACACATTTTAACATCATTTTGATTGTCTAAAATTTACTGCAGCTAAAAATTACATTTGGTTTACAATGCATTTTGCCAGATATGTTGTCACTTGTCAAAGCTAAGAATTTTACATGCTGGGTTTTTTTATGGCACATTTAGCACTGATAAGTTGTCACACTCTTGATAATTTGTTAACATTCTGTCTGTAAACTGTATATGCATAGCTACCTTTTTGAAGCAATATTGAGATTTACTTAAGAACGTGGGGCCCAATAAATACCATCAATGGTGCCCAGTCCAAGAGATGGTGGATCCTATAGGTAAACACCACCTCATCATGCACTAAAACTTACTAAAAAAAAAAAAGATGTGAAGTTCACACATATAGAAAATGGACATTTTGTGAATACATATTACACGTATTGTAAAATAGATAGAGCTCATATGTAGAGTTTGTTTGATAAACTTTCCTACTACTTTGTCTAAATTAGAAGCAAATTGGTTGAACATTACTTCTACCTAAAATGGCAGAAAACGCACCTATCTTGGTGATGGACAGGACAGCTAGAGGGGATATGGAGGAGGCTGTTATTTTTTTTTTAATAGGTGTACTTTCACCAATTTGCTGATAATTCATTGAAAGTAGATGATCGGTACAATTGCTGCCAATGCATTTTTTAAAGCTGTATTGTCATGAGTCAAATTTGATCATGTTAGGTTCTTGCATAGGTCCTATAGCATTGATAAGTTTCCACCCTCTTTCCTACATACACACATCTCTCCTGCATACACACAACTCTACTACTATCACACACGCAATTTTCCGAAATACACACACAACTCTCCTCCATACACAATCACAGTTCTAACACATATAGCTTTTCTACAGCTTTGAAGTATGCACTCACACCTCTGTTACATACACGCACTGTTTTGCTACATACTTGTACACAGCTTTCTTACATACACCAACAGCTCTCTTATATACTCATGCAGCTCCACACACACAAACACTTATATATATATATATATATATATATATGTACACTCATCCATCGTATACATTACCACATCTTGAAATTCCTTCCAGGAATGTGACTGATCACATGACCTGAAAGGTTCAATGGCTAATCAACAACTTTGTTTGATTGGGACCCTATCCATGCCACCTCACATATCAGGAGTGTCGTTCTTCTTTTCATAAAGAGGTCCAAGGGCTAGTCTTGCAGAAGTTTTTTCAGCTACACAGGATGCGCAACATCCGTGCAAGTCCTGGTGACTTTCTCCCCTGCACTGCACCGATCAGATAGATCAGTGTGGGGCAGGAGAAAGGAGAACAGTTCTTTCAGTGATCATGAAGGATGCTGTCAGTGTTTTCCTCCATCAGAATAAGCAGCCTCTAGACTGTAAGAAACACACACATTTTAACATCATTTTGATTGTCTAAAATTTACTGCAGCTAAAAATTACATTTGGTTTACAATGCATTTTGCCAGATATGTTGTCACTTGTCAAAGCTAAGAATTTTACATGCTGGGTTTTTTTATGGCACATTTAGCACTGATAAGTTGTCACACTCTTGATAATTTGTTAACATTCTGTCTGTAAACTGTATATGCATAGCTACCTTTTTGAAGCAATATTGAGATTTACTTAAGAACGTGGGGCCCAATAAATACCATCAATGGTGCCCAGTCCAAGAGATGGTGGATCCTATAGGTAAACACCACCTCATCATGCACTAAAACTTACAAAAAAAAAAAAAGATGTGAAGTTCACACATATAGAAAATGGACATTTTGTGAATACATATTACACGTATTGTAAAATAGATAGAGCTCATATGTAGAGTTTGTTTGATAAACTTTCCTACTACTTTGTCTAAATTAGAAGCAAATTGGTTGAACATTACTTCTACCTAAAATGGCAGAAAACGCACCTATCTTGGTGATGGACAGGACAGCTAGAGGGGATATGGAGGAGGCTGTTATTTTTTTTTTAATAGGTGTACTTTCACCAATTTGCTGATAATTCATTGAAAGTAGATGATCGGTACAATTGCTGCCAATGCATTTTTTAAAGCTGTATTGTCATGAGTCAAATTTGATCATGTTAGGTTCTTGCATAGGTCCTATAGCATTGATAAGTTTCCACCCTCTTTCCTACATACACACATCTCTCCTGCATACACACAACTCTACTACTATCACACACGCAATTTTCCGAAATACACACACAACTCTCCTCCATACACAATCACAGTTCTAACACATATAGCTTTTCTACAGCTTTGAAGTATGCACTCACACCTCTGTTACATACACGCACTGTTTTGCTACATACTTGTACACAGCTTTCTTACATACACCAACAGCTCTCTTATATACTCATGCAGCTCCACACACACAAACACTTATATATATATATATATATATATATATGTACACTCATCCATCGTATACATTACCACATCTTGAAATTCCTTCCAGGAATGTGACTGATCACATGACCTGAAAGGTTCAATGGCTAATCAACAACTTTGTTTGATTGGGACCCTATCCATGCCACCTCACATATCAGGAGTGTCGTTCTTCTTTTCATAAAGAGGTCCAAGGGCTAGTCTTGCAGAAGTTTTTTCAGCTACACAGGATGCGCAACATCCGTGCAAGTCCTGGTGACTTTCTCCCCTGCACTGCACCGATCAGATAGATCAGTGTGGGGCAGGAGAAAGGAGAACAGTTCTTTCAGTGATCATGAAGGATGCTGTCAGTGTTTTCCTCCATCAGAATAAGCAGCCTCTAGACTGTAAGAAACACACACATTTTAACATCATTTTGATTGTCTAAAATTTACTGCAGCTAAAAATTACATTTGGTTTACAATGCATTTTGCCAGATATGTTGTCACTTGTCAAAGCTAAGAATTTTACATGCTGGGTTTTTTTATGGCACATTTAGCACTGATAAGTTGTCACACTCTTGCTTAATATGTTAACATTCTGTCTGTAAACTGTATATGCATAGCTACCTTTTTGAAGCAATATTGAGATTTACTTAAGAACGTGGGGCCCAATAAATACCATCAATGGTGCCCAGTCCAAGAGATGGTGGATCCTATAGGTAAACACCACCTCATCATGCACTAAAACTTACTAAAAAAAAAAAAGATGTGAAGTTCACACATATAGAAAATGGACATTTTGTGAATACATATTACACGTATTGTAAAATAGATAGAGCTCATATGTAGAGTTTGTTTGATAAACTTTCCTACTACTTTGTCTAAATTAGAAGCAAATTGGTTGAACATTACTTCTACCTAAAATGGCAGAAAACGCACCTATCTTGGTGATGGACAGGACAGCTAGAGGGGATATGGAGGAGGCTGTTATTTTTTTTTTAATAGGTGTACTTTCACCAATTTACTGATAATTAATTGAAAGTAGATGATCGGTACAATTGCTGCCAATGCATTTTTTAAAGCTGTATTGTCATGAGTCAAATTTGATCATGTTAGGTTCTTGCATAGGTCCTATAGCATTGATAAGTTTCCACCCTCTTTCCTACATACACACATCTCTCCTGCATACACACAACTCTACTACTATCACACACGCAATTTTCCGAAATACACACACAACTCTCCTCCATACACAAACACAGTTCTAACACATATAGCTTTTCTACAGCTTTGAAGTATGCACTCACACCTCTGTTACATACACGCACTGTTTTGCTACATACTTGTACACAGATTTCTTACATACACCAACAGCTCTCTTATATACTCATGCAGCTCCACACACACAAACACTTATATATATATATATATATATATATATATATATATATGTACACTCATCCATCGTATACATTACCACATCTTGAAATTCCTTCCAGGAATGTGACTGATCACATGACCTGAAAGGTTCAATGGCTAATCAACAACTTTGTTTGATTGGGACCCTATCCATGCCACCTCACATATCAGGAGTGTCGTTCTTCTTTTCATAAAGAGGTCCAAGGGCTAGTCTTGCAGAAGTTTTTTCAGCTACACAGGATGCGCAACATCCGTGCAAGTCCTGGTGACTTTCTCCCCTGCACTGCACCGATCAGATAGATCAGTGTGGGGCAGGAGAAAGGAGAACAGTTCTTTCAGTGATCATGAAGGATGCTGTCAGTGTTTTCCTCCATCAGAATAAGCAGCCTCTAGACTGTAAGAAACACACACATTTTAACATCATTTTGATTGTCTAAAATTTACTGCAGCTAAAAATTACATTTGGTTTACAATGCATTTTGCCAGATATGTTGTCACTTGTCAAAGCTAAGAATTTTACATGCTGGGTTTTTTTATGGCACATTTAGCACTGATAAGTTGTCACACTCTTGCTTAATATGTTAACATTCTGTCTGTAAACTGTATATGCATAGCTACCTTTTTGAAGCAATATTGAGATTTACTTAAGAACGTGGGGCACAATAAATACCATCAATGGTGCCCAGTCCAAGAGATGGTGGATCCTATAGGTAAACACCACCTCATCATGCACTAAAACTTACTAAAAAAAAAAAAGATGTGAAGTTCACACATATAGAAAATGGACATTTTGTGAATACATATTACACGTATTGTAAAATAGATAGAGCTCATATGTAGAGTTTGTTTGATAAACTTTCCTACTACTTTGTCTAAATTAGAAGCAAATTGGTTGAACATTACTTCTACCTAAAATGGCAGAAAACGCACCTATCTTGGTGATGGACAGGACAGCTAGAGGGGATATGGAGGAGGCTGTTATTTTTTTTTTAATAGGTGTACTTTCACCAATTTGCTGATAATTCATTGAAAGTAGATGATCGGTACAATTGCTGCCAATGCATTTTTTAAAGCTGTATTGTCATGAGTCAAATTTGATCATGTTAGGTTCTTGCATAGGTCCTATAGCATTGATAAGTTTCCACCCTCTTTCCTACATACACACATCTCTCCTGCATACACACAACTCTACTACTATCACACACGCAATTTTCCGAAATACACACACAACTCTCCTCCATACACAATCACAGTTCTAACACATATAGCTTTTCTACAGCTTTGAAGTATGCACTCACACCTCTGTTACATACACGCACTGTTTTGCTACATACTTGTACACAGCTTTCTTACATACACCAACAGCTCTCTTATATACTCATGCAGCTCCACACACACAAACACTTATATATATATATATATATATATATATGTACACTCATCCATCGTATACATTACCACATCTTGAAATTCCTTCCAGGAATGTGACTGATCACATGACCTGAAAGGTTCAATGGCTAATCAACAACTTTGTTTGATTGGGACCCTATCCATGCCACCTCACATATCAGGAGTGTCGTTCTTCTTTTCATAAAGAGGTCCAAGGGCTAGTCTTGCAGAAGTTTTTTCAGCTACACAGGATGCGCAACATCCGTGCAAGTCCTGGTGACTTTCTCCCCTGCACTGCACCGATCAGATAGATCAGTGTGGGGCAGGAGAAAGGAGAACAGTTCTTTCAGTGATCATGAAGGATGCTGTCAGTGTTTTCCTCCATCAGAATAAGCAGCCTCTAGACTGTAAGAAACACACACATTTTAACATCATTTTGATTGTCTAAAATTTACTGCAGCTAAAAATTACATTTGGTTTACAATGCATTTTGCCAGATATGTTGTCACTTGTCAAAGCTAAGAATTTTACATGCTGGGTTTTTTTATGGCACATTTAGCACTGATAAGTTGTCACACTCTTGCTTAATATGTTAACATTCTGTCTGTAAACTGTATATGCATAGCTACCTTTTTGAAGCAATATTGAGATTTACTTAAGAACGTGGGGCACAATAAATACCATCAATGGTGCCCAGTCCAAGAGATGGTGGATCCTATAGGTAAACACCACCTCATCATGCACTAAAACTTACTAAAAAAAAAAAAGATGTGAAGTTCACACATATAGAAAATGGACATTTTGTGAATACATATTACACGTATTGTAAAATAGATAGAGCTCATATGTAGAGTTTGTTTGATAAACTTTCCTACTACTTTGTCTAAATTAGAAGCAAATTGGTTGAACATTACTTCTACCTAAAATGGCAGAAAACGCACCTATCTTGGTGATGGACAGGACAGCTAGAGGGGATATGGAGGAGGCTGTTATTTTTTTTTTAATAGGTGTACTTTCACCAATTTGCTGATAATTCATTGAAAGTAGATGATCGGTACAATTGCTGCCAATGCATTTTTTAAAGCTGTATTGTCATGAGTCAAATTTGATCATGTTAGGTTCTTGCATAGGTCCTATAGCATTGATAAGTTTCCACCCTCTTTCCTACATACACACATCTCTCCTGCATACACACAACTCTACTACTATCACACACGCAATTTTCCGAAATACACACACAACTCTCCTCCATACACAATCACAGTTCTAACACATATAGCTTTTCTACAGCTTTGAAGTATGCACTCACACCTCTGTTACATACACGCACTGTTTTGCTACATACTTGTACACAGCTTTCTTACATACACCAACAGCTCTCTTATATACTCATGCAGCTCCACACACACAAACACTTATATATATATATATATATATATATATGTACACTCATCCATCGTATACATTACCACATCTTGAAATTCCTTCCAGGAATGTGACTGATCACATGACCTGAAAGGTTCAATGGCTAATCAACAACTTTGTTTGATTGGGACCCTATCCATGCCACCTCACATATCAGGAGTGTCGTTCTTCTTTTCATAAAGAGGTCCAAGGGCTAGTCTTGCAGAAGTTTTTTCAGCTACACAGGATGCGCAACATCCGTGCAAGTCCTGGTGACTTTCTCCCCTGCACTGCACCGATCAGATAGATCAGTGTGGGGCAGGAGAAAGGAGAACAGTTCTTTCAGTGATCATGAAGGATGCTGTCAGTGTTTTCCTCCATCAGAATAAGCAGCCTCTAGACTGTAAGAAACACACACATTTTAACATCATTTTGATTGTCTAAAATTTACTGCAGCTAAAAATTACATTTGGTTTACAATGCATTTTGCCAGATATGTTGTCACTTGTCAAAGCTAAGAATTTTACATGCTGGGTTTTTTTATGGCACATTTAGCACTGATAAGTTGTCACACTCTTGCTTAATATGTTAACATTCTGTCTGTAAACTGTATATGCATAGCTACCTTTTTGAAGCAATATTGAGATTTACTTAAGAACGTGGGGCACAATAAATACCATCAATGGTGCCCAGTCCAAGAGATGGTGGATCCTATAGGTAAACACCACCTCATCATGCACTAAAACTTACTAAAAAAAAAAAAGATGTGAAGTTCACACATATAGAAAATGGACATTTTGTGAATACATATTACACGTATTGTAAAATAGATAGAGCTCATATGTAGAGTTTGTTTGATAAACTTTCCTACTACTTTGTCTAAATTAGAAGCAAATTGGTTGAACATTACTTCTACCTAAAATGGCAGAAAACGCACCTATCTTGGTGATGGACAGGACAGCTAGAGGGGATATGGAGGAGGCTGTTATTTTTTTTTTAATAGGTGTACTTTCACCAATTTGCTGATAATTCATTGAAAGTAGATGATCGGTACAATTGCTGCCAATGCATTTTTTAAAGCTGTATTGTCATGAGTCAAATTTGATCATGTTAGGTTCTTGCATAGGTCCTATAGCATTGATAAGTTTCCACCCTCTTTCCTACATACACACATCTCTCCTGCATACACACAACTCTACTACTATCACACACGCAATTTTCCGAAATACACACACAACTCTCCTCCATACACAATCACAGTTCTAACACATATAGCTTTTCTACAGCTTTGAAGTATGCACTCACACCTCTGTTACATACACGCACTGTTTTGCTACATACTTGTACACAGCTTTCTTACATACACCAACAGCTCTCTTATATACTCATGCAGCTCCACACACACAAACACTTATATATATATATATATATATATATGTACACTCATCCATCGTATACATTACCACATCTTGAAATTCCTTCCAGGAATGTGACTGATCACATGACCTGAAAGGTTCAATGGCTAATCAACAACTTTGTTTGATTGGGACCCTATCCATGCCACCTCACATATCAGGAGTGTCGTTCTTCTTTTCATAAAGAGGTCCAAGGGCTAGTCTTGCAGAAGTTTTTTCAGCTACACAGGATGCGCAACATCCGTGCAAGTCCTGGTGACTTTCTCCCCTGCACTGCACCGATCAGATAGATCAGTGTGGGGCAGGAGAAAGGAGAACAGTTCTTTCAGTGATCATGAAGGATGCTGTCAGTATTTTCCTCCATCAGAATAAGCAGCCTCTAGACTGTAAGAAACACACACATTTTAACATCATTTTGATTGTCTAAAATTTACTGCAGCTAAAAATTACATTTGGTTTACAATGCATTTTGCCAGATATGTTGTCACTTGTCAAAGCTAAGAATTTTACATGCTGGGTTTTTTTATGGCACATTTAGCACTGATAAGTTGTCACACTCTTGCTTAATATGTTAACATTCTGTCTGTAAACTGTATATGCATAGCTACCTTTTTGAAGCAATATTGAGATTTACTTAAGAACGTGGGGCCCAATAAATACCATCAATGGTGCCCAGTCCAAGAGATGGTGGATCCTATAGGTAAACACCACCTCATCATGCACTAAAACTTACTAAAAAAAAAAAAGATGTGAAGTTCACACATATAGAAGATGGACATTTTGTGAATACATATTACACGTATTGTAAAATAGATAGAGCTCATATGTAGAGTTTGTTTGATAAACTTTCCTACTACTTTGTCTAAATTAGAAGCAAATTGGTTGAACATTACTTCTACCTAAAATGGCAGAAAACGCACCTATCTTGGTGATGGACAGGACAGCTAGAGGGGATATGGAGGAGGCTGTTATTTTTTTTTTAATAGGTGTAC
This sequence comes from Phyllobates terribilis, assembly GCF_046119375.1. NCBI lineage: Eukaryota > Metazoa > Chordata > Amphibia > Anura > Dendrobatidae > Phyllobates > Phyllobates terribilis. Next base: position 323,876 of record NW_027363612.1, on the reverse strand, counting down.
TTTCACCAATTTGCTGATAATTCATTGAAAGTAGATGATCGGTACAATTGCTGCCAATGCATTTTTTAAAGCTGTATTGTCATGAGTCAAATTTGATCATGTTAGGTTCTTGCATAGGTCCTATAGCATTGATAAGTTTCCACCCTCTTTCCTACATACACACATCTCTCCTGCATACACACAACTCTACTACTATCACACACGCAATTTTCCGAAATACACACACAACTCTCCTCCATACACAAACACAGTTCTAACACATATAGCTTTTCTACAGCTTTGAAGTATGCACTCACACCTCTGTTACATACACGCACTGTTTTGCTACATACTTGTACACAGCTTTCTTACATACCATACACCAACAGCTCTCTTATATACTCATGCAGCTCCACACACACAAACACTTATATATATATATATATATGTACACTCATCCATCGTATACATTACCACATCTTGAAATTCCTTCCAGGAATGTGACTGATCACATGACCTGAAAGGTTCAATGGCTAATCAACAACTTTGTTTGATTGGGACCCTATCCATGCCACCTCACATATCAGGAGTGTCATTCTTCTTTTCATAAAGAGGTCCAAGGGCTAGTCTTGCAGAAGTTTTTTCAGCTACACAGGATGCGCAACATCCGTGCAAGTCCTGGTGACTTTCTCCCCTGCACTGCACCGATCAGATAGATCAGTGTGGGGCAGGAGAAAGGAGAACAGTTCTTTCAGTGATCATGAAGGATGCTGTCAGTGTTTTCCTCCATCAGAATAAGCAGCCTCTAGACTGTAAGAAACACACACATTTTAACATCATTTTGATTGTCTAAAATTTACTGCAGCTAAAAATTACATTTGGTTTACAATGCATTTTGCCAGATATGTTGTCACTTGTCAAAGCTAAGAATTTTACATGCTGGGTTTTTTTATGGCACATTTAGCACTGATAAGTTGTCACACTCTTGCTTAATATGTTAACATTCTGTCTGTAAACTGTATATGCATAGCTACCTTTTTGAAGCAATATTGAGATTTACTTAAGAACGTGGGGCACAATAAATACCATCAATGGTGCCCAGTCCAAGAGATGGTGGATCCTATAGGTAAACACCACCTCATCATGCACTAAAACTTACTAAAAAAAAAAAAGATGTGAAGTTCACACATATAGAAAATGGACATTTTGTGAATACATATTACACGTATTGTAAAATAGATAGAGCTCATATGTAGAGTTTGTTTGATAAACTTTCCTACTACTTTGTCTAAATTAGAAGCAAATTGGTTGAACATTACTTCTACCTAAAATGGCAGAAAACGCACCTATCTTGGTGATGGACAGGACAGCTAGAGGGGATATGGAGGAGGCTGTTATTTTTTTTTTAATAGGTGTACTTTCACCAATTTGCTGATAATTCATTGAAAGTAGATGATCGGTACAATTGCTGCCAATGCATTTTTTAAAGCTGTATTGTCATGAGTCAAATTTGATCATGTTAGGTTCTTGCATAGGTCCTATAGCATTGATAAGTTTCCACCCTCTTTCCTACATACACACATCTCTCCTGCATACACACAACTCTACTACTATCACACACGCAATTTTCCGAAATACACACACAACTCTCCTCCATACACAATCACAGTTCTAACACATATAGCTTTTCTACAGCTTTGAAGTATGCACTCACACCTCTGTTACATACACGCACTGTTTTGCTACATACTTGTACACAGCTTTCTTACATACACCAACAGCTCTCTTATATACTCATGCAGCTCCACACACACAAACACTTATATATATATATATATATATATATGTACACTCATCCATCGTATACATTACCACATCTTGAAATTCCTTCCAGGAATGTGACTGATCACATGACCTGAAAGGTTCAATGGCTAATCAACAACTTTGTTTGATTGGGACCCTATCCATGCCACCTCACATATCAGGAGTGTCGTTCTTCTTTTCATAAAGAGGTCCAAGGGCTAGTCTTGCAGAAGTTTTTTCAGCTACACAGGATGCGCAACATCCGTGCAAGTCCTGGTGACTTTCTCCCCTGCACTGCACCGATCAGATAGATCAGTGTGGGGCAGGAGAAAGGAGAACAGTTCTTTCAGTGATCATGAAGGATGCTGTCAGTGTTTTCCTCCATCAGAATAAGCAGCCTCTAGACTGTAAGAAACACACACATTTTAACATCATTTTGATTGTCTAAAATTTACTGCAGCTAAAAATTACATTTGGTTTACAATGCATTTTGCCAGATATGTTGTCACTTGTCAAAGCTAAGAATTTTACATGCTGGGTTTTTTTATGGCACATTTAGCACTGATAAGTTGTCACACTCTTGCTTAATATGTTAACATTCTGTCTGTAAACTGTATATGCATAGCTACCTTTTTGAAGCAATATTGAGATTTACTTAAGAACGTGGGGCCCAATAAATACCATCAATGGTGCCCAGTCCAAGAGATGGTGGATCCTATAGGTAAACACCACCTCATCATGCACTAAAACTTACTAAAAAAAAAAAAGATGTGAAGTTCACACATATAGAAAATGGACATTTTGTGAATACATATTACACGTATTGTAAAATAGATAGAGCTCATATGTAGAGTTTGTTTGATAAACTTTCCTACTACTTTGTCTAAATTAGAAGCAAATTGGTTGAACATTACTTCTACCTAAAATGGCAGAAAACGCACCTATCTTGGTGATGGACAGGACAGCTAGAGGGGATATGGAGGAGGCTGTTATTTTTTTTTTAATAGGTGTACTTTCACCAATTTGCTGATAATTCATTGAAAGTAGATGATCGGTACAATTGCTGCCAATGCATTTTTTAAAGCTGTATTGTCATGAGTCAAATTTGATCATGTTAGGTTCTTGCATAGGTCCTATAGCATTGATAAGTTTCCACCCGCTTTCCTACATACACACATCTCTCCTGCATACACACAACTCTACTACTATCACACACGCAATTTTCCGAAATACACACACAACTCTCCTCCATACACAAACACAGTTCTAACACATATAGCTTTTCTACAGCTTTGAAGTATGCACTCACACCTCTGTTACATACACGCACTGTTTTGCTACATACTTGTACACAGCTTTCTTACATACCATACACCAACAGCTCTCTTATATACTCATGCAGCTCCACACACACAAACACTTATATATATATATATATATATGTACACTCATCCATCGTATACATTACCACATCTTGAAATTCCTTCCAGGAATGTGACTGATCACATGACCTGAAAGGTTCAATGGCTAATCAACAACTTTGTTTGATTGGGACCCTATCCATGCCACCTCACATATCAGGAGTGTCGTTCTTCTTTTCATAAAGAGGTCCAAGGGCTAGTCTTGCAGAAGTTTTTTCAGCTACACAGGATGCGCAACATCCGTGCAAGTCCTGGTGACTTTCTCCCCTGCACTGCACCGATCAGATAGATCAGTGTGGGGCAGGAGAAAGGAGAACAGTTCTTTCAGTGATCATGAAGGATGCTGTCAGTATTTTCCTCCATCAGAATAAGCAGCCTCTAGACTGTAAGAAACACACACATTTTAACATCATTTTGATTGTCTAAAATTTACTGCAGCTAAAAATTACATTTGGTTTACAATGCATTTTGCCAGATATGTTGTCACTTGTCAAAGCTAAGAATTTTACATGCTGGGTTTTTTTATGGCACATTTAGCACTGATAAGTTGTCACACTCTTGCTTAATATGTTAACATTCTGTCTGTAAACTGTATATGCATAGCTACCTTTTTGAAGCAATATTGAGATTTACTTAAGAACGTGGGGCCCAATAAATACCATCAATGGTGCCCAGTCCAAGAGATGGTGGATCCTATAGGTAAACACCACCTCATCATGCACTAAAACTTACTAAAAAAAAAAAAGATGTGAAGTTCACACATATAGAAGATGGACATTTTGTGAATACATATTACACGTATTGTAAAATAGATAGAGCTCATATGTAGAGTTTGTTTGATAAACTTTCCTACTACTTTGTCTAAATTAGAAGCAAATTGGTTGAACATTACTTCTACCTAAAATGGCAGAAAACGCACCTATCTTGGTGATGGACAGGACAGCTAGAGGGGATATGGAGGAGGCTGTTATTTTTTTTTTAATAGGTGTACTTTCACCAATTTGCTGATAATTCATTGAAAGTAGATGATCGGTACAATTGCTGCCAATGCATTTTTTAAAGCTGTATTGTCATGAGTCAAATTTGATCATGTTAGGTTCTTGCATAGGTCCTATAGCATTGATAAGTTTCCACCCTCTTTCCTACATACACACATCTCTCCTGCATACACACAACTCTACTACTATCACACACGCAATTTTCCGAAATACACACACAACTCTCCTCCATACACAAACACAGTTCTAACACATATAGCTTTTCTACAGCTTTGAAGTATGCACTCACACCTCTGTTACATACACGCACTGTTTTGCTACATACTTGTACACAGCTTTCTTACATACCATACACCAACAGCTCTCTTATATACTCATGCAGCTCCACACACACAAACACTTATATATATATATATATATATGTACACTCATCCATCGTATACATTACCACATCTTGAAATTCCTTCCAGGAATGTGACTGATCACATGACCTGAAAGGTTCAATGGCTAATCAACAACTTTGTTTGATTGGGACCCTATCCATGCCACCTCACATATCAGGAGTGTCGTTCTTCTTTTCATAAAGAGGTCCAAGGGCTAGTCTTGCAGAAGTTTTTTCAGCTACACAGGATGCGCAACATCCGTGCAAGTCCTGGTGACTTTCTCCCCTGCACTGCACCGATCAGATAGATCAGTGTGGGGCAGGAGAAAGGAGAACAGTTCTTTCAGTGATCATGAAGGATGCTGTCAGTGTTTTCCTCCATCAGAATAAGCAGCCTCTAGACTGTAAGAAACACACACATTTTAACATCATTTTGATTGTCTAAAATTTACTGCAGCTAAAAATTACATTTGGTTTACAATGCATTTTGCCAGATATGTTGTCACTTGTCAAAGCTAAGAATTTTACATGCTGGGTTTTTTTATGGCACATTTAGCACTGATAAGTTGTCACACTCTTGCTTAATATGTTAACATTCTGTCTGTAAACTGTATATGCATAGCTACCTTTTTGAAGCAATATTGAGATTTACTTAAGAACGTGGGGCCCAATAAATACCATCAATGGTGCCCAGTCCAAGAGATGGTGGATCCTATAGGTAAACACCACCTCATCATGCACTAAAACTTACTAAAAAAAAAAAAGATGTGAAGTTCACACATATAGAAGATGGACATTTTGTGAATACATATTACACGTATTGTAAAATAGATAGAGCTCATATGTAGAGTTTGTTTGATAAACTTTCCTACTACTTTGTCTAAATTAGAAGCAAATTGGTTGAACATTACTTCTACCTAAAATGGCAGAAAACGCACCTATCTTGGTGATGGACAGGACAGCTAGAGGGGATATGGAGGAGGCTGTTATTTTTTTTTTAATAGGTGTACTTTCACCAATTTGCTGATAATTCATTGAAAGTAGATGATCGGTACAATTGCTGCCAATGCATTTTTTAAAGCTGTATTGTCATGAGTCAAATTTGATCATGTTAGGTTCTTGCATAGGTCCTATAGCATTGATAAGTTTCCACCCTCTTTCCTACATACACACATCTCTCCTGCATACACACAACTCTACTACTATCACACACGCAATTTTCCGAAATACACACACAACTCTCCTCCATACACAAACACAGTTCTAACACATATAGCTTTTCTACAGCTTTGAAGTATGCACTCACACCTCTGTTACATACACGCACTGTTTTGCTACATACTTGTACACAGCTTTCTTACATACACCAACAGCTCTCTTATATACTCATGCAGCTCCACACACACAAACACTTATATATATATATATATATATATATATATATGTACACTCATCCATCGTATACATTACCACATCTTGAAATTCCTTCCAGGAATGTGACTGATCACATGACCTGAAAGGTTCAATGGTTAATCAACAACTTTGTTTGATTGGGACCCTATCCATGCCACCTCACATATCAGGAGTGTCGTTCTTCTTTTCATAAAGAGGTCCAAGGGCTAGTCTTGCAGAAGTTTTTTCAGCTACACAGGATGCGCAACATCCGTGCAAGTCCTGGTGACTTTCTCCCCTGCACTGCACCGATCAGATAGATCAGTGTGGGGCAGGAGAAAGGAGAACAGTTCTTTCAGTGATCATGAAGGATGCTGTCAGTGTTTTCCTCCATCAGAATAAGCAGCCTCTAGACTGTAAGAAACACACACATTTTAACATCATTTTGATTGTCTAAAATTTACTGCAGCTAAAAATTACATTTGGTTTACAATGCATTTTGCCAGATATGTTGTCACTTGTCAAAGCTAAGAATTTTACATGCTGGGTTTTTTTATGGCACATTTAGCACTGATAAGTTGTCACACTCTTGCTTAATATGTTAACATTCTGTCTGTAAACTGTATATGCATAGCTACCTTTTTGAAGCAATATTGAGATTTACTTAAGAACGTGGGGCCCAATAAATACCATCAATGGTGCCCAGTCCAAGAGATGGTGGATCCTATAGGTAAACACCACCTCATCATGCACTAAAACTTACTAAAAAAAAAAAAGATGTGAAGTTCACACATATAGAAGATGGACATTTTGTGAATACATATTACACGTATTGTAAAATAGATAGAGCTCATATGTAGAGTTTGTTTGATAAACTTTCCTACTACTTTGTCTAAATTAGAAGCAAATTGGTTGAACATTACTTCTACCTAAAATGGCAGAAAACGCACCTATCTTGGTGATGGACAGGACAGCTAGAGGGGATATGGAGGAGGCTGTTATTTTTTTTTTAATAGGTGTACTTTCACCAATTTGCTGATAATTCATTGAAAGTAGATGATCGGTACAATTGCTGCCAATGCATTTTTTAAAGCTGTATTGTCATGAGTCAAATTTGATCATGTTAGGTTCTTGCATAGGTCCTATAGCATTGATAAGTTTCCACCCTCTTTCCTACATACACACATCTCTCCTGCATACACACAACTCTACTACTATCACACACGCAATTTTCCGAAATACACACACAACTCTCCTCCATACACAAACACAGTTCTAACACATATAGCTTTTCTACAGCTTTGAAGTATGCACTCACACCTCTGTTACATACACGCACTGTTTTGCTACATACTTGTACACAGCTTTCTTACATACACCAACAGCTCTCTTATATACTCATGCAGCTCCACACACACAAACACTTATATATATATATATATATATATATATATGTACACTCATCCATCGTATACATTACCACATCTTGAAATTCCTTCCAGGAATGTGACTGATCACATGACCTGAAAGGTTCAATGGTTAATCAACAACTTTGTTTGATTGGGACCCTATCCATGCCACCTCACATATCAGGAGTGTCGTTCTTCTTTTCATAAAGAGGTCCAAGGGCTAGTCTTGCAGAAGTTTTTTCAGCTACACAGGATGCGCAACATCCGTGCAAGTCCTGGTGACTTTCTCCCCTGCACTGCACCGATCAGATAGATCAGTGTGGGGCAGGAGAAAGGAGAACAGTTCTTTCAGTGATCATGAAGGATGCTGTCAGTGTTTTCCTCCATCAGAATAAGCAGCCTCTAGACTGTAAGAAACACACACATTTTAACATCATTTTAATTGTCTAAAATTTACTGCAGCTAAAAATTACATTTGGTTTACAATGCATTTTGCCAGATATGTTGTCACTTGTCAAAGCTAAGAATTTTACATGCTGGGTTTTTTTATGGCACATTTAGCACTGATAAGTTGTCACACTCTTGCTTAATATGTTAACATTCTGTCTGTAAACTGTATATGCATAGCTACCTTTTTGAAGCAATATTGAGATTTACTTAAGAACGTGGGGCCCAATAAATACCATCAATGGTGCCCAGTCCAAGAGATGGTGGATCCTATAGGTAAACACCACCTCATCATGCACTAAAACTTACTAAAAAAAAAAAAGATGTGAAGTTCACACATATAGAAAATGGACATTTTGTGAATACATATTACACGTATTGTAAAATAGATAGAGCTCATATGTAGAGTTTGTTTGATAAACTTTCCTACTACTTTGTCTAAATTAGAAGCAAATTGGTTGAACATTACTTCTACCTAAAATGGCAGAAAACGCACCTATCTTGGTGATGGATAGGACAGCTAGAGGGGATATGGAGGAGGCTGTTATTTTTTTTTTAATAGGTGTACTTTCACCAATTTGCTGATAATTCATTGAAAGTAGATGATCGGTACAATTGCTGCCAATGCATTTTTTAAAGCTGTATTGTCATGAGTCAAATTTGATCATGTTAGGTTCTTGCATAGGTCCTATAGCATTGATAAGTTTCCACCCTCTTTCCTACATACACACATCTCTCCTGCATACACACAACTCTACTACTATCACACACGCAATTTTCCGAAATACACACACAACTCTCCTCCATACACAAACACAGTTCTAACACATATAGCTTTTCTACAGCTTTGAAGTATGCACTCACACCTCTGTTACATACACGCACTGTTTTGCTACATACTTATACACAGCTTTCTTACATACACCAACAGCTCTCTTATATACTCATGCAGCTCCACACACACAAACACATATATATATATATATATATATGTACACTCATCCATCGTATACATTACCACATCTTGAAATTCCTTCCAGGAATGTGACTGATCACATGACCTGAAAGGTTCAATGGCTAATCAACAACTTTGTTTGATTGGGACCCTATCCATGCCACCTCACATATCAGGAGTGTCGTTCTTCTTTTCATAAAGAGGTCCAAGGGCTAGTCTTGCAGAAGTTTTTTCAGCTACACAGGATGCGCAACATCCATGCAAGTCCTGGTGTCTTTCTCTCCTGCACTGCACCGATCAGATAGATCAGTGTGGGGCAGGAGAAAGGAGAACAGTTCTTTCAGTGATCAGGAAGGATGCTGTCAGCGTTTTCCTCCATCAGAATAAGCTGCCTCTAGACTGTCAGAAACACACACATTTTAGCATCATTTTGATTGTCTAAAATATACTGCAGCTAAAAATTACATTTGGTTTACAATGCATTTTGCCAGGTATGTTGTCACTTGTCAAAGTTAAGAATTTTACCATGCTGGGTTTTTTTTATGGCACATTTAGCACTGATAAGTTGTCACACTCTTGCTTAATGTGTTAACATTCTGTCTGTAAATTGTATATGCAAAACTACATTTTTGAAGCAATATTGAGATTTACTTAAGAATGTGAGGCCCAATAAATACCATCAATGGTGCCCAGTCCAAGAGATGGTGGATCCTATAGGTAAACACCACCTCATCATGCACTAAAACTTACTAAAAAAAAAGATTTGAAGTTCACACATATAGAAAATGGACATTTTGTGAATACACATTACATGTAATGTAAAATAGATAGAGCTCATATGTAGAGTTTGTTTGATAAACCTTCCTGCTACTTTGTCTAAATTAGAAGCAAATTGGTTGAACGTTACTTCTACCTAAAATGGCAGAAAATGCACCTATCTTGGTGATGGACAGGACAGCTAGAGGGGATATGGAGGAGGCTGTTATTTTTTTTTTAATAGGTGTACTTCACCAATTTGCTGATAATTCATTGAAAGTAGATGATCGGTACAATTGATGCCAATGCATTTTTTAAAGCTGTATTGTCATGAGTCAAATTTGATCATGTTAGGTTCTTGCATAGGTCCTATAGCATTGATAAGTTTCCACCCTCTTTCCTACATACACACATCTCTCCTGCATACACATACATCTCTCCTGCATACACACAACTCTACTACTATCACACACGCAGTTTTCCTAAATACACACACAACTCTCCTCCATACACAAACACAGTTCTGAAACATATAGCTTTTATACAGCTTTGAAGTATGCACTCACACATCTGTTACATACACTCACTGTTATGCTTCATACTTGTACACAGCTTTCTTACATACACCAACAGCTCTCTTATATACTCATGCAGCTCCACACGCACACAAACACTTATATATATATATATATATCCTACTAATATTATAAATGCGAAAGTTTGTCAGTATTTATGTTTGTTACTCTTTCACGAAAAAACTACTGGACGGATTTGCATGAAACTTTACAGTAATATAGATTATACATCGGAATAACATATAGGCTACAATTTGTAATGATTTTATGTAATTTTGGTCGTAATATAACGATACATGTCAATTAAGTCGGAAAAAAATCTGGCCTCTGAGAGCTCTCTTATATACACACATACACAGGTGATATTTAAATGGCTGATTTACAGCAGTCAGAAGAGATTGATAATACAATAATTTGCCCATAGTGGATCATTGTATAGTGAGGTCACAGTTGCCGCCTGTCCACAGTCAGAATACAGGGGTTATCATATACCGTGGCCAGGTTCAAGTGTGGCACAGGGGGTTCACACACGACCCCCAGGGACTGACATTTCCTAGCTGTCAGTCATGAGCTCACCCTGATACATTACACTCTGGAAACAGCTGAAGGGAGAAGGATAATTTATGACATTTTCTCAGACTTAAAAAAAAATAAAAAAACACAGAAAACAGCCCATATGTCAGGAACAGGTTACTAGGGAACTACACGTCCCAGCACGGCCTGCCCGCGCCCACAGCCCGGGGGGAGTGTGAGGCTTCCTCCTGCAGGTTGCCCGGGGGCCGTCATTGTCCTCACACAGGGGGTCCCCGCCGCCATTGTCCCTCCACATAACACCGTATAATAAAACATGCGCTCACCTGCGCCAGCTGCTGCAGCCGGGAAAGTTCCGAGCGCCTCACCTGGGCGGAGGGGAAGTGACTCACACACGGGGAGGGGCAGTAACCTGAGCGCGGCTCCATGGAGGATGCACACACTGCAGCCTGACAGCACCGGCAGCAGCGCTACACAAATGGTGTCCTCCCCTCCTGTGTGCAGCACAGCCCTGTGTGTGTGCAGTGCAGCATGTCACCCACACCACCAGCAGGCTGCTCTCAGCTCCCACAGAGCACTGGGAATGGTTGCTATGGGTAACCGCGCCACAGCTGCTCCTCATAGACCAGTCATATACAACTGATATCGTCTGTACAGCGATCGTAATATAACTAATTAGATTGTTTTAGTATTTTGTTTGAACTTTACTAAGTACCTATTTTGTAATTAGTACTTATAAAAATGCCGCGAAAGCGTAAGTCTAACATTTCGCAAAGCTCTAATAAAGCCCGAGCTATGAAAATAATTAGACGTGATGAGACGTCTCAACAAGCCGAGCAACGAAGGCTTGAGCAGGCGGTGCGTTGTGCGGCACATAGAGCTGCAGAGACTCCAGAACAATCCCAAGCCCGACGTGAACGGAATGCGGAGTTTTTGGCATCTCAACGGGCTGCTGAAACTCAAGAACAGTCCCAAGCCCGACGTGAACAGCATGCGGAGTATCTGGCGTCTCAACGGGCTGCTGAAACTCCAGAACAGTCCCAAGCTCGACGTCAACAGCAAGCGACTTACATGGCGTCCCAAAGAGCCACTGAAACTTATGAAATGGCCGAATCACGCAGACGCACTGTTGCTGAAAGGGCAGCACAGCGACGTCAAACATTTACAAGAAATACATGGATATTGTTTAATAAAGCAGCATTTGAGTATGACGAGACTCTTGATTATGAAACTCACAAGCTTATAAAAATAGAAGCAATGACCATAGATTGCAAATATTGCGGAGCTCTTAAGTGGAAAGAGGAAGCAGCAGGTATGTGTTGTTTGGGCGGGAAAGTAGCTCTTCCTTATATAGACGAGCCAGTTCAACCTTTAAAAGAGCTTTTCTCTAATGAAACTGATGAATCTCGCCTTTTTCTAAATAATATAAGAAAATACAACATGTGCTTTCATATGACGTCTTTTGGAGCAGATCAAATTGTCTTAATGCCAGGGTTTTGCCCGACCTTTACAATACAAGGACAAGTATACCACCGTATCGGTTCTTTAATTCCTACGTCCATTTCGCACCCACAATTTTTACAAGTTTATTTCATAGGTGACGAAGAAGAACAAATCAACAGGCGTACTGAGTGCGTGCAAAGCGTAGATAGAAACATAGTTAAAAAATTACAACGAGTAGTTCACGACCACAACATTTTGTGCATGAATTTAAAACGGATAGAGACAGAATGATCAATGACGATCATTTCAAAGTAGTGATTCACCCAGACCGTGTACCACGTGGTCAACATGAGAGATGATTCAATGCCCCTACTACAAATGAAATAGCTGCTGTAATAGTTAGTAGCGAACAAACTATGTCTCGGGACATCGTTGTGCAGCCGCGCGATGGCATGCTCACTAGGGTTCCCAATACACATAGATTCTATGACGCTCTCGAGTACCCAATAATTTTTTGGAAAGGACAAGAGGGGTACAGCATTGATATTCCTCAGATAAATCCAATTACCAAACAAGCAATGCCAAGCAAAAAGGTGTCCTGCAAAGATTTTTATGCCTTTCACTTGAAGGTCCGTCGCAGCGATTTTAATTTGATGCTTAAGTGTAGGCTCCTACTTCATCAGTTTCTGGTCGACATGTATGTAAAGATGGAAAGTGAGCGCTTAAGGTTCATCTCTTTAAATGAAAAAAAACTGCGCGCAGAAAATTATATTCACTTGCAAGATGCAATAAGAAATGATGCGGATTTGGATCCAAATAATTTAGGTCAGATGGTGATTCTCCCGTCATCATTTGTAAATAGCCCGAGATACCTACACGAATACACACGAGATGCGTTCACATACGTACGTAATTATGGGAGGCCTGATTTATTTAATACAATGACTTGCAACCCCGCTTGGCCAGAAATCACCAAAGAGCTTATGGCTGGTCAAAATTCAACAGACAGACATGACTTAACAGCTCGAGTATTTAGAATAAAAGTACAGAAGTTGGTAGCTCTACTTACAAAAGTTTACATATTTGGTGATATGCAATGCTTCATGTACTCGATCGAGTGGCAAAAGCGAGGTTTGCCTCATGTGCACTTACTGCTGTGGTTAAAGGAAAAATTGCATCCGAACCAAATTGACGAAATCATATGTGCTGAGATACCAAACCCAGAAACCGATCAAAAGCTCTATGATACAGTGACAAAGAATATGATTCACGGGCCATGTGGTACATTCAATTCTTCATCGCCATGCATGAAGGAAGGAAAATGTACCAAAAAATATCCGAGGAAGCTTTTAAAAGATACTCAAACCAATGACAGGCGCAGAGCACCAGAGAATGGTGGACGCAAGACGATTATAAAAACCCGTAGAGGAACACAGGAAATATTGGTGGACAATAGCTGGGTGGTCCCATATTCTCCACTCTTGTCAAAAAATTTTAATTCTCATTTAAATGTAGAGTTCTGTAATACGGTACAGGCGATAAAATATATTTGTAAATATGTTAATAAGGGTAGCGACCAGGCTATTTTTAACATCCGCCAGCAAGGGAATGTTAACATTGACCCAAGAGATGAGGTGCAGACCTTTAGAACCGGCCGATATGTTAGTAGTAACGAAGCAGCGTGGCGGATCTTAGGTCTGCCTCTGCACGAGAAACACCCAACCGTCACTCATCTCGCGATTCATTTACCCAATGGCGAGAGGGTTTACTTTACGGAAAATAATTTTAGAGAGAGATTAGAAGCACCACCTAAAACTACACTAACTGCATTTTTCCTGTTGTGCCAAAGTGATACGTTTGCAAAAACATTACTTTACATTGACGTGCCTCGCTACTATACTTGGAATGTGGCACGGAAGCAATGGAAACGTCGTTTACAAGGAACACCTGTCGATGGCTGGCCAGGTGTGAAGGCAGGAGACGCTCTAGGTCGCATTTACACGGTGCACGTTAGCAATTTTGAATGTTATTGCTTGCGTATGCTGCTGAATGTAATAAGGGGTCCAACCAACTTCTCGGATTTAAAAACATTTGAAGGTCAAGAACTTGCAACTTTTCGGCAGGTGTGTGAGAAGATGGGGTTGTTGGAAGATGATAACCACTGGGATACCACCTTAGAAGAGGCCGTGCTATGTCACTCCCCGGCGCAAATAAGAGAGCTGTTTGCCATATTGATATGCACTTGCGGTTTATCCAATCCTCTACAACTCTGGCACAAGTATAAAACTGCGTTATCAGAGGATATCATGCACAGATTTGAAAGAATGGATCACGTTAACGATGATCTCTGTTTCAATGAGGCGTTGGGGCTTATCGAGGACAAAATATTAATAATTTCTGGAAAGAAATTGTCCGATTTTGGTCTACCCTCACCGCGGCGTAGAGGAGAGCTGTCGAACGAGTTGATAAAAGAGCTAAGCTATGATACCAACCAGTTAGACGCTCACGTTTGCGAAACTGCGCCACGTTTGCTACCTGATCAAAGAGAGATTTATCACAAAATAGTAGGACGAGTTGAGAATGGTGAAGGTGGACTTTTTTTCCTTGATGCCCCGGGTGGTACAGGAAAAACTTTCTTGCTTAATTTACTTTTAGCAAAAATTCATAGCAGTCATAACGTTGCATTAGCTGTGGCTTCCTCTGGAATTGCTGCAACATTGCTAAGTGGTGGACGGACGGCACATTCAGTCTTTAAATTACCTCTTAATCTGGTGAACGAAGAAACCCCATCGTGTAATATCAGCAAGAGCAGCGCCCGTGGCCTCCTGTTGCAACAGTGCAAACTAATCGTGTGGGACGAGTGCACAATGTCACGCAAACGCGCCATCGAAGCTCTTGATCGTTGTCTACAAGACTTACACAGTAAACAAACAATAATGGGTGGTGTGGTTGTTTTATTGGCTGGGGACTTTAGGCAAACTTTGCCTGTCATCAAGCGAGGCACTGCAGCAGACGAAATTAACGCATGTCTGAAATCCTCATATTTATGGACCAAAGTTGAAAAGCTGCACCTCACCACCAACATGCTTGTCCAGCTATTCAGTGATCTAGAGTCGGGCGCGTACGCTGAGAAACTGCTCGAGATCGGTGAAGGTCGAATCGAAACTGACGAAGAAGGTATGGTTCTATTCACTAACCAATTTTGTCATGTTGTGGATTCGGAAGACGCACTTATTGCTCAAGTTTTTCCAAATTTGCAACAAAACATCCACGATGAAAATTGGCTATGTGAAAGAACTATACTAGCACCAAGAAATGAAACAGTTGCGAAAATCAATAAAATTATCTAGGACCAAGTAACCAGCGATGCAACAACCTACAACTCCATCGACACAGTCATGTCATCTGAAGACTGTACGAGCTACCCCGTGGAGTTTCTTAACTGTTTGGAGCTATCCGGGGTCCCATCTCATAAGCTCGAATTAAAGGTCGGTATACCCGTTTTGTTAATGCGCAACTTGGACGCCCCGAGATTATGTAATGGCACTAGATTGCGAGTCACTGAACTAGGCAGGCACATTGTAAAGGCCACAATTTTAACTGGAGAAGCTAAGGGTGAAAATATTCTTATACCACGCATCCCAATAATACCCAATAACTTACCCTTTAATTTCAAACGTTTGCAGTTCCCACTTAAAGTTGCATTTTCAATGACCATCAATAAATCGCAAGGGCAAACTTTGAAGGTAGCGGGGATACATTTAGGCACGCCCTGTTTTTCCCACGGTCAGCTATACGTAGCTTGCTCACGTGTTTCTAAATCGCAAAATCTACATATTTTCGCTGAACGAAAGAAATCAAATAACATAGTTTACAGGAGTATATTGCAGTAAAAACACATAGATAAATTACCTGCAGATGTCCACTATTCCAATTACATACTAATTCTTTACTAACACGAACAATATTAAACGCAAGTAACTTCAGTCCGTCCTGTTTATTAATCAGTGTTTAGTAATCCGTTTGTGATGAAATTTGATATGGATAATTTCAAGCCTGGGGAAGGACATAGGGCTACTTTTTATAAACACACCATACAGGCGAAGATTATATAAAACTGTAAACCTGATTGACTGACACACCTAGCGGTCAACGCACAGCCGAAACCACTGAACTTATAGCATCTTGAAATTTGCAGATAGGTTCTATTATAGCTTAAATGAGCACTAAGAAAGGAATTTTGATAATTCCACCCTCAAGAGTTTCCCTCTTCATATTATAGGGGTTCAAAGATTGTATGGAATCCGTCAGTTTTGAAGTTAGACATCTGAAATTTTGGATGTACGAGTAAATAAATATTATTATTTTTTTTTACTATTAAGATTATTTTTTTTTACTATTAAAATGATCTGTCACGAAACTTAATGTGGCAGACCAAATTCCACGCGAGCGAAGCCGCGGGTAAAAGCTAGTAGCATATAAAGATGTCAGAAGAACAGATTTCTAAAGCACACAACCGCAGGCAACAGTTAGCTGCCATTAATGCAAAAATGGATGAGCTGGGGGAGAAAGAAGCTGAAGACATCATGGGGACATGCCTCCAGGAGCTAACACAGTTTCTTACCAGGTTGAAGTTGGAGGATGGAGGGGCGGCACCAATTACCAAAAGCGTGAATCTCTGTCTGCAGACTGAACTACGGGAATTGAAAGAACAACTCAAAACCCTAACAACAGCCCTGCAGAAATCGACCAAAATCTCTTAACGGGTGACAGACTCAGACAGAACCTTTAACCTGCTCGGGTTAGATAAATCAGGAAGACAGTCCTCTCTAACACCACAAATCACCATAAGGAAAGAATTCAAGATCCTGGGACAGATTGGAGAGTGTGAACAGAAAGAGAAACTGTCTTATATGAACTTGTTTCACCAGATTGATGCAGGCTTACAGAAAGGCTACCAGCCAGATGAAATCGTTGAGGGGGTGGTGAAGTGATCAGCCCAGGAATGAACCTCTATAGTATGCTAGAAATGAAGAGTCAATTGACCTTGCAACAGCTGAAGATGATTTTAAATGGGCACTATAAAGAAGAGTGTACTTCAGAATTGTTCCACCGACTCATTAATCTCTCACAGAAAAATAATGAATCACCCCAAAGTTTCTTGTTCAGAGAAATTGAACTGAAGAATAGACTGTTGTTTGCATCCAGAGATGTAGAAGCGGACGAGAGGTTTGATGCTGGACTAGTCCAGAAGAAGTTCTTGAGATCATTGGGAACAGGGTTAATCAGCAAAGACATCAAGTCGCAGCTGAAACAGTACCTAGAAGATCCTGGCATTCTGGACGAAATCCTAATTGAACAAATGAATGAGGCAGCTAGATTGGAGTCAGAGAGCGAACAAAAGATAAAGAATGGCTCTGCTCCTAAATCAAAAAATATCACAGTAAAAGATAATTCCTTACCAACACCAGGTCAGATTACATGGAGGGGATGGCTGTGTAGTATTATACATGCACACGCACACCGATGGAGTTTGCATATTTTTAATGTTTAATGTTAGGACTCGCAAGTATGGGGACCCTTGATGCTGGGTTGCGAGCTTGCGTATTTTGGCCAAAATATTGACCCTTACCTCATGTGGTGTATTGATCTTATACACTATTTTTCATCTTTTTTGCACATTTTTATGCAGGATGCAGCCAGGCCTCTTTAGTGTTGGCTGGGTAAATTGGGGCGTCTGTCCTGTGGGGGTGCACGTATATAGTGCTCGGCAGCCCCCCTGATCTAATAGTATAGGCATCATCAATAGGCTGCAAGCCAGACACTGTGCATCACACATATCTGTGTGATTGGTGCCCTATGCAAACTCCATCGGTGTGCATGTATAATACTACGCAGTCACCCCCTCCATGAATTGGTAGGTTAGTGAGTGGCTGTCTGCATCAGTATTTTGCACATGTGCTGCCCCTGCCTTTATCATGGAGGCTTGCTGCATCCTGCGATGCCTTGGTAATCTGACCTGGTGTTGATAAGGCATTATCTTTTACTGTGATGTTTTTTGAAATTAGCTCCTAAATCACCAAAATGAGTCAGCTGAGGTTGGAGACCCCCAGTGGCCAGTCTGAAGATAATCATGGAGACCCTCCAGTGCCACCTCCGAGAGGGAACCTTAAAGCACCAACAAAAGAGAGGACCGCCAGCGCTGACTGGGAAGAAGTAATAGGAGAACTGCGAGCTGAGTTGATTGAGATGAAAAAGTTGATTCATTCCAGAACAGAACCTGCATCCCTCAGACCCAGGAGTGGGTTCCAAAACAGAAGATACCCAGCTTGTGAAGCGTGCCGTTCACCAAATCAGAGTACGGTATGTGTACACTGTCTAAGATGTGGTGAGGAAGGACATTATGCCAAGAAATGCCAATGGTCATGGTCTTTTGGGTTAAAAGACAGGAGGTTGCCAGTGCGGGGCGACTGGTATCCACGACACGGAGGAGGTCCCAGAAGCAAATCCAAATCTCACCAAACCCCAGAACGGTGTATGAGGTAAAACGGCTGCGTCATTACTATCCCCAAATGTGTTCCCGTCTACAACAGCTGCAAGAGAGACAGGGGCATCAGTTACTTAATGCCCAGTGCGGAGGTCAAATGATGTACTCCTGGGAGGAGGATTCCTCGGTCAGTAAAGATAGCATCATCGGCCTAATCGGCGAAAGATGCTTTATATAGTGCCAGCTAGATGGACTCCTGAAAACAGCACTTTGGGACACAGGAGCCCAAGCGAGCCTTTTAAATGAAGAATGGAGAAGGCTCTACCTGCCACATAAGTGCCTTCAAACTCTTAGAACCAGTGGAACTCCACGGCAAAGCAGTCAACCAGACCGAAGTCCCTTTCATAGGCTGGGTGGAAGTGACTTTCCAACTGAGGGCCACGAAGAACAGCAACACCATTGAGCTTTTGGTACCTTTTCTCGTGACCAGTAATCAGAACGTGGAAGAGAATCCTATCTTGGGTTATAATGTAATCAGTGAGGTCATCATGAAACACAAGTCAGGGACGCTGGTGGTGGATGCAATTGCTACATTGCTTGCCATACCCAATGTCGTGGTGGAAAATGTGATTCATAGAGTAAAGAAAGCACAGAATACAATGGACCTAAAAGAAGTCAAGGTAGGCTGGCGCCCAAACATCATTCCTGCAAACCAAATGGTGGGGGTGAGGTGTGGAGTCCAGGTAGAACTGGTAAGAAAAGTTCAGAAAAGACTGTTCATGCCAAAAGACTCATCAGAACTTCCGGAATGCCTAGTTCAAGGTGAGACTGTGCTTACGATTCCTACTGGTGGGTTTACTCGAGTGACAATACTGGTGATGAATACTACGAAACAAGAAATTAGACTGGATCCAAAGACTGTGTTAGGTCACATTGAAACCGTTAAAACTGTATATTCAGCCAGTGTGAGACCCGCCCACGGGTCTACCATGAATTCAGTCTCCCCACCAAGGAACAGGAGTTGACCAGGGGAGGAAACTGCGCGACCCACCTCGGGGTCCTGGGATCCCCCAGTACCCCTAGAACACTTGTGTGCTGAAGAAATAGCGGTAGCAAAACAGATGCTGAGAGAAGAGTGTCATGCATTCTCCAAAGATGACTCTGATATAGGAGGTATCCCGTTGGTGCAGTTGGAAATCAATTTGAAAGACATGACCCCAGTAACCAGAAGTTACATGTCTGTGCCAAAACCATTACACCGTGAAGTGAAAGAGTATTTACAAGATCTAATCAACAGAGGTTGGATCCAAAAGTCAAAGCCGTCTTATTCCTCTCCTATTCTTTGTGTTAGGAAGAAGGACGGTACGTTGAGACTCTGCTGTGATTACCGGGAACTAAACCGAAAGTCAGTACCTGATCAGCACCCGATACCACAGATTCAAGATATGCTGGATAACCTATCAGGAAGTGCCTGGTTCTCTGTCCTCGATCAGGGTAAAGCATACCATCAAAGGTTTGTTGAAGAGTCCAGTAGACCTTTGACAGCATTCATCACACCGTGCGGGATATACGAGTGGATCTGCATACTGTTTGGGCTCAGTTCAGCTCCAGAAAAATTCCAGAGGAGCATGGAGACATATTTAGAAGGACTGAGGGATAATATCTTCCAGCTGTACTTGGATGACAATGTGGTACACAGAAAAACTTTCCGGGAGCATGTTGAACATGTGAGGACCGTATTACAACGGTATCAAGTCAACAACATGGAGTTAAGTTGACCCCCAAAGAAGTGTGAACTGTTCAAAAGGCAAGTCTGATTTCTAGGGAAAATTGTGTCCGGAGAAGGATATACCATAGACCCAGCAGAAATCGCTCTGGTACTGGCCTTAAAAGACAAGCGGCCCTCTACTGTCGGGGAGTTGAGGTAGATATTATTATTCCTCTCCTACTATCGTACTTACGTTCGGAACTTCTCCAGGATTGCCACCCCACTATACCTCCTCTTGGGGGGGGGTGGTGACAGAGTCAACAACACACACTGAGAAAAAGAAGAATGCGGGTAGAACTGGGCTTAAAAGAAGCAACGCCGTTTCATCCCAAAAGCCATTCTCTGGACAGTAGACCACCAGGAGGTATTGGAAGAACTAGTAGACTACCTGGTAAAACCACACATCTTGGGATATCCTGATTTCAACTTACCGTTTGTTCTTCATTGTGACGTTTCTCAAGTTGGACTGGGAGCTGCCCTGTATCAGCATCAAGATAGAAAACTGAGAGTCATCGGTTACGGTTCTAGAACGTTGACAGACGCCGAGAAGAATTACCATCTACATTCCGGAAAATTGAAGTTCCTGGAGTTGAAATGGACTATCTGTGAACCATTTAGAGATTATCTCTACTACAGCAAAGAGTTTGAGGTATACACTGACAACAACCCTTTGACCTATGTCCTCACTACAGCCAAACTGAATGCAACGGGTCAGAGATGAGTCGCTGAACTAGCTGACTTCAATTTCAGCATCAAGTACAGGCCAGGAAAATGCAAGGCTGATGCTGACAGATTGTCGAAAATGCCAATAGAGCCTGATTAGTTCATGTAAGAAAGCTCAGAGGAAGTCAGTTTGGAAGCAATTGAGAGCACTACCCAAGCAGTACAAGCTTATCAAGAGGAAGACACACCATTGTGGTGTCCGTTGACGGTGGAAACCACCATAAAAGCGAGAGAACAAGATTACCCCCTGTCTACTCAACGACTACCAAAAGGAAAAATCCATAGAGCACAATGGGAAGATCAGATAAATGGTAAAATACTACTTTATGTGGACCAAAATCAGTTTCCAAGTAAATGGGAGAAAGATAATGAGTCACCAGCAGTATCTGTTTTAGTTAAAGAATGGATGAAGCTCTACCTCAGTGAAGACTGTATCCTGTATCGTAAAGGAGGTCAAAACCGGCAGTTGGTACTACCCAGAGTATTTCGTAGATTGGTCTTCAAAGAACTCCATGAAAACATGGGACACCTGGGAGTGGAAAGGACAACAAACTTGATCCGTGAACGTTTCTTCTGGCAGTACATGCAGAGAGATATTGAGAGATACGTGACCAGGGAGTGTGGGGGTCTGAAAGATAAATGTCCCAACACATCAACCCGGGCACCTATGGGCAACATCCAAACTACGTATCCGTTTGAGATGGTCTCAATAGACTTTCTACATCTCGAGACGTGCAAGGGTGGTGACGAATACATCTTGGTGGTGATGGACCATTTTACTTGATTTGCTCAAGCATATGCCACCACCAATAAAGAGGGTCGCACAGCAGCAGAGAAGATCTTCAATAATTTTGCTTTGAGGTTTGGGTTCCCTACGAGGTTACACCATGACCAAGGAAGAGAATTTGAGAACAAGATCTTTGCCAAGATAGGAAAGTACTGTAGGATTCAGAGATCCCACATAATGCCCTATCACCCAGAGGGTAATGGACAAGTGAAACGATTTAGTCGGACATTATTGTCGATGTTGCACACTTTAACAGCTGACGAGAAGAAAGACTGGAAGAGTTCTCTGTCAAAAGTGGTACATGCCTATAACTGTACGAAGAGCGATGCAATGGGTTACTCACCCTTCTTTCTATTGTACGGTCAATCGCCAAGACTGTCAATCGACATCATGTTCGATACTCCAGTGTCAGAGACTTACAGAACATATCCGGAGTATGTTCGGAAATGGAAGGAACGGATGGCAGAGGCATACAACATAGCGTCCAAAGTGGTTACGCAAGGACAGAGCAAGAGCAAGGAGTACTATGACTGAAAATGTTATGGAGCAGAATTGGCACTGGGAAGCCGTGTGCTAGTCAAGAACAAAAGGCGGTCCGGGAAAACTTTGTTTGTACTGGGAAGACAAGGTGTATGTGGTCGTAAGGAGGAAAGCCGATGACAGTACAGTGTATGAAATCCGATTGGAAACCAGAATAGTCCATCGGAATTTACTACTACCCTGTGATTATCTCCCACCACAACAAGACTTTCCAGAAGTAGAACAACATCGTCCGAGATCGACTAAGGGACCACCACAGACTGAAGCTCCGAAGATGGATAGTGATCTTGAAAGTTCACATGAAGAAGAACACACCGTTGTATTTCTCGGACCGGCAAGGAGAGGGATGTACCATCCTCAGGAGAGTGAAGTAAGTCCCCAGGCTCCAGAGTTTGTACCAAGGAGTACAGATATAGTCCAATTCAGATTTGATGATCGAACACCGTTCACTGAAGAGACCGATCGACACTTAGGAGTAGCAGAATTACCAGACCAGGTGGAAACGAACGATTCAAGAGAAGTACAGTAACTTACAGAGGCACTTCCAAGATCATCTGAGGAAGTTCGAGAAATGAGTGTGGCAGAAGAAACTCCTGCAACGGAGGAACCCGTTGTATCTGAGGAACAACCTACCAGGAGGATGTCGACTCGAGAAGTGAGGAGGCTTGTGATGCTGACATATGAGACACTCGGTGAACCGAGTCAAGTGCCAAGGACTGTCGATTGGAAACAGGTATTTCTGCCTACGGACCAGGTAAGCTCACTTGAGTGGTATTCACCACCGAGAGACAGTATGGACAATGTTACCTGGTGGAAAGACTTGTTTTGGCCTAGTGAGAGAGAGAGCTGGTTGAAGACGTACGAAAACCTCCAGCGGAAGAGATGCTGATTATTTTAATTGTGTATTTCTTTCAGGAGATCTACAAGCAAAAGGTCGCAAGAATAGGTTGTTATTGATGTTTGTAAATTTTATGCCAATATGACAATGCCAATTTGTATATAAAGTTATTCAACTTTTACCACTGTCTCAGAATTGGTCAGCTTGACCAATTAAAACGAATATCGAGAACAACATT
Organism: Phyllobates terribilis; assembly: GCF_046119375.1. Taxonomy (NCBI): domain Eukaryota; kingdom Metazoa; phylum Chordata; class Amphibia; order Anura; family Dendrobatidae; genus Phyllobates; species Phyllobates terribilis. The sequence goes on along the minus strand of NW_027363612.1, from coordinate 300,404 downwards.
AAAAAAGAAGGGAAAGTGTGACATGCAGAAGTAGTGCTGTTGCTTCAAAAGCATCCAGCAACTATAAGAGTTAACACAGTCACAAGAGACAGGGAGTGGTTAGCAGAGCCCCAGGGGGATTGTGGGGAACTTGTTTACTATTCTGGCTGCAGCCAAAGGGAGAAGTGGTGTGTGATCTGTATCTCACAGAAGTGCAGGAAAGAGAACAGGATTCAAGTCCAGGGTGAAACTCAACACGGGTCAGATACCCTGCACTGTTAGTTCAGGAAATCTATCATCGGGCAGGAAGATAAGGACTGGAAGGAATTGTGTCACAGAGATCATCTTCCTCATCAAACCCTCCCCCCTCCATCTCCATGCAGAATAAAGAATGCTGTGTACTAGTGAGACCTTGTGAAGGAAAAGCCTGCTGTTTACGTATAGAAGTGTGCTGCCAAGAGATCTAATTTGTGCTGAATTATGCTACTGAAGAGACTGAGGTTCCTGTGCCTGCTTTATGAGACTGTGCTGTAATGAAGATTGTTGCTGTAATATCCCTGAACTGCACTGGCCATGCTTCAGATTAAATTCCACTGTTAAACTGTTGAAAAAGACTCTTGTCAGATGTGTCTGGTCAGCAACTGAATCTTTCATGTGCCTGAGAGAAGCTGCAGCCTATGGTTGCCCTGAGTAACGGTTCCCCCAAGATTCCAATTAATTTATGAAACCTGTCTCGCCCTATTTGAACCTAGTGGCGTGCGTGTAACAAAAGCCTAGTTTTGTTGGTTGGCTCTGTCAGGAACTGTAGTAAGGGCACTAGCAGCAGCTATCTCAGTCATAGCAAATTTAAAGATGTGAATAATGTGTGGGAGCATTGAGCTCAGGACATTTTTCATACTGACTCCGGGATAGTGATGATTTTGTAAAGGTGTCAGTTGTGTCAGCCAGACCTGGAGATTATCTGTGAATGAATGCATGGTCAGCAAGGCTACAGCATGTTAGAGAGGTGGTAGCTAGAGAGAGCCCCCTTAGGCTGCGTGCCCACGATGCCCACAATGTTTTTTAAGCACTTCCATAGGAGCAATTCCGCCACGGAAATGCTTAAAAAACGCTTGGTAGAAGGTCTGCAATGTTCCCCAATGATAATCCGCATTTGCTGAGCACATGCTGGGAAATTTCCGCTGCAGATTAACATTGCGGAAAAATCCGCAGCACTACCATAAATTTAGCGGAATCGCGGCGTTTTAGCCACCATTGACTTGTATTGGACCGCATAACATCCGCATGACTACATGTGCACATGCAGATATTATGCGGTTCAATGCGCAGATGGTACCTGGGTCTGGAGAAGAGGAGACTCTCCTTCAGTCCCGGGTACCATACTACCTGTAGTTAAAAAAGAATTAAAATAAAAAATAAACATATACTCACCTTCTGATGGCCCCCGGTCTCCTTCTCCGGTGTCTTCGACTGCTCGCGGTGGTAAAAGGACCTTCCATGATGTCATTTAGTCATGTGACCTGTCACATGACTAAATGACGTCATGGAAGGTCCTTTTACACCACCGCGAGCCGCTGAAGACACCGGACGCAACGGAGAAGGAGATCAGGGGCCATTGGAAGGTGAGTATATGTTTTTTTTTTATTTTTCACCATTTGTATTCTTTTTTTTACTATTGATGCTGCATTTGCAGCATCGTAACTTGGTCACACTATATAAATCCATGCCGTTTGCATGGATTTATACAGTGTGACCAAGTTGTCAAGCACTTTTCCAAGTGATGCTAAAATCGTTTAGAAAAGTGCTTCACAACTCGCATGCGAAATCGCATGTTAAAAAAGCTTCACTTACGCTTCTACCTGGCAGAAAAAAACGCATGTAAAATCCGCATGCGTTTTTTCTGCCAGAGAGATGCAGAAACGCTCAGGAAAAATCCGCAGCATTTCTGCATCATGGGCACATAGCCTTACACTGTTTCACAAGAGTGCAACTAGGGTGCAGTGGTCACAGCGAAACACATGAGCCATGTGGCCCTATATCAGGAAGGTGGAGGTGATGTTATCAGTGTGGGATGATGTTGACAACAGACGCATGCTCAGTAGAGGAGGAACTAGCCCAGACCCTGAAAAGGACATCACTGACGGCTCTTAATTCAGGGAAAGGACAGGCGCTACTGCAATGACGACAGCCTCTGCTCCCTGATGATGGTTTGTTTGTAAATCCCAGTATGCACTTGGGGTTCTCAAACGAAGCAACGTGAAACAGGAAGAAGGTAAAAAAAAAAAAAAAAAAGGAGTCAGATAGTCTAGTGAAGGAACAATAGGGATTTTTTAATTAATGTATATTAGAAAAGAGATTAGGTAATGACATTAACCCCTTCACGACCTATGACGTTAATGTACTTCAAAGGTCATGTCCCTGAATTTAATGCAGGCTCATATGCCGAGCTCGGATTTTTCACAGCAGATGATGGCTGATTTAAGCCCAGATTCCATTGGTCAATACCCAAAACCCAGTCTTCACCAGTCAAGATGCCGCAGGTCAAGCACCGAAGATCAGACGGTGGTCATTGGATGAGGCAGGACGTCTGCCGTGCTGACGAGAAGACCCAAGTGAACCAGGCCTTTAATTCAAGCGTAGACGAACGGTACAGGGTGTGGGCCGTGGCTGCGCTTCAGAAAGGAACGAGGGTGGCCAGTGTGAAGAACCCACTAAGTGACTCACATATGAGGCACTTGTGGCCTAGCGGAAAGTACCGGTGTCCCCCGTTAGTGCCAGTATAACAATCAAAGGCGCTTGAAGCGCATATTACAGCTACAAGCCTGGCGCTGGCAGTGACGCTCTTTGAGCTAAAGACATTAATAGTCGTTTAACTGTGAAATGAGACTGCATGCAGATAGAACATAGAGTAAGATATTGCATTTATTACACTGCTTTTATTGTCATTACTGCTAAGATTGTGTTAGTTGTCTCCATATACCTGCATCACCATGTGTTCCTATAGTTAAACGTTCTTTCTGTGGTAGGAAAATAAATAGCTTTGGTTAACTATCCCTGCATCCTCACTATCTGCATCATTACATCTAGATCATTTCACCCGATAAATGAGCATTTAGCTTGTTTATTGTGTTTAATTGGCTGCCTCTTTAGAAGGGACTGAAAGCTGTATTTTAGGTGTAAATGCAGCTTTCAGTCCCCCATACATAAGTCTAAAGTCGGTTGACACATTCATATCAATAAGTATGCCTTACACTCTAATATGTGTGGCGCCCCTGAGGGTTCAGTCGCCACAAAGGTACTGCATCTCACCCAGAGGTGTGGTATCTCACTCTCAGGTAAGGAAGGAGTACAGCCCGGGACCCTAACACCTGCATTCAACACATCCACTTCAGTAGGGCAGGGCGAGATTGCTCCTACGGGAGAGCACAGTCCCTGGGCCCTGGCTGGAGTGGAGGGGAACTTAGTGAGGGGGAACCATGTAGTGGGTGTGGGTGGAGAACGTAAATCAGGGGAGCACTGGTGAGGGAGTGATATAAAAGAGGGAACCATCTTAGAAAGACAAGCCAGTCAGAGGAGGAGAGTGTGTGGAGCAGAGGCTCTGCAGGAGCTCTGCTTCGGAGGCGGGCCTAGTGAGAGGCCCAGGACTGAGAGAGGAGAGGGAGCAGGAGAAAGGCCCCAGGAACAGAGGGGATCCCAGGGGTACGGGCAGTGCTAGAGGCCACCCGTACGCCCGAATCTGCCAGGCGGTGGAGGGATCGAGCCGCAGAGGGGATCGGCTCCTAAACTAGTGGAGAACTATAAGGCTCAGCTAGGAACCGGAGGCTGCTGTACTTGCAAGGTGCAGTGGCCACATTCGCAACTATATCGCCGAAAAGGTGGCCACAGAGGGTCCAGGGGACTGCAGGTCGCCCGACAAGACCCGAGGCTACCGGATTGGGACACTGGTTGCGAGGCGCAGGGCAGGAGGGCGAGAGCCAGCGCAGGAAGACGACTGAGGAAGGCACATAGAAAGGGGTCCTGTCAGGCACTCTTGAATCACCTGAGGGATTGCTGAACCTCTGCCTGGTGAACGCAGCACGACGTGGGAGGTTGTGGTCCGGACCCTGTAACCTGAGGAACTGATCAACTGTGAGTAAACTCGGAAGACTGCACCCCACTGTCTCTGTGATTATTGCTGCACCATCAACCCCTGCACTACAACGCCCAGCATAACCTATAACATCTACACTGCCCTGGAGCTGAGCTCTACCTGTGGAGAGCCACACCATCCCTGCTGCACTCACATCAGCTCCAGAGGACCTGCTCCGCAGCGGCGGCTCCCTTAGCCGCATACCAGAGGTGGCGTCACGAACGTTATACAATCACTATAAATCCCCAATCAATAACCCCTTTTTATTGACCGTCCTGGGTTACGGACCGGGTCACCGCCACTGTGACATCCCCCAGCATCTACCGGCCCGGCACCGGGTACCCCACGGCCAAAAGGGCGCGTCATATGTATGTGTGGCGCCCATGTGGGTTCAGTCGCCACAGAGGTACTGCATCTCACCCAGAGGTGTGGTATCTCACTCTCAGGTAAGGAAGGAGTACAGCCCGGGACCCTAACACCTGCATTCAACACTACACTACTCCAGACCAGCAGGAGGGGCAAAATGCGCTGCTCCTCTGCTGAGCCCTGTCCCTGGCTGGAGCTGGGGGAACCAAAGTAGGGGGAACCATGTAGTGGGTGTGGGTAGAGGAAGCAGTTCAGGGGAGCACAGTGTGGAGCAATATGAAAGAGAGGGTGGAACATTCTAGAGTGAGTGAAGTTCTGAGGCGGTTGAGTCAGAGAGAGAGTCAGAGCAGCAGCTCAGCAGGAGCTCTGCTCAGGAGGAGGGCCTAGTGAGGAGGCCCAGGAGTAGAGGAGGAAGGAATGGGAGCAGAGGGAAGGCTCCAGGAGTGAAGAAAGAATCCCAGGGGTATGGGCAGTGCTGGAGGCCACCCGTACACCCAAATCCACCAAATCTAGGCGGTGGAGAGATCGGGTCGCAGAGGGGACCGGCCCCTAACTAGTGAGAATAGCAATATTCAACTAGGTAACCGGAGGGTGCAGCATTTCAAGTGCTGCAGCCAAAAGCCACATCTATTTCACCGAAAAGGTGGCCATAGAAGACCCAGGGGACAGAGAAAAAGTCGCCCGACAAGGTCCACGGTCACTGGATTGGGACACAGGGTGTGAGGTGTAGGAAGACGGCCAGAAGGAACACACAGAAGGGGGTCCCGTTATGTACTCCGGAGGTACCTGAGGGTTTGCTGTACCCCTCCCTGAGTAAGCACAGGACGACGTGGGAAGTTATGATCTGCAGTTGTAACCAGGAGCAAAGTAAGAAATGTGAGTAAATCCGGAAGACTGCACCCCACTGTCTCTGCGACTTATTACTGCGCCATCATCCCCTGCACTACACTTCACAGCAACATCTATAACATCACCATTTCCTGCCCTGGAGCTAAGCTCTGCCTGTGGAGAGCTGAACCAACTCTGCTGCACTAACATCAGCTCCAGAGGACCTGCTCTGCAGCGGCGGCTCCCTTTAGCCACATACCACAGGTGGCGTCACGAACATTATATAAAAACTATAAATCCCCTGTAAATATCCCCTTTTATTGACCACCCTGGGTCACGGACCGGGTCACCGCCACTGTGACATCTCCCCTAGAAACGACCGGCCCGGCACCAAGTACCCCAGGGCCCATGGGGCGCATCATATTGGCGCGCCAATCAACTGGTCAGGGAAGATATTATTTGGGCATATACAATTTTGGACTGCCGATCACTTCATTCTCTCTGAGAATAGCTGCTGACAGAGATGATTGTCAGTTTCTCTCATAGAGAACACAGGAGCACTCGGCCAAGTGCGCGCTTCCGTGTATGGGAGAGACGGCCAAGATGGTTGTTGGCCAAATGATCAACTGAAGCATCATTTGGCCAACAATTTGGTCACAATTATCAGATTCTAAATAATATTATCAGCAGGTCACACCAAAGGCTAAGCCTGTCCTGTTAACCCTTTCATGACATGCGCCGTACATATACGGCGCATGACGTGTCTTCGCCTTAGATGCAGGCTCCGACGATGAGCCCGCAACTTTCCGGGGACTTGACAGCGGATCTGATCAGCTGTCATGTGCTCCTAACAGCCGCGGGTGGAATCGCGATTCTCCCGTGATTATCAACATGTTAAATGCCGCTAATTATGAACCTATCCTAGTAATGCAGTTAGTATTATTTAGACGATATGAATCATGACGAGGGTTTATATAAATTGGGCAAAAAATAAACATTTAAGTCTCTTCTACATGTTTGATGCCTACCTGCTATATTTCTTCAGTGTCTGCTGCTTTTGACCTTTGATTTCTTAGGAAAAACTTATGGTCAGTGACCTCCTGTGTAATCAGTGGCTCCGTCCCTCCTTTCAGTACTGCAGCTCTGTAAACTCGGATTGGAAAAGAGCCCTAAAAGATACAGTTACCAGAGTTCATAAATCCATACCCAGACCAGACTCTCTCTTAAAGAAGTTGTCCACTACTTGGACAACTCCTTCACCCCCACGCTTGGCCCCAATAAAATAAAAAAGCTTATACTCACCTATACTCAGGCGTTTTAATTTTATTATGGCCAAACATTTAGATCAAGAAGGGGTTGCCCAAGTAGTGTACAACAACCTCTTTAATGCAGACTCCTGACCACAATCCTCTGTAATACAAACCCCAGACTTCCTTTTGAAATAATGCCTAATCAGACTCATGCTGTGGCACCCTGCTGTGCACAGGTACCACAAGACCCAGGGTGCATGAATGGACTTTTCCACAAGAGGCCCTCATTACATACAAACACCTCCACCCTTCCACCTCACACCACCAGAGGGAGCCTGTTAGGGATATATATATGGAGGGTGGAGCCAGGTAGCTCAGTCAGTGAGAAGTTCAGTCAGAGTCAGAGAGCGTGCTGACGCTGAGAGCAGCGAAGACGCAGCGCGTCTGCTGCTAAGTTCTGAGGGCCCCGAGTGTGGCCGACGGCAGAGAGGAGAAAGGAGAGAGGAGTTGAAGGGGCAGAGGAGCTTCATAGGCTCACCCCGATATACAAACCGGACACCGGGTCCGCGCCTACAGGGTCCCTTTATACCCAGTAGGGTTCACCGGCATTCCAGGACTACAAGTCCCTCGACGACCTGAAGCTAGACCCATTACAGGATCAGGTACCACGAAGGCCCCAGCTTTACCAGGGATAGTGGTTGCCAGCAGAAGGTCCTACTACCGACAGGTGAAGGAACAACACGACACATAAGCTAGGCCCAGTTGCAGGCTGGCCAGGAGCATACAGAGAGGCAGACACGGACCAGGAGGCCTTATACCCGCTCACTGGGGAGAAGTTCTGAAGTGCACCCATCCTACTGAGTACCCTGGACCGTACCTGACATCTGCACCAGTAAAGGTATTGAAGCGAATCCCCTGTCTCTGTCAGTTACTTCTGCTGCGCCATCCGCCTGCACTACAAGTCCCAGCATCACCACCATCAAACTCCACACGGCCCCGGCGGCTGCTCCACCTCAGCTGCCATCCCATCACCCCCCGGAGGTCTGCAGCAGCGCTGGTAATCCTTACCAGGTACCACAGGTGGCGTCACAAACTATTTATTATATTTTTCCTATCCAAGTTACAAATCCCCCTTTTTGGTTGACCACTCTGGGCCACGGACCGGGCCAGCCACCGTGATATCCCCCACCAGCATCCACAGGCCCGGATGCCGAGTACCCCATTGCCCCGGGGGCGCGTCAATGCCTCATTCACACGACAGTGTTTCACGTACGGGTTATATCCGCGGTGTTCACCCACCCATTATAATCTATGGATCAGATCACATAGCCTTGTTGTTTTCCAGACTGTGTGTGTGTGAGACCCGCAGCAAATTTTAACCATTTTTGAGCCATTAAAGATAAATCTTTTTATTCAAAAACTGTTGTTTAAGAAATGTTTCATGATAAATTCCACCAATTCTATTTTTACCACAGACAGGGAACTCCAAGCAATCCAGGCATTAGAAAATCTCTTGCTGGGGCAGGCGAAGTATACAAGGGTAAGTTTCCCTCTACCATTAGTAAGGAAGGCCAGGGAGCCCCATAGGGCGTATAGGCCACATGACAAGATAGGAGGGTGGGAGTGAAGGAGTTAAAATTTTGAATAAGGGATTAGGAGTAGTGTGGGGAGTTTTGATTGGAGGGGAAGAGGTGGGGGGAGGAGCAAGAGATGATATAAGGAAGGGCAGGGGTCAGTTACCTCCTCTTGCTTCCTGGATCGCAGCTGAAGCAGACCAGACCCTGCAGTGGAGCCATGGCAGATCTTGTGGCCTTGCTGGACCTAGCGCGGCCTGTCTCAGCGATCCATGGGGCAGACTTGGTGCAGCAGCAGCTGCGGGTGACCTGTGCACAGTCGTCGGCTGCAGAAGAAGCTTCAGGGAGGCCTGCAGCGGTCACGGCCGCCGGAGCGTTACTCACCAGCAGGTGAGGTTCGGAGCAGGAGAAGCTCCAGGAGCCCCCTCGGGGACCTCTGCAGCCAGGGGAGCAGCGCGTGCCTGAGGCTCCTTCTCCGATCCCCAGGAGGAATCCTCGCCGGAGCCGCAGCCTACCAGAAGTGGGCGTGCCTGCGCTGCGGCCTACTTCCGGTTTGCGGCCTAAAAGGCCCCCGAGCAGCGCGGCGGTGACCCCCGGTGACAAGCCAGCCGTGGGTTATACCTGGCAAGATGGCGGGACGAGGAGTCCTCCCACGGTCTGCGGATGAGGGCGGGGCCAGCGTCCAGTGTACGGCGGTGGAGGAGTTGCTGTCTGCAGCGGTGGCCCCGATGTCATGCTGGGGTCGACCCCGGCGGGGGAGGGAGCGTGAAGGGCCTTCCCACAGTCGGCAGGGAGGAGCACGGCTTGCAGGGCGGAGGTGCAGCAGAGCCATGAGGAACACTGGCGCAGCAGCAGGTGGTCAAGAAAGGGGACGGATGAGAGATGAGCGGCCCTCCTGCAGGCGGCAGGGTGGGTCTGTGGATGGGAGGATCTGGGGTCCAGGAGTGCCACGGGAGATTGCGGGGGCAGGCTGCCCTGCGGGGCCCTTTTAAGATCATCGGGCAGGAAGCGGCCGGCAGATGTGCGGGACCTTAGAGAGCTATCTTTGGATCCGGAGCGGCAGCGTCGTCAGGCAGCCCCTTCTGCGCCTTTATCAAGACCTGACAACGTTGAAAACATGGAGAAAAGCTGAGAGGAGGGCGAGATTTCATAGGGACCGTCAGAACATGAGCAAGTTCCGTCAGGAGATGTCGCGGCCGGTCAGAGGATCTCTCTGAGGCAGCCTGATGAGGAGACTACCCTTGTTCATAATTTAACTGATGTGGGTGGTGCTCGGGGTGTGTTGGGGGTTAGTAATTCAGAGGGTGTTATAGGGAATATTCAAGGGGCAATTGGTGGGTGCATTATCTATGGGGTCAATTATTAAGTGTATTGCAGGGCTTGGCGTCACAGGGGGCAAGTGATGTGAGGTCGCCGGCAGTGGCGTGAGTGGCTTCCGGAGGTTCAGGAGCAGGATCTGGGCAGGCGGGAGTGCGCCTGCAGGGTGGTGGCTCGGTGTTATCACAGGAAAAGAGTAATACTGAGAAAGAAAAGGAGGATGAGGTGGTTCGGTTGGATAATTGAAGTGTATGTGGCACCCCAGGAGTCCGGGTGCCACAGTGGCATTGCCTCCCTCACAAGGGGTGATGCCATGCCTCGAAGCAAGGAGGGGTCCCCTAATCAGGTTTTGCTAGCATGCAACACTTTCCTGGCTCCAGACCAGCAAGGGGAGCTCCTCCCCTTAGCAACTGGGATCTGGAGGCGGGGTTAGTTTGAGGAAAGAAGAAAGGAGTTGAAGTCAGGACGTCGATGAGGAAAGACCTAGGGAGTGGAGCTGCATGGCAGTTCACCCCAGAGGAAGCGCAGAAGAACTGGACACCGGAGTCCGAGGTTGTGGGGCACCGAAAGCCCAGCAGCAGAAACCGGAGGGCAGGAGACAGCCAGCGGATCTTCAGTGTCTATAAAGAAAGGTTTTTGTTGGCAGTTCAACTAGGGGCAATGTAAGTTTGGGGGCACATGCAAGTTTAAGCACGAGTGTTTTGGATGTAGGGGAAGTCAGGGGCTCAGTAAGTGCTTTAAACGAGCAAAAGGCAAAACAGGTGAGGGTTCTGGAAAGAGGGAGGACTCCCGTGAAGGTCGAGGCGATGCTTCCATTTTTAAATAGATATCCAGATATGGAGGCGGCTAGGTTAATTGAGCTGGGTTTTTCTGAGCGCCAAAATTTAGGCCGGGAAATTTGAAATCGGCAGGGGAACACCCGGAGGTGGTGATGGAAACGCTGTATAATGAAGTGGCTTTGGGGAGCACGGCGGGACCGTTTCTGGATCCGCCTTGGCCAGAATTGAGAATTTCCCCTTTGAATGTTGTACCCAAGCTGGTACCAAATAAGTTTTGGCTTATTCATCACTTATCTTCTCTAGAAGAAGACTCCGTGAATGGCATCCCGGTAGAGTTATCGTTTGATAAGTCATTAGGGTTGGTAAGGGCAGCAGGGCAAGCTGCGTTGGTGGTGACTCGCCCCCTGGGCCGTGGGGTACTCTGTAGCGGGGCAGGTCGGTGCTGGGGGTGTCACAGTGGCAGTGACCCGGTCCGTGACCCAGGGCGGTTAATAAAAGGGATTAAAGAAAAGGGAATATAGTTTTTATATAATGTTCGTGACGACACCTGTGATATGCTGCTATATGGGGCCGCCGCTGCGGTGCAGATCCTCTGGAACTGATGATGACGCAGCAGAGTTGGTTCAGCTCTCCACAGGGAGAGCTTAGCTCCAGGGCAGTAAGTAGTGATACTATAGGGCGGATGTGGTTGGTGCGGTGTAGTGCAGGTGATGGCGCAGATAATAATTCTAGGACACAGTGGGGTGTAGTCTTCAAGGTTTACTCACAGTTGTTGAACTCCAGGTTACCAGGACCAGGGTAACCTCCCACACCGTCCTGTGTTTACCAAGGCAGGGGTTCAGCAATCTCCCAGGTGCCTCAGGAGTACATAACGGGACCCCAGTCTGTGTGCCTTACTCGGTCGTCTTCCTGCGCTGGCTCTCACCCTCCTGCCCTGCGCCAGTGTCCCAAGCCGGTAACCTCGGATTTTGGCGGGTAACCTGCAGTCCCCTGAATCCTATGTGGCTACCTTTTTAGCGATGTAGTTGTGGTTGTGAGCAGCTGCACCCTGAAAGTACAGAAGCATCCGGTTTCTAGCTGAGCCTTGTAGTTCTCCAATAGTTAGGGGCCGGTCCTCTTTGCGGCCTGATACCTCCACGTTCCTGCAGATTCGGGCGCATTGGTGGCTTCCGCACTTGCCGTGCCCCTGGGATCCCCTCACTCCTGGAGCCTTCCTCTGCTCCCTTCCTCTTCAGCCAGTCCTCCTGGGCCTCTCTGTCTAGGCTCTCTTCTCTGAGCAGAGCTCCTGCTTCCACCACTCTCTCCTCAGACTGAACACTGACTGGACTCTCTCTCTCAAGATGGCTCCCCTTTTTATACACCTACTGAAGTGCTCCCCTAGCTGCTTCCTCCACCCTCACCCAATACTTGGTTCCCCCTCAGTCGGTTCCACCGCACTTCCAACAGGGACAGGGCTCAGCATAAGGCAGTGCATCTTGCCCCGCCTGCTGGCCTGGAAGGGTGTAGTGTTGGATGCAAGTGGGTGGGTCCCGGGCAGTACTCCATCCTTACCTGAGAGTGAGATACCACACCTCTGGGTGAGATGCAGTACCTCTGTGGCGACTGACCCCGCAGGGGCGCCACAATGGCAAAATCGGATATTGAGGCGGCTTTTCGCTTGCTTCCAGTGCATCCGGACACTCTTCATCTGTTAGGCTGCATGTGGGATGAAAACATTTTTGTAGATCGTTGTTTGCCCATGGGCTGCTCTATATCATGCTCATACTTTGAGGCTTTTAGTTTATTTGTTGAATGGGTGGTTCGGGACATGTCCGGGGTCTCTTCAATAATTCACTACCTGAATGATTTCTTTTGTGTTGGGCCTTCTGGCTTGTTAGTGTGTTCAGTTTTGTGGGTAACTTTAAAGAAGGTGACGGTGTTGTTTGGGATCCCATTAGCCGCAGACAAGACGGAGGGCCCTGCTACGGTGATGTGTTTTTTGGGTATAGAAATTGACAGTGTGGCGATGAGTGTAGGCTTCCTAAAGGAAAGTTGATGGATTTGCGGCTGGCGGAAGCGGCGGTGCGACGCGTCAAGAAAATAAGGTTGAAGGTAGTACGGTCATTGTTAGGCAAGCTTAATTTTGCTTGCAGGATAATGCCGATGGTCAGGGTGTTTTCCAGGTGATTATCGGAGGCGTTGGCAGGAAAATCATCGTCGCATCATTTTTTCGCGTTACTCAGGAGATCAAGGCGGATCTGGAGGTTTGGGACTCTTTTCTGGCGAAATATAATGGTTGCACGCTGTGGATGGACAAAGTGGTGTCCAATGATAGTATATCTTGACTTCAGCAAAGCATTTGACAAAGTATCTCACACCATCCTTATTGAAAAAATGACCAAGTATGCAATGGACCAGGCAACTGTTAGGTGGATTCATAACTGGCTTAGTGATCGGACTCAAAGGGTGGTTGTAAATGGCTTCACATCCAGCTGGATGAATGTCTCAAGTGGGGTACCACAGGGCTCCGTCCTGGGACCTGTATTGTTCAACATCTTTATCAATGATTTAGATGAAGGAATTGAGGGTAAACTGATTAAATTTGCTGATGACACAAAGCTAGGAGGGATAGCTAATACTAGAGAAGAGAGAGAGAGGATTCAAAAAGACCTAAATAAACTGGAGCAGTGGGCAGCAACCAACAGAATGGTTTTTAACCGGGAAAAATGCAAAGTACTACATCTGGGCAATAAAAATGAAAAAAGCATATACAGAATGGGAGGAATAGAGCTAAGCAACAGTACATGTGAAAAAGACTTAGGTATACTAATAGGTCATAGACTGAACATGAGTCAACAGTGTGATGCAGCAGCAAAAAAGGCAAATACAATTCTGGGATGTATTAACAGAAGCATACAGTCTAGATCACGTGAAGTCATTATCGGTCTTTACTCCTCTTTGGTCAGACCTCATCTGGAATGCTGTGTACAGTTTTGGGCACCACATTTTAAAAAAGACATAGACAAACTGGAGCAAGTTCAGAGAAGAGCGACCAGAATGGTGACTGGTCTGCAAACCATGTCCTATGAGGAACGGTTGCAGGATTTGGGAATGTTTAGCTTGCAAAAAAGAAGACTGAGAGGAGACTTAATAGCTGTCTACAAATATGTCAAGGGCTGTCACATTGTAGAAGGATCATCTTTATTCTCATTTGCACAAGGAAAGACTAGAAGCAATGGGATGAAACTAAATGGGAGGAGACACAGATTAGATATTAGAGAAAACTTTTTGACAGTTAGGGTGATTAATGAGTGGAACATGCTGCCACGAGAGGTGGTTAGTTCCCCTTCAATGGACGTCTTCAAACAGAGGCTGGACAGACATCTGTCTGAGATGATCTAGTGAATCCTGCTTTGAGCAGGGGGTTGGACCAGATGACCCAGGAGGTCCCTTCCAACTCTACCATTCTATGATAACTTGCAGCTTTACACGGTTGCTGCTAGGTCATTGGGTTTTGGAGCGTTTTTTCTGGGACATTGGTGCGTAGGTCCTTGGCCAGTGACCTGACAGGAAACGGGTTTGGTAAAAAAACTTGTCCTTGTTGGAATTATTCCCAACTGTACTGGCCCTGGAATTGTGGGGGGCCGAGTTTAGCGGAAAGAACGTTTGTTTTTCTTGTGATAACCTGTTGGAGGTTCATGCAATAAATTCTTTGTTGGCAAAATCTCCTCCTATAGTGGTGTACCTACGTCACTTGGTGTTGCGCTGTTTGGAAAGGAATGTGTATAGTGGCGAGGCATGTTCCGGGGGAATTGAATGAAGTGGCTGATGCGCTGTCTCGTTTCAGTTCGACTGGTTTCTCCAGCTGGTGCCATGGGCAGATAAAGTGGGAGCGGAATGTCCCAATGTGCTTTGGAGTCTAGTCAATGTGTAGTTTTCGAGTTAATCAAGAACTCAAGAAGGTATCCAAAATTATTGCTAGAATGGGAAACTTTGAGTGCGTGCATGGAGGTGGATTCTTCTGATAAGGATAGGCTGTGTTTAGTTTTATCCTTTTTAGGAAAAGATTTCATTTCGGGTAGATCGGTGTCCGCAGTGTCGCAGAGATTAGCGACGCTGGCATTTCTGTTTAAGTTACAGGGTGTGAAGGATGTCACAAAGGAATTTTTGGTGAATCAGGCCATGAAGGATTTTCGGAAAGGCGTAGTTAGTCAAGATAAAAGGAGGCCAGTTTCTTTTGCACTGTTGAACAAGTTGTTGGGTTGTGTGCAATCTGTTTGTTATTCCCTTTATGAGATAGCATTGTTTTCGGCTGCTTTTGTGTTAGCCTTCTTTGGTGCATTTCGCATAAGCGAGCTAATCAGTCCTCCACGTATGGTGGAAGGGGGTTTGCTTTTGGGTGACGTTCATGTGTTGGATGATAGGGTGGAATGTGTGTTCAGGCAGTCTAAGACTGATCAATGTGGGAATGTTTATTCTATTCCTGGTTATTTAGCCTGCCCGATTGTCGTAGTAAGGCATTTTATGGCAGTTCATGGTGCAATGCTGGGTGTGTTCTTATGACATGTGGACGAATTTGCACTGTCTCGGTACCAATTTGTTGCAGTTTTTAAACATTGATTAATGTTAATGGGTGAAAAGCCTGAAGAGTATGGGTCTCATTCGTTCCGCATTGGTGCGGCGACGGAGGCTTCTCGTTGGGGCTTGGGTGATGATGTGGTTCGGCGTATAGGTCGTTGTGAATCAGCACTTTTTCGCTCATATGGACGCCCTCACCTTGTGGCTGTATAAGGTTGAGATGGGCTGTAGCTGTTTGTTAGTGTGGTGATATTTATGTTTATTAATGAGGTCATTGTTTTGTTTTATTAAAGTGCATGTTTAATGTGGATCCTCGGTCATTCTTGCATGTTTTGGGGTGCGTTACTGGCCGATGTTCACACGGATGGTCGGCAGCTCAGGCAGGCTTGGTCCACGGCACTGATCAAGTGGCTGGGTATCCGCGGTATGACCTGGGGGAGTGTTTTGCCGGAGGTGGCATACTATTGTAGGGTGAATCAACTGCCGAATGTACTTGTGTTACATGTTGGTGGAAATTACCTTGGGGTTAGATCATCATGGAAACTCATCAGAGATATTAAATTCGACATGTTACGGTTGTGGTCAGCGTATCCAGGAATCGTTATTGTTTGGTCGGACATTGTTGCTCTGCTGAACTGGAGGTACACAAAATCGGTTGAGCGTATTAACAAGACCAGGATTAAGGTTAACAAAACTATGGCTCGTTTCGTAGCAAGGTGTGGTGGTAAGGCGTAAGGATTTGGAGGTGCCTTCTAGGGAGCACTTGAGATCGGACGGTGTGCATCTAAATGATATTGGGATGGATTTATGGTCTTTGGCCTTGAGAGAGGGTATTGAGCAAGCTTTAGGTGTGTGGCAGGCCCAGGCCAAGTAAGGTGTCACGTGTCCGGAGCTGTGGCGGGGGATAGGTCTGGTTCAGAAGCTGATATTAAAAATGTCCGTTTTGGTGGGAAGTCACTATTGGAGTATAGTGCCTTCTGTTTAACCCATGTCGCATGCAGCCATGTGTTTCTTTAAAGGGAGGTTAATATGAAAGGGGGTCGGAAAGATCCTCAATGACCAGAAAACCCTTCTTGAATTGTCAAGAAATCTGCCATATTTCCTCTACTCTCTCTTTGTCCCACTTGAAATTTTCATGAGAACAGTCTGAGTAACTTAAAATATTCACTCATCACTGCGAATCAATGATAATGTTACTAAACAACAGATGACTGCTTTAAATGAAATTAAAAAAAATCATGAAACAGGTGGTAAAAAGGTAAACTGACAAAGGATCGAATGTGGTTATTTGGCATACTGACATGTATGAAAGGGAGGCTTCCTGTCAACTGAATGATGTCAAGTATTTTTTTGCAGATTGCCAATAAGAACATTTCAAAATAATATGTTCCTTATTTTGGATAAGACACTTGAGAGAGGCACTATCCCTAAACCATAATGGGAAGATCTCATGGTTGACGGTCCAGTTATTGCTACATTCTATTACCTAAGGTTCATGAAAATTTACTCAACCCCCCCCAGGTTGTCCCATTGTATCAGGATGTGGAAGTATGAATGAACAGATCTGTAGATTCCTTGATCATTGTCTTCAACCTTGTATGGTCGATCTTCCGTCCTACTTAAAGGAGTCGAGAGAGGTTTTAAGGCGATTGGATGGTGAAGTATTGGAACCTGACATGTTCCTTGTGACATGTGATATTGAGTCCCTTTATACCTGCATTAGTCATCAACAGGGGATGCCAGCAACCAAATTTCTTCTCAACATGCAGGGTCTATCCAGAGACCTCCTTATCCGTCCAATGGACTCAATTTTGTTTTGGATCACAATTTTTTTTGTATTCAGGAACAGATTTTTCTTGCAGACTATGGGTGTGGCAATGGGCGTAACATTTGCGCTGTCTTATGAAAATCTTTTTTGTAGGGCTATGGGTGAGAGATATGGTTCAGACACAATATTCTCATGAATGGATAAGTAATTTTGTGTGATCAAACATCTGACTTTGAGAGCCATGTTAGAGATCTGAAAGACAGATTTACACAACGCGGATATCGAGTAAAAGATATTGACCGAGGTTACAGATTAGCTAGAGTATGTAACCTTGATGATTTACTGAAAAAGATGAAAAATCAAGATGAACGTGTCCTGCCAATTACCAGTTTCCATAGTCGAAGAGATGAAGTCCATTGGCCTATATTGAAACAGTTTTTTCTGAAACAAGAAAAAGCTGGTACAAATTGAATGTAAGTGGATAACTACTTTATAAACATTGGCACCTCTTGGTTTATAAGAACAGCTCAGTTTTGTTTCCTATCTTTAATTGTTGTATTCTTTCATGACTACAATTTACCATCTTTTTGTTCCCTTATTGTTTCCCAACATTTCATTTTATTTTCCTTATATTTGCGAAGTCGGCTGTGGCTTTTTAGTTTTATTCATTTTTATTTGTTTTCTCACTTCTTCTCTTTCAATCTAGGATGCAGTTTATCTCAGTGGCTAATATGAAAACAAGTCCCACATTTTTTCTTTCTTCCAGTATTTTTTACTTTGTCGTCTCATCTGGATATTGCTGCACGTTTTTCCATTTAAATGTGTTTTTATATATTTTTTTCATTGTTCTGTGTGTTTTATACACACTATTTTATTCTACCACTATGCATACCCTTTTTCACATTCATATGTTCTCTTTCTTTGCTTACTCATTACACTATTATTATTTTAATTTTACAATTTTTTATTACTTACTATTTATTTATTATCATTATATATATTTTTTTTTCTTAGTTTTTCATTTTGTGATCTTCCCTATTCCCCTATCACTTTATTTAGATTTTTTTTTTCATCATTCATTTCATTGACATGTCACAACGCATCCAATCATATTTCTTTGTTTATTTTTTAGCACCCTCACTTTTCACTCCATGCTTCCACATTCTGTCATTTTTCATCAGTTATCCACATACATATTTTTTTTCATTTGGCTCTTTTTCCCATCAAGGTCTACTTTCCCCACTGCAATAGGCACGTTTCCCCCATCCAATATAGCCGCCGCCCCATATTTTCCAATCTACAGTTATATGAAAAAGTTTGGGCACCCCTATTAATCTTAAGCTTAATGTTTTATAAAAATTGGTGTTTTTGCAACAGCTATTTCAGTTTGATATATGTAATAACTGTTGGACACAGTAATGTTTCTGCTTTGAAATGAGGTTTATTGTACTAACAGAAAATGTGCAATCTGCATTCAAACAAAATTTGACAGGTGCATAAGTATGGGCACCCTTATCATTTTCTTGTTTTAAATACTCCTACCTACTTTTTACTGACTTACTAAAGCACTTTTTTGGTTTTGTAACCTCATTAAGCTTTGAACTTCATAGCCACTTGCAAGTTGTTCTCTTGTTTGAATCTCCTCTGAAGAGTGGCATCATGGGCTCCTCAAAACAACTGTCAAATGATCTGAAAACAAAGATTATTCAACATAGTTGTTCAGGGGAAGGATACAAAAAGCTGTCTCAGAGATTTAACCTGTCAGTTTCCTCTGTGAGGAACATAGTAAGGAAATGGAAGAACACAGGGACAGTTCTTGTTAAGGCCAGAAGTGGCAGGCCAAGAAAAACATCAGAAAGGCAGAGAAGAAGAATGGTGAGGTCAAGGACAATCCTCAGACCACCTCCAGAGAGCTGCAGCATCAACTTGCTGCAGATGGTGTCACTGTGCATCGGTCAACAACGCACTTTGCACAAGGAGAAGCTGTATGGGAGAGTGATGCGAAAGAAGCCGTTTCTGCAAGCACGCCACAAACAGAGTCGGCTGAGGTATGCAAAAGCACATTTGGAGAAGCCAATTTCTTTTTGGAAGAAGGTCCTGTGGACTGATGAAACCATGGTTGAGTTGTTTGGTCATACAAAAAGGCGTTATGCATGGCTGCAAAAAAACACAGCATTCCAAGAAAAACACTTGCTACCCACAGTAAAATTGGGTGGAGGTTCCATCATGCTTTGGGGCTGTGTGGCCAATGCCGGCACCGGGAATCTTGTTAAAGTTGAGGGATGCATGAATTCCACTCAGTATCAGCAGATTCTTGACAATAATGTTCAAGAATCAGTGACAAAGTTGAAGTTACGCAGGGGATGGATCTTTCAGCAAGACAATAATCCAAAACACCGCTCCAAATCTACTCAGGCATTCATGCAGAGGAACAATTACAATGTTCTGGAATGGCCATCCCAGTCCCCAGACCTGAATATCATTGAACATCTGTGGGATCATTTGAAGAGGGCTGTCCATGCTCGGCGATCATCAAATTTAACTGAACTGGAACTGTTTTGTAAAGAGGAATGGTCAAAAATACCTTCATCCAGGATCCAGGAAATCATTAAAAGCTACAGGAAGCGACTAGAGGCTGTTATTTTTGCAAAAGGAGGATCTACTAAATATTAATGTCACTTTTCTGGTGAGGTGCCCATACTTATGCACCTGTCAAATTTTGTTTGAATGCAGATTGCACATTTTTTGTTAGTACAATAAACCTCATTTCAAGGCAGAAACATTACGGTGTCCAACAGTTATTACATATATCAAACTGAAATAGCTGTTGCAAAAACACCAATTTTTATAAAACATTAAGCTTAAGATTAATAGGGGTGCCCAAACTTTTTCATATAACTGTATTTCTACTTTCATAGTTGCATTGGGCAAGTTTTCCTCATCCAAGATGGCTGCCACTCCATTTCGCACATACGCACTGGCTGCTCGGCTTGGACCCAGAATTTCAGCTTCAATGACTCCATCAGCGCCCTCCAATGCAGGTATTGATAGTGACCACGCCACATAATCATAGTGGAAGGCGTTGATAGAAATGGCCATCACCTCTACCACCTTTCTCACTCATTAAAAAGTTGGCTTCCATTCTCCACTTCACCACCCCTTCGGAAGCATTAGTGAAACGTGCATTGGAGGGTAAGGTGGAGGCTGCACAGGGAGTATGTGGGCATCGGGACCTATGTTCAGTACTTATTATTGTGCCTGCTGTGTTTTATTGGTTTTTAATTAGTCCTATATCTTGTTTTTTAATATCTCTAGTTGTCCAGCTATATTTATTAATTAATAAAATTATGTTTTGTTACTTGCGACTTTGTAGGTTCTATTTTGTAATTATAGACTGTCTGCTCTCACTGATTTTCCTGCAAATCTGTATGTGATTACATAGTTCTAGGAGAATAGTAGACATATGTGTGATTACTAACACTTCTTCAGCTTTCATCATGTCAGAAAGTGTTGGGGAAGGGGCAGTACAGCAGAGGTTAGCTTTGTCTCATTATACTTTTGTGAGCTCTTTTCTCATAGTGCTGTCAGCTCAGCTGTACTGCCCCATCTCTTAGCTGCTATTAATCTGTGCTGCTGGGTGCCAACTCCGCACATAATCAGTTTTCTTCCCCTTCTGGCAGCAGACAGTATGGTCCCTTTTACTTCCTTTGCACATGGACTTTTCATAGGTATATAATGCTACTGCAGGAGAGAGACCAAGCATGCATATCCAGCAGCACTTAGCACATGAGGTGGACATGCACATTGATAAACACTTTGAACATAAAACGGTGTCATACTATATGTTTAGATGTAGTAAATGATTCTTTACTCAATATTGTTTAACAGCATGTAAATGCTATTAACTATTTTTTTAGAACATGAAATACCCACGTAAGAGATATGAACACCTTGACATTCAGGGAAAAATGTAAATTTGCAATAAAATATATATAAAGTTTAAGATTTTCATACATCAAATGTGTTTATCATCTAAATCACTGCACTAAATAGAGTTTAGAACAAAATGGGTAATTTTTAATATTTGCTTAGCTACCGTTGAAGCTCGAGCAGGCATTAAAACATTTGTATCTGATACAATGACAGTAAATGATGGCGGTACATATAATCCTTGGCTTGTCTCATCAATAAACCGAGGTCCAATGAAATATAAAACAGGGCCGAATGGAGTGTGCACTTTCCAGTATGAGTGAAAAGTGTCCCAGAAAACAGAATATTTTTCGTTGTAGGAGCTAAAACCCATATTTGGTATCCATAGCCTCCTTTTCGGAACCCCAATGACTTTGGGGGAGAATCTGATGTATATCCATGGTTAATCCTCTCCCATATCAACATTATCGGCCAACATGCCTCATCAAATGATGCCGTCAGTGTGAAATCCATCTCTGTATTGATTACTGATGTCTTCACTCTAGAATGTTTTCAGAAGTACAAAATCAAAATATTAAAATGGTATAGAATAGGGGTCTCAAACTCAGCTGGGTATATGGGCCGCACAGGGAAAAAAATTGAATTTGGGGGGCCGCATTCTTTGCATGACAAAGTGACATTTTTAGTGATACCATTTTTTTTCTATACACTTTTTGAACTGGTCCTCGTCTTGTAGTAATGCCCCATCCTGATCCTCATCTTGTAGTAATGTGCCCATCCTGATCCTCATCTTGTAGTAATGTACCCATCCTGGTCCTCATCTTGCAGTAATGCCCCATCCTGGTCCTCATCTTGTAGTAATGTGCCCATCCTGATCCTCATCTTGAAGTATTGCCCCATCCTGGTCCTCATCTTGTAGTAATGCACCATCCTGGTCCCCATCTTGTAGTAATGCCCCATCGTGGTCCCCATCTTGTAGTGATGTGCCCATCCTGGTCCTCATATTGTAGTGATGTGCCCATCCTGGTCCTCATATTGTAGCGATGTGCCCATCCTGGTCCTCATATTGTAGCGATGTGCCCATCCTGGTCCTCATATTGTAGCAATGTGCCCATCCTGGTCCTCATATTGTAGCAATGTGCCCATCCTGGTCCTCATATTGTAGCAATGTGCCCATCCTGGTCCTCATATTGTAGCAATGTGCCCATCCTGGTCCTCATATTGTAGCAATGTGCCCATCCTGGTCCTCATATTGTAGCAATGTGCCCATCCTGGTCCTTATATTGTAGCAATGTGCCCATCCTGGTCCTCATCTTGTAGTAATGCCCCATCCTGGTCCTCATCTTGTAGTAATGCCCCCCATCCAGGTCCAAATATTGTAGGAATGTCCCCCTCCAGGTCCCCATATTGTAGGAATGTCCCCATCCAGGTGGCCATACGTCCTCATCCAGGTGGCCATATGTGCTCACCCACGTGCCCATATGTCCCTATCCAGATGCCCATAGTGCACATAACAGAGAAAAAAAAATTCTTCTCACCTGTCTTCCGTTCCCTCGGCGTCCTTCTGCATATGCAGCATGCAGGCACCATAGACCCCTTGACAATTCCGGCCCGGACCAGTAGCCGCCGACATAAGCACCGTAGTGCAGTGTATTGCCGAGCAGAGACAGGCTCTCTGCACAGCAATACCAATGCCAGCTGCCGACCTATCAGAGGCCTGCAGCTGACATCTGCGTCAGTGATGTCATACGCCGCTGCGCTGGGACGCAGATGTCAGCTGCTGGCCTCTGATAATCTTGTCTTTCAAAGTGTTAGCCCCGCTCATCCATTAGAATCTGAGGATGTGAAAAGACTCACTGAGCGACATTTTATTGCACTTATTCCAGCAACGGAAACAAGAAGGAATCCCCAGAAAAGATGTCGTGTATGTACTAAGAGAGGAATGAGGCGTGATACCCGCTACTATTGCGCACAATGCCCATCATTGCCAGCCTTATGCGTCACTGACTGCTTTAAAATCTTCCACACAGAACCACGTTTTTAAACTGTAAAAATGTATCCCAATTTGTCATTCAAACATTTGGTTCATTTAGTGAATGACACATTTGAGTAGAGCTCACTTAATTTCCAGGGGGGGTTCTCCAGAATCTAAACCTTCCATTGCGTGCTTGTTTCTGGAAATCATCCATTGAGTTAAAATGGTCACAAAACTCATAGATGAATTCCCAGAGGGGTGTCATTTCCAAAATGGGGTCACTTGTTGGGGGTTTCCTCTGTTTAGGCACCTCAGGGGCTCTCCAAATGCAACATGGCGTCCGCTATCGATTCCAGTCAAATTTCCATTCCAAAAGTCAAATGGCGCTCCTTACCTTCCAAGCCATGCCGTGCGCCCAAAAAGTGGCTTTGCACCACATATGGGGTATCAGCGTGCTCAGGAGAAATTGCACAACACATTTTGGGGTCCATTTTTTCTGGCTGCCCTTGTGAAAATTAAAAATTTGAGGTTAAAGTAGCAGTTTTGTGAAAAAAAAGTTAAATGTTCATTGTTTTCTTCCACATTCCAAAAATTCCTGTGAAGCACCTGAAGGGTTAATAAACTTCTTGAATGTGGTTTTGAGCACCTTGGGGGGTGAAGTTTTTAGAATGGTGTCACTTTTGGGTATTTTCTGTCATAAAGGCCTCTCAAAGTCACTTCAAATAAGATGTGGTCCCTAAAAAAATGTTTTTGTAAATTTTGTTGTAAAAATGAGAAATCGCTGGTCAACTTTTAACCCTTATAGCTTCCTAACAAAAAAAAATGTTGGTTCCAAAATTGTGCTGATGTAAAGTAGACATGTGGGAAATGTTATTTATTAACTATTTTGTGTGACATCTCTCTCTGATTTAAGGGCATGAAAATTCAAAGTTTGAAAATTGCAAAATTTTCAAAATTTTCGCCAAATTTCCGATTTTTTTCACAAATAAACGCAAGTGATATCGAAGAAATTTTACCACTATCATGAAGTACAATATGTCACGAAAAAACAGTCTCAGAATCAGGGGAATCCGTTGAAGCGTTCCAGAGTAATTACCTCATAAAGTGACAGTGGTCAGAATTGAAAAAATTGGCCCGGTCACGAAGGCAAAAAGAGGCTCTGGCGCGAAGTGGTTAACTTGACATGGGCATCACCCTCCCAGTACAGGCCAATAACATATAATCTCCCCGGCAGCACTATATTCAGCTTTTCTTATGTTGTAGGATCCATTTACACAAACCCATTTGCAGAAATTTAAAAGCCTGTTTACATGGGCAGACTGAGCGATCTGTAGCAGATTGTTCAGAGTGCATAAGCAGCCATAGCTCTTGGGAGTCCGAGTCGTATTTAGAAAGGACCACTGCACCACTGAGAACAATGATTTTTTGTGCTGCACAAAAAATAATTTCACCCAGTGAATGCGAGTTTTGCTTTTTTTATCTGATGATCATCAGCCTGTTTCTTAAAAACGATCGTACATGATAATCTTTCAGTGTAAATACAGCTTTCTCCATACACATTAGGTTAAAGTTGGTCAAACACATCGATATGCCGGACACTCTAATGTGTATAGGGGCACAGGTCAACTGATGGTCGCAGGAGATGACAATTGGACATATCCAATTTGGGACTGCTGATCACTTTGTTCTCTCAGAAATCATGGAGAACACAGGAGTGCTCAGCCAAGTGAGCAATCCATTCCATGGGAGAGTCAGCAAAGATGGCTGTTGGCTGAATGATCCACTGAAGAATGGTTTGGTCAACAGTCATCTAATTTGTGTGGCCAGCTTTAGAATGGCTCAACAACCTGGTCACAAGTATCAGCTTCTAATTATTGTGCTCAGTTGGTCACATTGAAGGCTACACCCGCCCTGTTACAGAGAGCGCATGACCTATTTGTTCTACCTATTTATCTACTAACCTTGTCCACATGGGAGACTCGCAGTCTTTACCTCTCTTGAATTCCCACACTGACTGAGTGATAACAATACACCAATTTACTATGACGCTTGAGTTCTCTCCGATGTAATGACAGAGGAGACAAGGCAACTACAATCATCACTCTGACCCGTAGTCAACACATTCAAAGCAATGTAATCATAGGCGGATTATAATGAGGGCAATCTGGGCTACCGCCCGGGGCCCTGGCCTTCGGGGGAGCCCATGGCCAGATCGCCCTCATTATAATGTTTTCTGCAGAGGCATGGGCAGGGGAACCGCACCGTACCATTAGACGCCGGCTGCATCAGGGAGACAGACACACCCCTTGCACGCTGTGTCTCCAGGACTGACGTCACACAGCGGCGCCTGGAGCTGCTTCACTTCAGCCTGCCGGAGAGGAGCTCCTGCATCAGTGGATGGCGGTAAATAGTAAATATGAGGTCGGGCCCAGGGCAGGTTGTCTGGAGTGAGGAGGGGGCTGCAAGATGCTCTCCTCCTAATGAGTTCACACAGATCCCTTAGTATCAGGTCAGCGGTCGCTCTGCTGGGGCTCTGTGTGACTTATTGCCGGAGTCTGACCTTTGTTGCAGATCAGCTCGCGCTGTCAATGCCAGGTCATCGGCTCCATCGTCACCAGATCTGCAGGAAAATTCACAGTCATGCAATAAATCACACTGAGCCCCAGCAGAGACCACAGACATCGCATACAGGATCCTGCACTGACTGATCAGCCCAAAACCTACAGGACGTCACATACTATACTGCTCCATATATAATATGTGAGGTCCTGTAGGCCGGTGTGATCAGTACAGTGTATATCCCTGTACAAAATGTCACATCCAGTATACAGATTAGTGTACGGTATACTGTGGTAAAGACATCAGATGGGATATAACAATGTGTATAGTATATAACATCTGATGTCTATATCACAGTATATCGCACTAGCTATTGAACTCGTTTTACGCCCGGGTGGCGAGCTTTTTTATTGGTATATGCTCTCCTATCCTGGCCCCGTATCCTGGTATATGCTTCCCCATCCTGGTGTATGCTTCCCCATCCTGGTATATTTGCCCCCGTCCTGGTATATGCTCCCCCATCCTGGTGTATGCTTCCCCATCCTGGTCCCCCATCCTGGTATATGCTCCTCCATCCTGGTGTATGCTCCCCCATCCTGGTATATGCTCCCCCATCCTGGTATATGCTTCCCCATCCTGGTATATGCTCCCCCATCCTGGTATATGCTCCCCCATCCTGGTATATGCTCCCCCATCCTGGTTCCCCATCCTGGTATATGCTCCCCCATCCTGGTGTATGCTTCCCCATCCTGGTCCTCCATCCTGTTATATGCTCCCCCATCCTGGTATATGCTTCCCCATCCTGGTCCCCCATCCTGGTATATGCTCCCCCATCCTGGTGTATGCTTCCCCATCCTGGTCCCCCATCCTGGTATATGCTCCCCCCATCCTGGTCCATGCTTCCCCCCCATCCCTCCATCCTGGTATATGCTTCCCCATCCTGGTCCCCCATTCTGGTACATGCTCCCCCATCCTGGTCCATGCTTCCTCCCATCTTGGCATATGCTCCCCTATCCTGGTATATGCTCCCCCATCCTGGTGTATGCTTCCCCATCCTCGTATATGCTCCGCTATCCTGGCCCATGCTCCCCCATCCTGGTCCATGCTTCCCCATCCTGGTATATGCTCCCCCTTCCTGTTCCCCTATCCTGGTCTATGCTCCCCCCTCACCTTGGTCCATGCTCCCCATGTCCGCATAGCGCAATATCCAGTTTCATTTGAATGAATACAAATGTGCAGAGTGTATTCAACAAAATGGCGCCAAAGTACACGCATGCGCATACCACACTGTCCATTTTGTTTTCATATTTGTCTTGACTAAAATAGCGCCGGAAATCACAGTATGCACAGGCGCCGATTGTGGCACCACATTCCTCCCCCAGCCTCTCCAGAGATGACAGGACTGAACAGGTATGTGTTTATGGTGCCTTTGCATACCGGGATATCCGGCAACACACTCCTCATCCCTGTCTGGGATGTGGATGTGTCTGTCTGCGGCCAGACTGCGCAGGTATTGCACTTGCGCAGTCTATAGAGGCTTCTGACAGAAGGACACATCCCTGATTATACTATAGTAGATACCAGTCATGTATTGTCATATAGACTGTACAGGGCCATACATGGGGGAATGAGGAGAGGCATGTGACCGGGGTACAGCCATCAGGGGGGTGCCTTTGGGCCACCTCATGCGGTGGTCAAAGGTGTCTCCCAGGTAGCTGCATTTTGCATTCGACCATTCTCTGAGCTGGCTGTGGAACCGACAGTCGATCAGAGAAGGGAGCTATGTACGGGCTCATATTGTATATAGGGAGCTATGTGGGTACTCATACTGTATATAGGGAGTTATGTACGGGCTCATATTGTATATAGGGTGCTATGTGGGTACTCATACTGTATATAGGGAGCTATGTACGGGCTCATATTGTACATAGGGAGCTATTTGGGTGCTCATACTGTATATAGGGAGCTATGTGAGGGCTCATACTGTATCTATGGAGCTATGTGAGGGCTCATACTGTATATAGGGAGCTATGTGAGGGCTCATACTGTAACTAGGGAGCTATGTGAGGGCTCATACTGTATATAGGGAGCTATGTGGGGCTCCTACTGTATATAGGGGGCTATGTGAGTGCTCATACTGTATATAGGGTGCTATGTGGGTGCTCATACTGTATATAGGCAGCTATGTGTGGGGCTCATACTGTATCTAGGGAGCTATGTGTGGGGCTCATACTGTATCTAGGGAGCTATGTGTGGGGCTCATACTGTATCTAGGGAGCTATGTGGGGGCTCATACTGTATCTAGGGAGCTATGTGCGGGCTCATACTGTATCTAGGGAGTTATGTGGGGGCTCATACTGTATATAGGGGGATGTCAGCATACTTAATTCTGCTCAATATTAAGTCATACAATTAATATATATTTTTTATTATTTTGTTAATATTATTAATGTTGAGCAGAATTAATTTCAGCCTATTGGTTCAGCCTCCACAACAGTCATGGTCTCTCGTGACCCCTCAAGGAAATTAATCTCCCACTGCTGCTCTACTATATATAGCGCTATGTTATGTATAGCGCTGTGAACATAATGGAAAAAAATTTCTATCATTTTCCGTCTACAGATGTGACCAAAGCTTCTGTGTGTTGGTCACATGATCTATCACATGAGCTATCAAAGGGAATCATGTGACATGTCACGTGATACATCGGGTACCTGTGGGGGGGCCCACACCTTCTAAACTGCCCGGGGCCCTGGCTACTCTTAATCCACCCCTGAACGTAATCCATAACCTATCCAGCAAACCATCATTATCACACAATAAGTTTAACATTACACATTCAGTATCTGCCATGGGGAAAAGAGCAGTGGCCCTTGCATCCTATAAAATCCATACAGTCTGTACATACAGGAAGCCCCAAGTATAACCACATGTACAGACAATAAGATCAGTGATAGTTTATAGCTATAATGGAAGTAGGACGCGTAATGCTAATAATGACCCTATCCTAGTGATGCAGTCAGTATTATTTAGAAGATATGAATCATGACGAGGGTTTTATAAATTAAGCAAAAAAAATCAACATTTAAGTCTTCTACATGACTGATGCCTACAGTCATGGCCAAAAGTTTTGAGAATGACACCAAAATTATATTTTCACATGATCTGCTGGCCTCTGGTTTTTATTAGTGTTTGTCTGATGTTTATATCACATACAGAAATATAATTGCAATCATATTATGAGTACCAATAGGTTATATTGACAGTTAGAATGAGTTAATGCAGCAAGTCAATATTTGCAGTGTTGCCCCTTCTTCTTCAAGACCTCTGTAATTCTCCCTGGCATGCCCTCAATCAACTTTTGGACCAAATCCTGACTGATAGCAGTCCATTCTTGCATAATCAATGCTTGCATTTTGCCAGAATTTGTTGGTTTTTGTTTGTCCACCCGTCTCTTGATGATTGACCACAAGTTCTCAATGGGATTAAGATCTGGGGAGTTTCCAGGCCATGGACCCAAAATCTCTATGTTTTGTTCCATGAGCCATTTAGTTATCACCTTTGCTTTATGGCAAGGTGCTCCATCATGCTGGAAAAGGCATTGTTGGGCGCCAAACTGCTCTTGGACGGTTGGGAGAAGTTGCTCTTGGAGGACATTCTGGTACCATTCTTTATTCATGGCTGTGATTTTAGGCAAGACTGTGAGTGAGCCGATTCCCTTGGCTGAGAAGCAACCCCACACATGAATGGTTTCAGGATGCTTTACAGTTGGCATGAGACAAGACTGGTGGTAGCGCTCACCTCTTCTCCGAATAAGCTGTTTTCCAGATGTCCCAAACAATCGAAAAGGGGATTCATCAGAGAAAATGACTTTGCCCCAGTCCTCAGCAGTCCACTCCCTGTACCTTTTGCAGAATATCAGTCGGTCCCTGATGTTTTTTCTGGAGAGAAGTGGCTTCTTTGCTGCCCTCCTTGAAACCAGCCCTTGCTCAAAGAGTCTCCGCCTCACAGTGCGTGCAGAAGCACGCACACCAGCCTGCTGCCATTCCTGAGCAAGCTCGGCACTGCTGGTAGTCCGATCCCGCAGCTGAAACAGTTTGAAGATACGGTCCTGGCGCTTGCTGGTCTTTCTTGGGCGCCCTGGAGCCTTTTTGACAACAATAGAAGCTCTCTCCTTGAAGTTCTTGATGATGCGATAGATTGTTGACTGAGGTGCAATCTTTGTAGCTGCGATACTCTTCCCTGTTAGGCCATTTTTGTGCAGTGCAATGATGGCTGCACGTGTTTCTTTAGAGATAACCATGGTTAACTGAAGAGAAACAATGATACCAAGAACCAGCCTCCTTTTAAAGTGTCCAGTGATGTCATTCTTACTTAATCATGACTGATTGATCGCCTGCCCTGTCCTCATCAACACCCACACCTGTGTTAATGGATCAATCACTAAAACGATGTTAGCTGCTCCTTTTAAGGCAGGACTGCAATGATGTTGAAATGTGTTTTGGGGGTTAAAGTTCATTTTCTGGGCAAATATTGACTTTGCAAGTACAGTAATTGCTGTTAAGCTGATCACTCTTTGACATTCAGGAGTATATGCAAATTGCCATTACAAAAAATGAAGCAGTAAACTTTGGAAAAATTACTATTTGTCTCATTCTCAATACTTTTGGCCATGACTGTACCTGCTATTTCATGTCTTCACATTTGAGCTTTGTTCACTTAGGATAACTTTATGGTCAGTGACCTAGCTCATAAATCCATACCCAGACCAGACTCCCTCTTAATACAGACTCCTGAGCACAACCCTCTGTAATACAAACCCCAGACTTTGCTTTGAAATAATGTCTAATCAGACTCCCCTCATACCTCATCCAGACTTTATTGTTTCACATACTTGTTTTATCCATAGTTTTCATGCATAAAATACGTAGCCATTATAAGCTATTGAGTTGTCCACATAACAATAGTTACGATTCATGAATCTAAATTCCCCATACAAATATATGGGTCTGTGACAGTAGCGTAGCTACCTGGGGGGCAGAGGGGGAGGTCGCCCCGGGCCCCGCGCTCTGAGGGTGCCCACCCGAGCTACGTCATTGTAACTGTAGCGGCACGCCTCTACAGTTACACTCCGGGCAGAGCAGGGAGACCCAATGTCCCTGTACTGCCCGGCAGCTGCTATGGGGCCCTAAAGCAGGAGGGAGGTCCCCGATGCCAGCATCGCCCCCCCCCCCCGCAAGTCACCGCAACTGCAAGCTCAGTGATGGGAGAGGGAGCTACGCTCCCTCTCCCATCAGTCCCCATAGCGTCCTCTGTGTCTGACGCCACTGACGTCACGTCATCACTTGGCGCCCGGCCCACTGTGCTGAAGATTTGTGCGGACCGGGCGCTCGGAGCAGCGGGGGAATGAGGAGGAGAGAGAGGTGAGTATTGTGCTTATTTATTTATTTTTTCTTATTGGAGAGGGGGGGGGGGGTTATGCTACAGACTGCCTATGGGGGGGTGAGGGGATTATGCTACAGACTACCTATGGGGAGTGAGGAGATTATGCTACAGACTGCCTATGGGGGGTGGGGGGATTATGCTACAGACTGCCTATGGGGGGTGGGGGGATTATGCTACAGA
Source organism: Phyllobates terribilis (assembly GCF_046119375.1). NCBI lineage: Eukaryota > Metazoa > Chordata > Amphibia > Anura > Dendrobatidae > Phyllobates > Phyllobates terribilis. The sequence goes on along the minus strand of NW_027363612.1, from coordinate 269,768 downwards.
CTGCCTGTGGGGGGTGGGGGGATTATGCTACAGACTGCCTATGGGGGGTGAGGGGATTATGCTACAGACTGCCTATGGGGGGGTGAGGGGATTATGCTACAGACTGCCTATGGGGGGTGAGGGGATTATGCTACAGACTGCCTATGGGGGGGTGAGGGGATTATGCTACAGACTGCCTATGGGGGGTGAAGGGATAATGCTACAGACTGCTTATGGGGGGTGAGGGGATTATGCTACAGACTGCCTATGGGGGGGTGAGGGGATTATGCTACAGACTGCCTATGGGGGGGGTGAGGGGATTATGCTACAGACTGCCTATGGGGGGGGTGAGGGGATTATGCTACAGACTGCCTATGGGGGCTGAGGGGATTATGCTACAGACTGCCTATGGGGGGGTGAGGGGATTATGCTACAGACTGCTTATGGGGGGTGAGGGGATTATGCTACAGACTGCCTATGGGGGGGTGAGGGGATTATGCTACAGACTGCCTATGGGGGGTGAGGGGATTATGTTACAGACTGCCTATGGGGGGTGAGGGGATTATGCTACAGACTGCTTATGGGGGGTGAGGGGATTATGCTACAGACTGCCTATGGGGGGGAGTGAGGGGATTATGCTACAGACTGCCTATGGGAGGGGTGAGGGGATTATGCTACAGACTGCCTATGGGTAGTGAGGGGATTATGCTACAGACTGCTTATGGGGGGTGAGGGGATTATGCTACAGACTGCCTATGGGGGTGAGGGGATTATGCTACAGGCTGCCTATGGGGGGGGGGGTGAGGGGATTATGCTACAGACTGTCTATGGGGAGTGAGGAGATTATGCTACAGACTGCCTATGGGGGGCGGGGGGATTATACTACAGACTGCCTATGGGGGTGGGGGGATTATGCTACAGAAGGCCTATGGGAGGTGGGGGGATTATGCTACAGACTGCTTTTGGGGGGATTATGCTACAGAGGTGCACCTTTGGTCAAAATCAGAGGCTTCGTGTCCCGTTTGCAACAGGCTTGACCTGAAATGTTGCCGAAAGGCAACAAAAGATGACCTTTTGTTGCAAACGGGACACAAGATGGCCGACTTTTGTTGCCGGAATGCAACATTTGTTGCATTTGTGCAACAGGCTTGACCTTGATACATTGGAACTGGATTAAAGAGTCAATATGGTAGTATGACCTTCTGTACTATAGTAATATATAGGGACTGATGGGGGAAATTTGTTTTTTGGCATTTGGGACGCTTACGCACGCGGTGGGATGCGCTAAATTTTTTTCAGGGTTAAGGCAAAATTTTTGCTCGAAACTGCGCGCTCTGCGGTCTGAAATATCGCTCCTGAGGGGGTCTACGCAATAAAAATGCAAAAAAATGTAACATTAGAGCTGGCTAAATCACTTACCTGATTGACCAATAGCCAGCCCTCATTGACTTTTTTGTTGACATTGTGTGTTCTGAGGAAACTCCACCGGGTGGCAATGTTGTCCAACTTTTTAATTTTTTATTGTAGGATTGTAAAAACACCAGATGGCAATGTTTCTATTTCTAATGTGCACGCAAGCATGAGAGCTTGCTGCTGGTTGTCCTGGATTACCTGCATCCAGCCCTCATATTGGGCATATAATGTCTATAGCCAACTCTCAAATTTTTTTTGCTTTAATAACACTAAGGCTATGTAACCACGATGCAGAAATGAAGCATTGTGTTCACGGCTGCCTCTAGCCAGCCCCCCAATTTTTTTTTTCTTTAATAACACAAACACCATGAGGACTGGCTATCGTGTGTTCACGGCTGCCTCTAGCCAGCCCCCCAATTTTTTTTTTCTTTAATAACACAAACACCATGAGGGCTGGCTATCATGTGTCCACGGCTGCCTCTAGCCAGCCCCCCAATTTTTTTTTTCTTTAATAACACAAACACCATGAGGGCTGGCTATCATGTGTCCACGGCTGCCTCTAGCCAGCCCCCCAATTTTTTTTTTCTTTAATAACACAAACACCATGAGGGCTGGCTATCGTGTGTCCACGGCTGCCTCTAGCCAGCCCCCCAATTTTTTTTTTCTTTAATAACACAAACACCATGAGGGCTGGCTATCATCTGTCCACGGCTGCCTCTAGCCAGCCCCCCAATTTTTTTTTTTCTTTAATAACACAAACACCATGAGGGCTGGCTATCATGTGTCCACGGCTGCCTCTAGCCAGCCCTCCAATTTTTTTTTTCTTTAATAACACAAACACCATGAGGGCTGGCTATCGTGTGTTCACGGCTGCCTCTAGCCAGCCCCCCAATTTTTTTTTTCTTTAATAACACAAACACCATGAGGGATGGCTATCGTGTGTTCACGGCTGCCTCTAGCCAGCCCCCCAATTTTTTTTTTCTTTAATAACACAAACACCATGAGGGCTGGCTATCATGTGTCCACGGCTGCCTCTAGCCAGCCCCCCAATTTTTTTTTTCTTTAATAACACAAACACCATGAGGGCTGGCTATCGTGTGTTCACGGCTGCCTCTAGCCAGCCCCCCAATTTTTTTTTTCTTTAATAACACAAACACCATGAGGGCTGGCTATCGTGTGTCCACGACTGCCTCTAGCCAGGCCCCCCATTTTTTTTTTTCCTTTAATAACACAAACACCATGAGGGCTGGCTATCGTGTGTTCACGGCTGCCTCTAGCCAGCCCCCCAATTTTTTTTTTCTTTAATATCACAAACACCATGAGGGCTGGCTATCGTGTGTCCGCGGCTGCCTCTAGCCAGCCCCCCAATTTTTGTTTTTCTTTAATAACACAAACACCATGAGGGCTGGCTATCGTGTGTTCACGGCTGCCTCTAGCCAGCCCCCCAATTTTTTTTTTTCTTTAATAACACAAACACCATGAGGGCTGGCTATCGTGTGTTCACGGCTGCCTCTAGCCAGCCCCCCAATTTTTTTTTTCTTTAATAACACAAACACCATGAGGGCTGGCTATCGTGTATCCACGGCTACCTCTAGCCAGCCCCCCAATTTTTTTTTTCTTTAATAACACAAACACCATGAGGGCTGGCTATCGTGTATCCACGGCTACCTCTAGCCAGCCCCCCAATTTTTTTTTTGTTTAATAACACAAGCACCATGAGGGCTGGCTATCGTGTGTCCACGGCTGCCTCTAGCCAGCCCCCCAATTTTTTTTTTCTTTAATAGCACAAACACCATGAGGGCTGGCTATCATGTGTCCACGGCTGCCTCTAGCCAGCCCCCCAATTTTTTTTTCTTTAATAACACAAACACCATGAGGGCTGGCTATCGTGTGTTCACGGCTGCCTCTAGCCAGCCCCCCAATTTTTGTTTTTCTTTAATAACACAAACACCATGAGGGCTGGCTATCGTGTGTCCACGGCTGCCTCTAGCCAGCCCCCCAATTTTTTTTTTCTTTAATAACACAAACATCATGAGGGCTCACTATCGTGTGTCCACGGCTGCCTCTAGCCAGCCCCCCAATTTTTTTTTTCTTTAATAACACAAACACCATGAGGGCTGGCTATCGTGTGTCCACGGCTGCCTCTAGCCAGCCCTCCAATTTTTTTTTTCTTTAATAACACAAACACCATGAGGGCTGGCTATCGTGTGTTCACGGCTGCCTCTAGCCAGCCCCCCAATTTTTTTTTTCTTTAATAACACAAACACCATGAGGGCTGGCTATCATGTGTCCACGGCTGCCTCTAGCCAGCCCCCCAATTTTTTTTTTCTTTAATAACACAAACACCATGAGGGCTGGCTATCGTGTGTTCACGGCTGCCTCTAGCCAGCCCCCCAATTTTTTTTTTCTTTAATAACACAAACACCATGAGGGCTGGCTATCTTGTGTCCACGGCTGCCTCTAGCCAGCCCCCCAATTTTTTTTTTCTTTAATAACACAAACACCATGAGGGCTGGCTATCGTGTGTTCACGGCTGCCTCTAGCCAGCCCCCCAATTTTTTTTTTCTTTAATAACACAAACACCATGAGGGCTGGCTATCGTGTGTCCACGGCTGCCTCTAGCCAACCCCCCAATTTTTTTTTCTTTAACCCCTTAAGCCCCGCGGGTGGTTTGCACGTTAATGACCGGGCCAATTTTTACAATTCTGACCACTGTCACTTTATGAGGTAATTACTCTGGAACGCTTCAACGGATCCCCCTGATTCTGAGATTGTTTTTTCGTGACATATTGTACTTCATGATTGTGGAAAAATTTCTTCGATATCACTTGCGTTTATTTGTGAAAAAAACGAAAATTTTGAAAATTTTGCAAATTTCAAAATTTGAATTATTAAGCCCTGAAATCAGAGCGATATGTCACACAAAAGAGTTAATAAATAACATTTCCCACATGTCTACTTTACATCAGCACAATTTTGGAACCAAAATTTTTTTTTGTTAAGGAGCTATAAGGGTTAAAAGTTGACCAGCGATTTCTCATTTTTCCAACAAAATTTACAAAACCATTTTTTTAGGGACCACATCACATTTGAAGTCACTTTGAGAGGTCTTTATGACAGAAAATACCCAAAAGTGACACCATTCTAAAAACTGCACCCCTCAAGGTGCTCAAAACCACATTCAAGAACTTTATTAACCCTTCAGGTGCTTCACAGGAATTTTTTGAATGTGGAAGAAAAAAATGAACATTTAACTTTTTTCACAAAAATGTTACTTTAGACCCAATTTTTTTTATTTTCACAGGGGTAACAAGAAAAAATGGACCCCAAAATTTGTTGTGCAATTTCCCCTGGGCACGCAGATACCCAATATTTGGGGAAAAAACACTGTTTAGGCGCACGGCAGGGCTCGGAAGGGAAGGAGCGCCATTTGACTTTTTGATTGTAAAATTTGCTTGAATAATTAGCGGACGCCATGTTGTGTTTGGAGAGCCCATGTGTGCCCAAACTTTGGAGCTCCCCCACAAGTGACCCCATTTTGGAAACTAGACCCCCCAAGGCACCTTTCTAGATGCATAGTGAGCACTTGGAACCCCCAGGTGCTTCACAAATTGATTCGTAACAATGAAAAAGTGAAAAAAACAAACACTTTTTCATTTTTATGAATCAATTTGTGAAGCACCTGAGGGTTCCAAGTGCTCACAATGCATCTAGATAGGTGCCTTGGGGGGTCTAGTTTCCAAAATGGGGTCACTTGTGGGGGAGCTCCAATGTTTGGGCACACAGCGGCTCTCCAAACGCAACATGGTGTCACTAACAATTTGAGCCGATTTTCCGTTAAATTTGTTAGAGGACACCAAGTTGCATTTAGAGAGTCCCTGTGTGCCCAAACATTGGCGCTCCCCCACAAGTGACCCCATTTCGGAAACTAGACCACCCAAGGCACCTATCTAGATGCATAGTGAGCACTTGGAACCCCCAGGTGCTTCACAAATTGATTCGTAACAATGAAAAAGTGAAAAAAAAAACACTTTTTCATTTTTATGAATCAATTTGTGAAGCACCTGAGGGTTCCAAGTGCTCACTATGCATCTAGATAGGTGCCTTGGGTGGTCTAGTTTCCAAAATGGGGTCACTTGTGGGGGAGCTCCAATATTTGGGCACACAGTGGCTCTCTAAATGCAACATGGTGTCCGCTAACAAATTTAACGCAAAATTGGCTCAAATTGTTAGCGACACCATGTTGCGTTTGGAGAGCCGCTGTGTGCCCAAACATTGGTGCTCCCCCACAAGTGACCGCATTTTGGAAACTAGACCCCACAAGGCACCTATCTAGATGCATCGTGAGCACTTGGAACCCCCAGATGCTTCACAAATTGATTCGTAACAATGAAAAAGTGAAAAAAAAAACACTTTTTCATTTTTATGAATCAATTTGTGAAGCACCTGGGGTTCCAACTGCTCACTATGCATCTAGATAGGTGCCTTGGGGGGTCTAGTTTCCAAAATGGGGTCACTTGTGGGGGAGCTCCAATGTTTGGGCACACAGGGACTCTCCAAATGCAACATGATATCCGCTAACAATTTGAGCCGACAATTTGTTAGCGGATATCATGTTGCATTTGGAGAGTCCCTGTGTGCCCAAACATTGGAGCTCCCCCACAAGTGACCCCATTTTGGAAACTAGACCCCCCAAGGCACCTATCTAGATTCATAGTGAGCACTTGGAACCCCAGGTGCTTCACAAATTGATTCATAAAAATGAAAAAGTGTTTTTTTTTTCACTTTTTCATTTTTACGAATCAATTTGTGAAGCACCTGGGGGTTCCAAGTGCTCACTATGCATCTAGAAAGGTGCCTTGGGGGGTCTAGTTTCCAAAATGGGGTCACTTGTGGGGGAGCTCCAAAGTTTGGGCACAGAGGGGCTCTCCAAACGCAATGTGTGTCCGCTAACAATTTGAGCCGATTTTCCATTCAATTTGTTAGCGGATACCATGTTGCATTTAGAGAGTCCCTGTGTGCCCAAACATTGGAGCTCCCCCACAAGTGACCCCATTTTGGAAACTAGATCCCCCAAGGCACCTATCTAGATTCATAGTGAGCACTTGGAACCCCAGGTGCTTCACAAATTGATTCATAAAAATGAAAAAGTGTTTTTTTTTTTCACTTTTTCATTTTTACGAATCAATTTGTGAAGCACCTGGGGGTTCCAAGTGCTCACTATGCATCTAGAAAGGTGCCTTGGGGGGTCTAGTTTCCAAAATGGGGTCACTTGTGGGGGAGCTCCAAAGTTTGGGCACAGAGGGGCTCTCCAAACGCAATGTGTGTCCGCTAACAATTTGAGCCGATTTTCCATTCAATTTGTTAGCGGATACCATGTTGCATTTAGAGAGTCCCTGTGTGCCCAAACATTGGAGCTCCCCCACAAGTGACCCCATTTTGGAAACTAGACCCCCCAAGGCACCTATCTAGATTCATAGTGAGCACTTGGAACCCCAGGTGCTTCACAAATTGATTCATAAAAATGAAAAAGTGTTTTTTTTTTCACTTTTTCATTTTTACGAATCAATTTGTGAAGCACCTGGGGGTTCCAAGTGCTCACTATGCATCTAGATAGGTGCCTTGGGGGGTCTAGTTTCCAAAATGGGGTCACTTGTGGGGGAGCTCCAATGTTTGGGCACACAGGGGCTCTCCAAACGCAACATGGCGTCCGCTAACAATTTGAGCCGATTTTCCATTCAATTTGTTAGCGGACACCATGTCGCGTTTGGAGAGCCCGTGATGTGCCTAAACAGTGGAGCTCCCCCACAAGTGTCCCCATTTTGGAAACTATACCCCTCATGGATTTTATTAAGGTGTACAGTGAACATTTTGAACCCAGAGGTACGGCACATTATTTGTTTACATTAGGTCATCATATTGAATAAGTTGTCATTATTCTTGAGCGCAAGTGCTCGCTACTTGAGTTTGCATCGGGTACTCAGGTATGCACCATGTACAGCGTGTGCTCGAGTGACATGCTCGAGTCCCTGCTCCGCATGTTTCACGGTTATTAGACACCCAAAAAAAAACATGCGGGGATCGCTCGTGCATGGCAGGCAATCCCCGTAAAGTTTTTTGGCCGCGAAGCATATGGGGCAGAGACTTGAGCATGTCACTCAAATACCCACGATACTCAATGCATACCAGAGCACCCGATGCAAACTCAAGTAGCGAGCACTTGCTCTCAACACTAGTCGCCATATCGTCATCTTTTTTTCTTACTTTTGAAAAAAATCCCAACCCCAGCCCTAACCCTAGCACAACCCTAGCCCCAGCACAACCCTAGCCCCAAACCCAGCCCTAACCCTAGCCCAATCCTAACCCAAGAGTTTATTTTTGACGCCGTTCCTTGTGCGGTATTAGTGATTAGACGACTTTATTTTTCGGGTCGGTGTGATTACAGCAATGCCAGAATCATATGGGGTTTTTATGACTGACAGCTGTCACACACTAAAAGACGCATTTTTTGTAAAATCTAGTTTTTGCATCGCCATATTTTGAGAGCTATAATTTTTCCAGATTTTGGCAGACAGTCATGTGACGGCTCGTTTTTTGCGGGATGACTTGACGTTGTTATTGGTGCCATTTTCAGGCACGTGACATTTTTCGATCGCTTTCTATTCCGATTTTTGGGAGGCAGAATAAACAAAAAACAACAATTCAGGAATTGTTTTTTTTTTTTTATTCTGTTCCGCGTGTGGTAAAATTGATGAGGTAGCTTTATTCTTCGGGTCAGTACGTTTACAGCGGTACCACATTTGTATCATTTTTCTATGTTTTGGCGCTTATACACAATAAAAGCTATTTTATAGAAAAAAATATTTTTTAGTATCGCTTTATTCTGAGAGCTATAACTTTTTTATTTTTCAGCTGATGGAGCTGTATGGCAGCTTGTTTTTTGCGGGACGAGATGACGTTTTCAGCGGTATCATTTTTATTTATATGCGTCTTTTTGATCGCGTGTTATTCCACTTTTTGTTTGGCGGTATGGTGATAAAGCATTGTTTTTTGCTTCGTTTTTTTTTTTTTTTTTTTACCGTGTTCACTGAAGGGGTTAACTTGTGGGACAGTTTTATAGGTCAGGTTGTTCTGGACGCGGCGATACCAAATATGTGTACTTTTATTGTTTTTTTTTTATTTTTTTTATAATAATATTTATTGATGGGTACATTATATTTTTATTTTTGGTGTATTATTTTTTTTATTTTTTTATAATATTTTTTCACTTTTTTTTTTTTTTTTTTTTCCCACTTTCACACAGTTTATACACTTTATTACTTTGTCCCACTCTGGGACTTTCACTTTTTTTTTTTCTGATCGCCTGCATGGCATAAGAATGGAGCACCATCCCTATGCCATGAAGGCTGTCAGAAGTGCACAGTGTCAAGATTGCTTGGAGATGCACTGCGCATGTCCAAGCAATCTTCCTGCTCTCTGGTGACCCGGATGTTGTCATGACGACATCGGGTCGTCATGGCAACACCCGGGAAGCCGCTGCAGACTGCGCTGGAAGCCGGAAGAGGAGGTGAGTATCGCCGATCACCTCCCCTTGCCCCCGCAATGCCGCGATCGACTTCTATCGACTTCGATCGCAGCATCACGGGGGTTAATGTGCTGGGAGCGGTGCAGGACCGCTCCCTGCACATAGTACCGGGTGTCAGCTGTGACAATCAGCTGACACCTGGCGGCGATCGCGCCCGCACAGCCTGTGTGCGCGCGCGATCGCGATGACGTACTAATACGGGTCTGGCTCTTAAGTCCCAGGGCACAGACGCGTATTAGTACGTCAGATGTTATTAAGGGGTTAATAACACAAACACCATGAGGGCTGGCTATAGTGTGTCCACGGCTGCCTCTAGCCAGCCCTCAAATTTTTTTTTCTTTAATAACACAAACACCATGATGGCTGGCTATGAGAAAGGGAGCTATGTCCCTGTAAAGTTAGCTTGTTGTCATGTGGAGAAGAGTTTGAGGGGATTGTGGCCCTGTGGAAATGCTTGTGGCCCGGCAGAAGGAGCCAGTGGTCCTGTGGAGAGAGCTGAAGGGGTTGAGGCCCTGTGGAAAGGCCTGTGACCCTGTATAGGGGTCCGTTGCCCTGTGGAGAGAGCTGTAGGGGCTCGTGCCCTATGGAAATGACTATGGCCATGTAGACAGGCCTTCTGGCCTTGAAGAGGGGGCTTGTGCCCTGCAGACGGGCCTTGTGTCTCTGTGGAGAGAGCTAAAGGGGGCAGTGGCGGTGCAGAAAGTGCATTTCGCCCTGTTGATGGGAGCTATGGCCCGGTAAAGAGAGCTTGTTGTCCTGTGGAGAAGAGTTGGAGGGGCTTGTGGCACTGTGGAAAGGCCTGTGGCCCAGTAGGGGCCTGTGGTCCTGTGGAGACAGCTGAAGGGGTTGAGGCCCTGTGGAAAGGCCTGTGACCCTGTATAGGGGTCTGTGGCCCCGCAGAGGGGCATGTGGCGATGTAAAGAGAGCTGGAGGGAGTTGTGGCCTGAGGAAAAGGCCATGTGGAGCGGGCTGGAGAGGCCTGTGGAAGGCTCTGGAGTAAGATTTGAGCCTATGAAGTCCTTTGCAGTAAACAACATGCAACATGATTGCCTGTGGAGAGAGCTGGAGGGGCTTGTGGCACTGTGGAAAGGCCTGTGGCCCAGTAGGAGCCTGTGGTTCTGTGGAGATAGCTGAAGGTGTTGTGGCCCTGTGGAAAGGCCTGTGACCCTGTATAGGGGTCCGTTGCCCTGTGGAGAGAGCTGGAGGGGCTCGTGCCATATGGAAATGACTATAGCCATGTAGAAAGGCCTTTTGGCCTTGAAGAGGGCGCTTGTGCCCTGCAGACGGGCCCTGTGACTCTGTGGAGAGAGCTGTTGGGAGTTGTGGCCGTGTGGAAAGTGCATTTGGCCCTGTGGAGGTGAGCTATGGCCCTGTAAAGAGAGCTTCTTGTCCTGTGGAGAGAGGTGGAGGGTGTTGTGGCCCTGTGGAAAGGTCTGTGGCCCTATGGATAGGCCCTTTAGCCTTGTGGAAAGGGATGTGGCCCTGTGGTGAGAGCTGGAAGGAGTTGTGGGCTGTGGAAAAGCCTGTGGTCCTGTGGAGACAGCTGAAGGGGTTGAGGCCCTGTGGAAAGGCCTGTGACCCTGTATAGGGGTCTGTGGCCCCGCAGAGGGGCATGTGGCGATGTAAAGAGAGCTGGAGGGAGTTGTGGCCTGAGGAAAAGGCCATGTGGAGTGGGCTGGAGAGGCCTGTGGAAGGCTCTGGAGTAAGATTTGAGCCTATGAAGTCCTTTGCAGTAAACAACATGCAACATGATTGCCTGTGGAGAGAGCTGGAGGGGCTTGTGGCACTGTGGAAAGGCCTGTGGCCCAGTAGGAGCCTGTGGTCCTGTGGAGAGAGCTGAAGGTGTTGTGGCCCTGTATAGGGGTCTGTTGCCCTGTGGAGAGAGCTGGAGGGGCTCGTGCCCTATGGAAATGACTATGGCCATGTAGAAAGGCCTTTTGGCCTTGAAGAGGGGGCTTGTGCCCTGCAGACGGGCCCTGTGACTCTGTGGTGAGAGCTGTTGGGAGTTGTGGCCGTGTGGAAAGTGCATTTGGCCCTGTGGAGGTTAGCTATGGCCCTGTAAAGAGAGCTTCTTGTCCTGTGGAGAGAGCTGGAGGGTGTTGTGGCCCTGTGGAAAGGTATGTGGCCCTATGGATAGGCCCTTTAGCCTTGTGGAAAGGGCTGTGGCCCTGTGGTGAGAGCTGGAAGGAGTTGTGGGCTGTGGAAAAGCCTGTGGTCCTGTGGAGACAGCTGAAGGGGTTGAGGCCCTGTGGAAAGGCCTGTGACCCTGTATAGGGGTCTGTGGCCCCGCAGAGGGGCATGTGGCGATGTAAAGAGAGCTGGAGGGAGTTGTGGCCTGAGGAAAAGGCCATGTGGAGCGGGCTGGAGAGGCCTGTGGAAGGCTCTGGAGTAAGATTTGAGCCTATGAAGTCCTTTGCAGTAAACAACATGCAACAAGATTGCCTGTGGAGAGAGCTGGAGGGGCTTGTGGCACTGTGGAAAGGCCTGTGGCCCAGTAGGAGCCTGTGGTCCTGTGGAGAGAGCTGAAGGTGTTGTGGCCCTGTGGAAAGGCCTGTGATCCTGTATAGGTGTCCGTTGCTCTGTGGAGAGAGCTGGAGGGGCTCGTGCCCTATGGAAATGACTATGGCCATGTAGAAAGGCCTTTTGGCCTTGAAGAGGGGGCTTGTGCCCTGCAGACGGGCCCTGTGACTCTGTGGAGAGAGCTGTTGGGAGTTGTGGCCGTGTGGAAAGTGCATTTGGCCCTGTGGAGGTGAGCTATGGCCCTGTAAAGAGAGCTTCTTGTCCTGTGGAGAGAGCTGGAGGGTGTTGTGGCCCTGTGGAAAGGTCTGTGGCCCTATGGATAGGCCCTTTAGCCTTGTGGAAAGGGCTGTGGCCCTGTGGTGAGAGCTGGAAGGAGTTGTGGGCTGTGGAAAAGCCTGTGGTCCTGTGGAGACAGCTGAAGGGGTTGAGGCCCTGTGGAAAGGCCTGTGACCCTGTAAAGGGGTCTGTGGCCCCGCAGAGGGGCATGTGACGATGTAAAAAGAGCTGGAGGGAGTTGTGGCCTGAGGAAAAGGCCATGTGGAGCGGGCTGGAGAGGCCTGTGGAAGGCTCTGGAGTAAGATTTGAGCCTATGAAGTCCTTTGCAGTAAACAACATGCAACATGATTGCCTGTGGAGAGAGCTGGAGGGGCTTGTGGCACTGTGGAAAGGCCTGTGGCCCAGTAGGAGCCTGTGGTCCTGTGGAGAGAGCTGAAGGTGTTGTGGCCCTGTGGAAAGGCCTGTGACCCTGTATAGGGGTCCGTTGCCCTGTGGAGAGAGCTGGAGGGGCTCGTGCCCTATGGAAATGACTATGGCCATGTAGAAAGGCCTTTTGGCCTTGAAGAGGGGGCTTGTGCCCTGCAGACGGGCCTTGTGTCTCTGTGGAGAGAGCTAAAGGGGGCTGTGGCCGTGCAGAAAGTGCATTTGGCCCTGTGGAGGGGAGCTATGGCCCGGTAAAGAGAGCTTGTTGTCCTGTGGAGAGGAGTTGGAGGGGATTGTGGCCCTGTGGAAAGGCTTGTGGCCCGGCAGAAGTAGGCAGTGGTCCTGATGAGAGAGCTGAAGGGGTTGAGGCCCTGTGGAAAGGCCTGTGACCCTGTATAGGGGTCTGTGGCCCCGCAGAGGGGCATGTGGCGATGTAAAGAGAGCTGGATGGAGTTGTGGCCTGAGAAAAAGGCCATGTGGAGCGGGCTGGAGAGGCCTGTGGAAGGCTCTGGAGTAAGATTTGGGCCTATGAAGTCCTTTGAAGTAAACAACATGCAACATGATTGCCTGTGGAGTGAGCTGGAGGGGCTTGTGGCACTGTGGAAAGGCCTGTGGCCCAGTAGGAGCCTGTGGTCCTGTGGAGAGATCTGAAGGTGTTGTGGCCCTGTGGAAAGGCCTGTGACCCTGTATAGGGGTCTGTTGCCCTGTGGAGAGAGCTGGAGGGGCTCGTGCCCTATGGAAATGACTATGGCCATGTAGAAAGGCCTTTCGGCCTTGAAGAGGGGGCTTGTGCCCTGTGACTCTGTGGAGAGAGCTGTTGGGAGTTGTGGCCGTGTGGAAAGTGCATTTGGCCTTGTGGAGGTGAGCTATGGCCCTGTAAAGAGAGCTTCTTGTCCTGTGGAGAGAGCTGGAGGGTTTTGTGGCCCTGTCAAAAGGTCTGTGGCCCTATGGATAGGCCCTTTAGCCTTGTGGAAGGGGCTGTGGCCCTGTGGTGAGAGGTGGAAGGAGTTGTGGGCTGTGGAGAAGCCTGTGGTCCTGTGGAGACAGCTGAAGGGTTTGAGGCCCTGTGGAAAGGCCTGTGACCCTGTATAGGGGTCTGTGACCCCGCAGAGGGGCATGTGGCGATGTAAAGAGAGCTGGAGGGAGTTGTGGCCTGAGGAAAACGCCATGTGGAGCGGGCTGGAGAGGCCTGTGGAAGGCTCTGGAGTAAGATTTGGGCCTATGAAGTCCTTTGCAGTAAACAACATGCAACATGATTGCCTGTGGAGAGAGCTGGAGGGGCTTGTGGCACTGTGGAAAGGCCTGTGGCCCAGTAGGAGCCTGTGGTCCTGTGGAGAGAGCTGAAGGTGTTGTGGCCCTGTGGAAAGGCCTGTGACCCTGTATAGGGGTCCGTTGCCCTGTGGAGATAGCTGGAGGTGCTCGTGCCCTATGGAAATGACTATGGCCATGTAGAAAGGCCTTTTGGCCTTGAAGAGGGGGCTTGTGCCCTGCATACGGGCCTTGTGTCTCTGTGGAGAGAGCTAAAGGGGGCTGTGGCCGTGCAGAAAGTGCATTTGGCCCTGTGGAGGGGAGCTATGGCCCAGTAAAGAGAGCTTGTTGTCCTGTGGAGAAGAGTTGGAGTGGATTGTGGCCCTGTGGAAAGGATTGGTGCCCGGCAGAAGTAGGCAGTGGTCCTGTGGAGACAGCTGAAGGGGTTGAGGCCCTGTGGAAAGGCCTGTGACCCTGTATAGGGGTCTGTGGCCCCGCAGAGGGGCATGTGGCGATGTAAAGAGAGCTGGAGGGAGTTGTGGCCTGAGGAAAACGCCATGTGGAGCGGGCTGGAGAGGCCTGTGGAAGGCTCTGGAGTAAGATTTGGGCCTATGAAGTCCTTTGCAGTAAACAACATGCAACATGATTGCCTGTGGAGAGAGCTGGAGGGGCTTGTGGCACTGTGGAAAGGCCTGTGGCCCAGTAGGAGCCTGTGGTCCTGTGGAGAGAGCTGAAGGTGTTGTGGCCCTGTGGAAAGGTCTGTGACCCTGTATAGGGGTCCGTTGCCCTGTGGAGAGAGCTGGAGGGGCTCGTGCCCTATGGAAATGACTATGGCCATGTAGAAAGGCCTTTTGGCCTTGAAGAGGGGGCTTGTGCCCTGCAGACGGGCCCTGTGACTCTGTGGAGAGAGCTGTTGGGAGTTGTGGCCGTGTGGAAAGTGCATTTGGCCCTGTGGAGGTGAGCTATGGCCCTGTAAAGAGAGCTTCTTTTCCTGTGGAGAGAGCTGGAGGGTGTTGTGGCCCTGTGGAAAGGTCTGTGGCCCTATGGATAGGCCCTTTAGCCTTGTGGAAGGGGCTGTGGCCGTGTGGTGAGAGCTGGAAGGAGTTGTGGGCTGTGGAAAAGCCTGTGGTCCTGTGGAGACAGCTGAAGGGGTTGAGGCCCTGTGGAAAGGCCTGTGACCCTGTATAGGGGTCTGTGGCCCCGCAGAGGGGCATGTGGCGATGTAAAGAGAGCTGGAGGGAGTTGTGGCCTGAGGAAAAGGCCATGTGGAGCAGGCTGGAGAGGCCTGTGGAAGGCTCTGGAGTAAGATTTGGGCCTATGAAGTCCTTTGCAGTAAACGACATGCAACATGATAGCCTGTGGAGAGAGATGGAGGGGCTTGTGACACTGTGGAAAGGCCTGTGGCCCAGTAGGAGCCTGTGGTCCTGTGGAGAGAGCTGAAGGTGTTGTGGCCCTGTGGAAAGGATTTTTAAGCGCAGCAGAAACGCTGCGGAAAAATCCGCAGCATGGGCATTAACATTGCGGAATGCCACTAAGTACCATGGGGTGCGGATTAACAAGTGTTTCACAAGCGTTTCCGCTGCGTAAATTACGCAACATATACGCTTGTAAATCGCTACGTGGGCACGCAGCCTGAGGCTGTGTTCACACACCACGCTTTTTTCCGGCCCGGAGGAGAAGTGATGTCACAGAGGAGGATGAAGAATCCTGTTCCTCCTCCCCTTTGTGACATGTCTGCCAGCCCCCCTTTCATTTTGTAATATATTACTATACAGTACGAAATCAAAATTAAATAAATCAAGATGTATTAAAAATAATAAAGAATTAATACTTACCCTTTCAGACGCTTTTCGGTCTATCCGGTGCAGAGCCAAGGCCACGTCCTGAGCGACAGGACCTTCCATGATGTCACAGGAAGGTCCTGTCGATTGGTATTTGGCCTTGGTTCTGCACCGGATAGCCCTAAAAGGCATCGGAAATGGTAAGTATTAATTCTATTGTGATGTCATAATACCCCACAACTATTAGTAGAGGCAAAAAAGTGACACATTTATTCCATTTTATTTATTGAAAGAAATTAGGCTTAAACCAAAAATGACATGATGGAGCGGATTGCCTGTAAAGATGCCTTCTTTTTAATGTATTGATCTTCATGGAATAAAGTAAAATTCATCATATGGAAACCGGTGCCAGCATTCCTTTTTTCATGTTTGGCTTTCAGGCGGTGGCCTACCGCCACTGAGCACCTGACCGGATCCACTGATTGGAAGGAGGGGGGAGCTTTCCATTTCCCAATTTTCTCATTTGGCTCCAAAAATAACATGTCAATCAAGAAAACTGGTATAAAGGAGCATGGCATAGGTGACATTTCTTTGCAAGCATTCAACCTGTGTAAAGAAAAAAAAGAATATTAAACAGTGCAGTATACTATATCAGGTTCCTTTACTCGAGCTGACCAATGGTCAATAGGTCACTCAAATGAGTCCTTTTAACTGACTAAAGGGGGGTGGAGGAGGCTGTGGCCCTGATGAAAGAGCTGAAAAGGGTTGTAGCCTTGTAGAAGGAGCCTGTGGAGAGAGCTGGAGGGGGTTATTGCCTTAGGGAAATGCCTATGGCTCTGTGGAAGGGACCTGTGGCCCTTTGAAAAAGGCCTTTGGACTTGTGGAGGGGGCTGTGGCCTTGTAAAGGGAGCCTCTGTCCTTTTTGAGAGAGACAGAGGGGGTTGTGGCCTTATGGAAAAGCCTATGACACAGTGAAAGGGCCCTGTGGAGAGAGGTGAAGGCGGTTGTGGCCCTGTATAAATGCCTGTAAACCTGTAGAAGGAGCCTGTTGTTCTGTGGAGAGAGCTTGAGGGGGTTATGGCCCTATGGAAATGACTATGGCCCTGTGGAATTGACCTATGGCTCTTTGCAAAGGGCCTTTGGCCTTGTGGAGGGGGCCCTTGCCCTGTAGAAGGAGCCTGTGGCCCTCTTGAGAGAGCCAGAGGAGGTTGTGGCACTATTTAAAGGCCAGTGGCCCTGTAGAAAGGCCCCTTGGCCTTGATGAAGGGGCTTGTGCCCTGCAGACGGGCCCCATGACTCTGTGTAGAGAGCTGTGTAGAGAGCTGGAGGGGGTTGTGGCCATGTGGAAAGTGCACTTGGCCCTGTGGAGGGGAGCTATGGCCCTGTAAAGAGAGTCTGTTGTCCTGTGGAATTGGAGGGGATTGTGGCCCTGTGGAAAGGCTTGTGGCCTGGCAGAAGGAGCCAGTGGTCCTGTGGAGAGAGCTGAAGGGGTTGAGGCCCTGTGGAGAGGCCTGTGACCCTGTATAGGGGTCTGTTGCCCCGCAGAGGGGCATGTGGCGATGTAAAGAGAGCTGGATGGAGTTGTGGCCTGTGGAAAAGGCCATGTGGAGCATGCTGGAGGGGCCTGTGGAAGGCTCTGGAGTAAGATGGGGGCCTATGAAGTCCTTTGCAGTAAACATCTAAATTTTCAAGCTTCGTGTCCGATTTGCAACAGGGTTGACTCCAATGTTGCCGAACTGCAACAAAAATTGACTCTTGTTGCAAAAGTGCAACATGATTGCCTGTGGAGAGAGCTGAATGGTGCTTGTGGCACTGTGGAAAGACCTGTGGCCCGGTAGTAGCCTGTGGTCCTGTGGAGAGAGCTGAGGGTGTTGTGGCCCTGTGGAAAGGCCTGTGACCCTGTATAGGGGTCCGTTGCCCTGTGGAGAGAGCTGGAGGGGCTTGTGCCCTATGGAAATGACTATGGCCATGTAGAAAGGCCCTTTGGCCTTGAAGAGGGGGCTTGTGTCCTGCAGACGGGCCCTGTGTCTCTGTGGAAAGAGCTAAAGGGGGCTGTGGCCGTGCAGAAAGTGCATTTGGCCCTGTGGAGGGGAGCTATGGCTCTGTAAAGAGAGCTTGTTGTCCTGTGGAGAAGAGTTGGAGGGGATTGTGGCCCTGTGGAAATGCTTGTGGCCCGGCAAAAGGAGCCAGTGGTCCTGTGGAGAGAGCTGAAGGGGTTGAGGCCCTGTGGAAAGGCCTGTGACCCTGTATAGGGGTCTGTGGCCCCGCAGAGGGGCATGTGGCGATGTAAAGAGAGCTGGAGGGAGTTGTGGCCTGCGGAAAAGGCCATGTGGAGGGGGCTGGAGGGGCCTGTGGAAGGGTCTGAAGTAAGATTTGGGCCTATGAAGTCCTTTTTTCGGTAAACAACATGCAACATGATTGCCTGTGGAGAGAGCTAGAGGGACTTGTATCACTGTGTAAAAGCCTGTGGCCGGGTAGGAGCCTGTGGTCCTGTGGAGAGAGCTGAAGGTGTTGTGGCCCTGTGGAAAGGCCTGTGACCCTGTATAGCGGTCCGTTGCCCTGTGGAGAGAGCTGGAGGGGCTCGTGCCCTATGGAAATGACTATGGCCATGCAGAAAGGCCTTTTGGCTTTGAAGAGGGGGCTTGTGCCCTGCAGACGGGCCCTGTGACTCTGTGGAGAGGGCTGTTGGGAGTTGTGGCCGTGTGGAAAGTGCATTTGGCCCTGTGGAGGTGAGCTATGGCCCTGTAAAGAGAGCTTCTTGTCCTGTGGAGAGAGCTGGAGGGTGTTGTGGCCATGTGGAAAGGTCTGTGGCCCTATGGATAGGCCCTTTGGCCTTGTGGAAGGGGCTGTGGCCCTGTGGTGAGAGGTGGAAGAAGTTGTGGGCTGTGGAAAAGCCTGTGGTCCTGTGGAGACAGCTGAAGGGGTTGAGGCCCTGTGGAAAGGCCTGTGACCCTGTATAGGGGTCTGTGGCCCCGCAGAGGGGCATGTGGCGATGTAAAGAGAGCTGGAGGGAGTTGTGGCCTGAGGAAAAGGCCATGTGGAGCGGGCTGGAAAGGCCTGTAGAAGGCTCTGGAGTAAGATTTGGGCCTATGAAGTCCTTTGCAGTAAACAACATGCAACATGATTGCCTGTGGAGAGAGCTGGAGGGGCTTGTGGCACTGTGGAAAGGCCTGTGGCCCAGTAGGAGCCTGTGGTCCTATGGAGAGAGCTGAAGGTGTTGTGGCCCTGTGGAAAGGCCTGTGACCCTGTATAGGGGTCCGTTGCCCTGTGGAGATAGCTGGAGGTGCTCGTGGAAATGACTATGGCCATGTAGAAAGGCCTTTTGGCCTTGAAGAGGGGGCTTGTGCCCTGCAGACGGGCCTTGTGTCTCTGTGGAGAGAGCTAAAGGGGGCTGTGTCCATGCAGAAAGTGCATGTGGAGGGGAGCTATGGCCCGGTAAAGAGAGCTTGTTGTCCTGTGGAGAAGAGTTGAAGGGGATTGTGGCCCTGTGGAAAGGCTTGTAGCCCGGCAGAAGGAGGCAGTGGTACTCTGGAGAGAGCTGAAGGGGTTGAGGCCCTGTGGAAAGGCATGTGACGCTGTATAGGGGTCTGTGGCCCCGCAGAGGGGCATGTGGCGATGTAAAGAGAGCTGGAGGGAGTTGTGGCCTGAGGAAAAGGCCATGTGGAGTGGGCTGGAGGGGCCTGTGGAAGGCTCTGGAGTAAGATTGGGGCCTATGAAGTCTTTTGCAGTAAACAACATGCAACATGATTGCCTGTGGAAAGAGCTGGAGGGGCTTGTGGCACTGTGTAAAGGCCTGTGGCCCGGTAGGAGCCTGTGGTCCTGTGGAGAGAGCTGAAGGGGCTTGTGGCCCTGTGGAAAGGCCTGTGACCCTGTATAGTGGTCTGTTGCCCTGTGGAGAGAGCTGGAGGGGCTTGTGGCCCTGAGGAAAGGGCCTATGGCCCTGTGGAGAGAGCTGAAGGTGGGTGCGGCCCTGTGGAAAGGCCTGTGACCCTGAAGAGGGATCTGTGGCCCTTCAAATGGGCCTGTTGCCCTGTGGAGAGAGCTGGAGTGGGTTATGGCCCTGTGGAAATGCCTATGGCACTGCGGAAAGGGACCTCTGGCCCTTTGCAAAGGGTCATTGGCCTTGTGGAGTGGGCTATTGCCCTGTTGACGGGCCTGTGGCCCTGTGTGATTGTTGATAGCCTGACAAATCATCCCATAAAAACTTGCATATTTTTCAAGGATCCTGTAGCTTAAAGATGTTTCCTGACAATTCACTTTAATGTTCAGGAAGCATCCTACAGCAACAAGATTCTTAAAAAATACACAAGTGTTAAACACTGTGTAGCTTTCTGGTTACTTACCAATTAATCTTCTCTGCTGCAACTTGAGTAGTGCTTCTTACCTTTGACCTACAGGAAGAGGTGTGCATGAGAGAGAGTCATTGAGAGGCACATAGAGGCAAAGAAGGGAGCAAAGGGGCAAAGGTAGGCACATAGAGGGATGCAAAAGGTAAATAGAAGCACAGGGAGGGACAGAGAGGCACAGAGACCGATAGAGAGCCACAGATGGGCAAAGACAGAGATTGAGAGGCTCGTGAAGGCACAGAGACAAAAAAAGGCACTTTGGATGGAAAGAGAGCACCAGAGAGAGAGCATGCGAGAGAGTGGTGCAATGGGGAGAGATCAAAAGCGAGCGCCAGTGATGCACTGGAGACTGAGAGAGCACAAAAGAGAGCAGTGCACTATAAAGACAGAGGAGTGCCAGAGAGTGGTGCACTGGAAAGAGAGTGAAAGAGCACCAGAGAGCATTGCACTGCGGAGAGAGAAAGAGAGAAAGAGACAGAAAGCAGTGTGCCAGTGTAAAAGGGCACCAGAGAGTGATGCACTGACTGGACAAATGGTCATTTTTATAGGCAGTTCTACATGTCGGGTTGCTGGACAGCTGGGGGTCATGCTTACCGTTGTTAGGGATGGTAATATATTCTGCTTCCCTAGGCCTGATTTCCAGGGACTGCACTGCTCTGACTGGCAGGAGCACTTTTATGGCTACCTGACCTTTAAATTATTATGGATTCTAGTAATACTGACAAAGCATTAGACTAAACGGCTCAGAAACCTGACGGTAGTAAATGGTTGTGCCATTTGAACAGTTGTCAGAATTGTTTCATCATAGCCATAGGACTTCCACTTTATATTTATCTTTAAAATAGTTATTAAAAGGACTCTGTCACCAGGTTTTTGACATCCCATCGGACAGCAGCATAATGTAGAGATAGAAATCCTGATCCAGCAATGTTTCACTTACTGAGCTCCTTGCTGTCATTTTGATAAAATTACTGTTTTCTCTGTTGCAGATTTGGCAGCTCCCAAGTATGACTTGACTACTGGAGTAGTGCTCTAATGATAATCTCCAGATGATTTAACAGTGTTTTAATGCAAACTACACTGAGCAGCCTAGTAAGTGATACATCACTGGAATAAAGATGTCTGTGTCCACATTATGGTGCGCTCAGATGAGATGGCTAAAACCTGGTGACATAATCCCTTTAACACTAATACAAACAGTACAAATGTTTATAATAAAGAAAATCTTCTCCCATTGCTTCGAGGGCCCCGTTCACCTGGAATTGTAGAACAACCTAGAATAGAAAAGAAACAAATAAAACATGAATTCAGAAACTTTAACAAGACCGGAACTTTAGTCTCCGAAACGCCTCATTCTTTCTTGGGAGCTGATCACTGCCGTCTTCTTAATCTCTTTAAAGGAAAGAAGGGGAATACATATGTTAAAACCGAAATGTTTATTGTTCAAGGACAATGTGAATGAGTACCGTATATTCCGGCGTATAAGACGACCTGGTGTATAAGACGACCCCCCTACTTTCCTGTTAAAATATAGAGTTTAGGATATATTCACCGTATAAGACTACCCCTTTTCCAACGCATACCAAACACCGGTAAAAATAAAAAAAAAAACAGATTTGAATTTAACATGGTCCTTTTTTAATTTAAATTCTTATGACATGCAGGTATATAGCAGGAAAACTGTCACTCATAAACATATTAAAATAGGGGGGACCCCACGTCATTTTTTGGGGGGGTCCCCCATTCTAATAGCTAGTAAAGGCTAGGTATTCAGCTGGGGGCTGATATTAGTAGCCTGGGAAGCTCCGTGGGTATTACCCTCTTCCCAGACTTCAAACATCTGCCCCAGCCGTCTGCTTAACCTCCGCTAGAGACTATAATGATGGTGGATCCCACGCCAATTTTCTTTTTAAAAAATCCTTTATTTTAACACTAAATGACAATTGAGGGGTTAATAAAGATGCAGTCCCTAAATTATTAATTTTGTAATTAATTTTTCCCAAAAATGTTGACGTGGGGCTTCGCCATATTTTTGTGTCCAGCCAGGTACAGCAGGCAGGAACGGGCTGCACCCAACCACCAGCTGCCTATTTGTACCTGGCCGGACACAACAATATAGGGAAGCCCTTTTTTTTTTTAATTATTTCATGAAATAATTTAAAAAAAAAATACGTGGGGCTTCGCCCTATTTTTGTGTCCAGCCAGGTACAACTAGGCAGCTGGGGGCTGGAATCTGCAGCGCAGGGAGACCCAAGCTTTCTGGGCCCCCCCCCCCCCGCTGCAAATTGCAGTCCGCAGCCACCCCGGAAAATGGCGCGTTCATAGAAGCGCCATCTTCTGGCGCTGTACCCAACTCATCCAGGGCCCTGGTGCGGTGGCTCACTGGGTAATAAAGGGGTTAGGGCCAGCTTGGCATTATCAGCTGGCCCTAAGCCCGAAATTCATGGGGTCACGCCAATATTAGACATGACCACCATGAATTTCTAGTAAAGTATTTAAAAAAACACAACACCCAGAAAAAAGTCCTTTAATTGAAATAAAGACACAATTCTTTATTGTTCTAAATTAAACCATACTTACCATCACGCCCATTCCAGCTGAAGCCAACGATCTCCTGCAATAAAAGTAAAATAATAAAGCAACCTCATCCTTACCTCTCCATGGTTCCCAGGACCGGTCCAGCTCTGCTACATTCACATGACAGGCTGCACCGCAGCAGAACGCTGCCGTTCAGCTTGCCATGCGGCAGACACTGAGAAGCGCAGGCATGCTTGTGCTCCTCAGTGTCTGACTGTGACGGCATCCAGATGAGCCGAGATCATGTCCAATGAACTCGGCTCACCTCATGCACGTCACTGACAGCGTGGGAAAATTCTCCTGCTCCCCGCATGCGCAGTAGAAGTTTCCCACGCTGTCAGTGACGGACGTCCAGGAGGTGAGCTGAGTTCATTGTCGGCTCATCTGGATGCCGTCACAGTCAGACACTGAGGAGCGCAAGCATGCCTGCGCTTCAGTGTCTGCAGGATGACAGGCTGGATGGCAGCGTTCTGCTGCGGTCCAGCCTGTCATCTCGATGTAGCAGAGCTGGACCTGTCCTGGGAACCATGGAAAGGTAAGGATGAGGTTGGTTTATTATTTTTCTTTTATTGCAGGAGATCGTTGGCTTCAGCTGGAATGGGCGTGATGGTAAGTATAGTTTAATTTAGAACAATAAAGATTTGTGTCTTTATTTCAATTAAAGGAGTTTATTCTGGGTGTTTGTGTTTTTTTTTTAACTTTGACTATGGGGTTAGCAATGGGGGTGTCTTATAGACTCCTCTCCATTACTAACCTGGGCTTGATGTCAGCTGGCATTATAAGCTGACATCAACCCCAGCCCTATTACCCCCTGCCACCGCTACAGGGCAGCGTGGAAGAGCGAGGCTAAGTGCCAGAATTGGTGCATCCTATGAATGCGCCATTTCTGGGGCGGCTGACGGCTGGTGTTTCTAGCCTGGGAGGGGGCCAATATTCATGGCTCCCTTCCTGGGCTATTAATATCAGCCCCCAGCTGTCTGCCTAGCCTTTGCTAGCTATTAAAATAGGGGGGACCCCACGTCATTTTTTTGGGGGGGTCCCCCATTTTAATAGCTAGTAAAGGCTATGTATTCAGCTGGGGGCTGATATTAGTAGCCTGGGAAGCTCCGTGGGTATTATCCCCTTCCCAGGCTTCAAACATCTGCCCCAGCCGTCTGCTTAACCTCCGCTAGAGACTAAAATTAAGGGGAACCCCACTCCAATTTTTTTTTTAATAAATCCGTTATTTTAACACTAGATGACAAGTACAGTAACCAGCACTGTCACTGTACTTCATATATATGTGACTGACATGTTTCTATCTATCTAATCTATGTGTGATGCTCTATCTTTCTGTTCTAAATTGTCGGGTACAGATGCTGAATTGCCGGCCGGCTTTTTTAAAGAGACGGTGCATGAAAACACTATTATTTGTTTTAATAAATCCTTTACACTAAATGACAAGTACAGTAAGCAATACTGTCACTGTACTTCATATATATGTGACTGACATGTTTCTATCTATCTAATCTATGTGTGAAGCTCTATTCTTTCTATTCTAAATTGTCGGGTGCCGGCTTATGCCGCTGCTGAATTGCCGGCTTTTCATATATTGTCACAGAAGCGATGCGAACTTCCCAGCTCCGGACACAGCGCAGCGCTTCTGTGACAAGTGAAAGCTGTCGGCACAGAAGCCCTGCGCTGTGTCCGGAGCTGGGAATACGCAGCGATGTGTCCGTTTCAGCACAGAAGCGCTGACTATCTGGACCTACCGCCGCCGTATTTTAACTCCCTCCACCTTATATTAACTCCGACATGGCAGGGATACGGCCACGGCAGCTTATTAACACCCCCAGAGTATCCCCGCATGTCAATTTCTGAAAGTTCAAAAGCATTACCGGCATATAAGACGACCCCAGACTAGACAGAAGATTTTTCAGTCTTCAAAAGTCGTCTTATACGCCGGAATATACGGTATATTGACCAATTACCCTGGGTGTTTCCTTTTCCTCAACTGCATCCCTGTCTTCATGGACCTTGTTGTGACCCTAGGTTCGATTGGTGCTCTCCGCCTGATATAAATAATAACATTACATTTTCTGGGCACTTAGAGTGGTATAAGGATATCTTCTATCAATCCTAAAAGTTTAGGCATCGAGGTTTGTTCTGCGATGGAGATATCATCAATAAACGCCTGTAATATACCCTTCCGCATACTGTCTACAAGTGGCCGCTACTGAGAGCACTTTGCCTGGGTATAGGTGCTGAGGATGCTCGGAAGAACAAGTCATTGTCCATAACATCACAAGCTATGTACAGTTTGCCAACTCCTACTAGCTTGCTTGATTTAATAATATACCCACCTTTGAGTCTTAGTATTTAAATTTGACACACCGAGGTCCTCTGTTTCACCCTGGGCACTGTAGTCTTCAGCTTGCTGGACCATTTGCTCCTCTTCTCCATTGCTCCCTTCTGCTTCTCTTTAGGGGAGATAGAAAACAGAATATTACATTTTATCAACAATTTGGTGAAATAGATCATAACTGCTTTGCAATAAATTACCTTGAGCTGCTGGGTTGAGGTTGATTTTCCGATGATTTCCCTGCTGCCAAGACCAGTGTGTATGCTTGGCAGAGTTCTCCTAACGTTTTTTCTCTGTAATTCCTCTCTGCTGTCATGTTGGAATGACTGAGATATTTGGAGAAAAGATACCTCTGTGTCTCTGTTAAATGTGACACGGTCCATGTTTCACAAGTTTTTCTTGCCACCTGACTAGAGATGGATTTAAATTTGTACCTAGATAGCAATAGAGTAGATCATAAATACATGGCACAACATCTAATATGTAGGATTTTTAACTTTTAAGACTTACTTCTTCTGGTAGCGATGAAGGTCGGTGGATACATTATATATCTGTCTTCCTGTAGTCGATAAGAAGAATTTATCTGGACTGTCTTTTTTGGCCAGCACCCGTCTCACTTTTTTAAAGTAGATGTTAAACCACTGTAAATAAACAAAACAAAAAACAGTAAACCACTTAATAAAAATTGAGTTGGGCCCTTCAATATTAAGATAAGAAAATTTGAAATAGACTAAATTAATTACTGGAGTCAATGACCGCACCAACGTGAGGGAGGGATGTGCCTGACCAGGAGAGCGAAACCTACAGACTAAAAAGGCGGTATCTCTCCTCCGCCTCAGTTGGATTTCAGAGCATGATAGGAACCACACAATCTAAATATATAGAAAAGTCACCTCACACCAAACATATGTCAGACTATAAACTGCCCACCATTCATTTAAAGTGCAGAACATCTGTGATAAGGGAGAGCATATCTGTTCCTACTGATAATGCATTCTGGATGCTGCTGCAACAAGCATTATTGTTAAGAAAATGCACTATTCTGGACACCGATACTATGGTTTAGCATCCTGGATACTGCAGGGAAATAAGGGAAAGACTCCCAACACACCTGCATGAGGATGTAGCACCAAGTTGTCCTGTAAAATCTGGTTAAAGGGAGGATCTACTAAAAGGGACAGAATGCCACTAATCCTACGGGTTGAAGTCATGACAACTAACAGATCCCTCTCTAATGTGGGTGCCGTCGTAGTGACAGGAACATTTTACCTTTTCTTCTTCTTCAGTAAGCACAAAACAGGCTACTTGGTGGGCAGCAGTCTTATGGCATTTAACTCCGACAATTATTAGCTGTTCATTTTGATAGATGTGACGCATCCTCTCTGTCCACTCAGAAACCTGTGAGTCAAAACATGGGAAAGTTAGATAGACATGTGGCTTTAAATCAGGATAATGAGTAGGTTGTTACTTACCGTCATGTTTCTGACAACTCCTGGTCTTTGTAAGTGTTTTAGTATGATTAAGGCCTCAAGGTAATAGAGAATCTCCAACTGATGCACTTCATTTCGGGATCCTCCTTGGACATCCTCGATGGCTTGCAGGAAAGCTGGCTTTGCAACGGTCAGGATCTCCTGGCATTGCTGAGGTGTTTTGTCCAATTTATGCAACTCCAGGTACCTAAGAGAAAGATTAATAAATGTGACTGATAGGTGAGGCCTATTTTTAAGTCATGTATGAAAAATCCTGGCGGGAGAGAGAAAAGAGAAAAAATAATAATTGTGCATACATCTGAAAGGATAAAAATTAGCTGACATACCTTTTGCTGACAACTTCTTTTGCAACTCCCTTGGAAAATTTCTTCTGAATATCCGCAGTCACATATTGGAAATACTTCATTGCCTTGAAGAGTTTTTCATTTTTATCGCGTAAATTGGTTGCAAATAGTTGATAATGTACAAATTTCCGGACATTCTTAATGTAGTTGGTGACAGTTTGGTTGCACAGACCGAGATCTTGAATGTTTTTGAAAAATAAATGGGCGTTTTCAATCTTTGTCGCAAAGTTGAGGCTCACACGGCGTTTGTTCATAAAGTATAAAAACCTTGACACATTTTCAGCAATTTGTTTGTATCTTTCCAGCTTGCAATGGTTCTGCAAATAAGAGGAAAAACCTTTTAATATTGGATGAGACAGAGAATGGCGATCATAATAACCTGCATCTTTCATTTTGATCCTCTTGTCAACAGTCCATTTCTGGCTTGTCATCCTACAAATTTGGAAGAAAGAACAACAGGTCAGAGTAGAAACAAATTACAACTTTGAGAAAAATACTGTGTAAGCATATACAGCATATATATATAGTGACGTCCTGCCAATGGCAGTAGACTATGCAGCCGCTATGGGGCCTGTGAGTCCAGGGTTCCCTGTAACGACGCATTCATGGGGCCCTCACCCAGTGGAAGAATCTGGGGAAATGTCGGGGACCTTGACAGCTGGGGGTTCCACTCACCGTTGTCAGGGGTGGTAAACATTTCTGTGTCCCCAGGCCCGATTTCTGTGGACCCCAGTGCTCTGACTGGCAGCAGCACTTTGCTGGCTGCCTGCCCTTTATACGCAGCATCCACTGCTGAACACTGCGTGTTCTGAAGTTCATCTGTGGGTAAAGCTAGTACATCATCCTCTACTGGCCCACAGATGAAAATCGTAATGGCAGTGCATTTTAGTATGCCCCGCCAAAGCTGTGTGCCCCACAGAGCTGTCTGTGTGTAGGGCACTTTTTTGGCATCCTGTTTTATGGCTGCAATGGAAGGGAAATCTATTGCCTAAAATAGGAGAAAAAATTACTTTGTAAGGGCTGTAAAGTTGTGGGATATGCTATTAATTGTCCCAGTTAAACATTATTTGTATTGTTTTTTTGCTCAATATATATATATATATATATATATACATAGATAGATAGATAGATATAAAAGCATGATGAGTGAGAATGTTACACACACTAACTGACCTCGGCCTGTCTTCATCTGTTTGGCTGGTATTTTCCTCTCTTTCTCTGGTCTCTGGTTGTTGATCGGCTTCACTGTCGGATGTTTCAGAGGATGTATAGTCTTCTGCAGCTGAAAGATGCACCAATTCAGGATTTGATATGGCTCGGCGTGCCGATGTGCCAGTTGATGTAGATGGCTCCTCATCTTCAACAGTCCTGTAAATTATAAAAATCCTTAGTAATAACGTGAAGTACAATCTTGAGTAGGCCAGCAGTGTTGACAATTTTTTAAAGTGGCCTAAAAGCCAGGATGTGCTGAGGCCAAGGCAATGTTTGAGCAAGGGATTAAAGTAAATTCCTTGTATAAATTTACACTCACCTGTAGACATCATAATCCTCTGTGACAGGCGGCTCTTCCACTGTGACGGGCGGCTCTTCCTCTGTGACGGGCGGCTCTTCCTCTGGGACGGGCGGCTCTTCCTCTGGGACGGGCGGCTCTTCCTCTGGGACGGGCGGCTCTTCCTCTGGGACGGGCGGCTCTTCCTCTGGGACGGGCGGCTCCTCCTCGATGACTGTAGACATTTCCTCCTCAACAGACATCACTTCCTCCTCATTAGGCAGCTCTTGCTCACTGGTTGTCAGCTCATCCTGCACAGGTGATGCCCCCTCATCTTCAACAATCCTGTAAATATAAAATACACGTGATTATTTGGCATAGTTCAGAACATATATGCAAATCTATAAAGCTTACACAAGTATGAACATCAGTATTCAAAGAATAAGATGCTAGTGGGGCATACCTGGCCATAGTTGGTTTCTCGGGTACTATAAACCCTCTGTCCTCCAGGAAGGAGATAAGATCGTCCTTTGTAGTGATCTCTGGAATCTTGTCATAAGGGATATATGTTCCTTTTGTTGCAATTGCTATCAGTGAGTTTCTAGATTCTTTCACTAGCGCATCCTTCTCCTCTTCTGTACAGTATCTAAGGCATTGTCGTGTAAGGTGCTGTGGCAGTTGAGTAAATGTTTTGTAACATAGTGGACATGTCTTCAGCATCCTGAAGCCGCTGTAAAAAAGAAAAATGTAAGATCAGGAACAATATCAGTGAGAATCTAGCTTTTCCACCCACTAATATCAACCAGCATTTTTTATGTTTCAGCAGGATAACTGGATTTCAAAAATCTGATTTTTTTTTTACAACAAATACACAGCTCATGAGAAAAGGCACGTCTCATCATTGCCATAGATTTTTTTTAAAAAGATGAGGGCTGGCTCTAGAGTGTATTTTGACCACCAATAGCCAGCCCTCATTTTTGGTCACAAAAACGGACAAACGTACACAATTTTTTAAGGAGCAATTGTTTAGCACAAGTTAATGCACTTTTATAGCATACTACACAAATTGTGTCAATATTGTGCACATAACACATGTGGTTTTTTATCATATGCATGTTCCTAGATCTTGCGCAAATCTGAGGTTTTGCAAGAATTATTTAGATTGACAAAGATACCGTGCAAAAAATTAATGTGGTATTGACTTTGCAAATGCTTATACAGTTTTGCACATGACCGGCACTCATTTATCAGTCAAAAAGGAGAAAAAACGAGTGAGCGAGCAAGTACATATACAGTTTAAAGCCTTTTCACACTGCAAACTTTGAAAGATACAGAAAGACCGCGCCAAAAACATAAACCCTTTCTGTGACTGAGCCTGAACAATTGCAAGCCTTAACATGATGTTATAATACACTTTCACACCACAATCCTTCCCCCTCCCCCCACCACAGTAATACAACCAAGCTAAAAAGTTTGCAGAGGTCACAGAGAGGACATCAGATTAGGCACCTGATTCCAGTACAAACTATATGAGTACAAGCATACTTATACACCTGATTCCAGTACAAGCTATATGAGTACAAGTATACTTATACACCTGATTCCAGTACAAGCTATATGAGTACAAGTATACTTATACACCTGATTCCAGTACAAGCTATATGAGTACAAGTATACTTATACACCTGATTCCAGTACAAGCTCAGATGATGCTGCAGTATAGTTAGGCACCTGATCCCAATACATGCTGTATGTTAACCTCTTCTGCAAATACTCCCATGGTCTCAGTGTACCCCAGAATGCATGCTGCAATGGTGTCCAGAAAGAGTATTTCTAGAAGCAACACATACCTCTGCAGATTCATATTTCCCTCCCACTCACTATCCCACCAGGTGTACTTACCTTCTTTTGGGCGGCATGGTTGTAATTGGCTAAGGTCACAGCTTCTCTTGTGCACTAATCACCCTTGTTGCTCCTGAGCACTGGATCAAATTAAACTTCCCTCCAAAACTCCTTTTCCTTTTCCTAAAATGATGCACTTGTCAGTGATTGGTTTATTTGAATGTAAATCATGAATCTGCTCCGATTGGTTAATGCAACTTAGTAGGCGTAGCTTTTTCTTGATGAGAGCTGGCTACAGGTACTTCCAGGACGACCCGTAGCCAGCCCTCACCCTTGGATTAGCTCAATGAGGATGAGAGCTGGCTACAGGTACTTCCAGGATGACCCGTAGCCAGCCCTCACCCTTGGAATCGTTCAATGAGGATGAGAGCTGGCTACAGGTACTTCCAGGATGACCCGTAGCCAGCCCTCACCCTTGGAATAGCTCAATGAGGATGAAAGCTGGCTACAGGTACTTCCAGGACGACCCGTAGCCAGCCCTCACCCTTGGAATAGCTCAATGAGGATGAGAGCTGGCTACAGGTACTTCCAGGATGACCCATAGCCAGCCCTCACCCTTGGAATCGTTCAATGAAGGTGAGGGCTGGCTACTGGTTTGATGATACCAAAAGCACTTAAAATTCAATCTGCAACAAAAAAGTCGCTCTGACGCCGCCGTTCAGGGCTGCGTCCGTTATCACGCTCATCTGATGAATTACGGAAAAAAAACGTAAACTTTATAGTTTTTTTGGCGCTCTTATTTCACCGCCCGTTCCTACGTGCCGCCATTCAGCGCAGCTTCCGTTATCACGCTCATCTAATGAATTATGGAAAAAAAACGTAAACTTTATAATTTTTTTGCCGCGCTTATTTCACCGCCCGTTCCCACGCGCCGCGGTACAGCGCACCTTCCGTTATCACGCTCATCTTATGAATTACGGAAAAAAACGTAAACTTTATAGTTTTTTTGGCGCGCTTATTTCACCGCCCGTTCCTACGCGCCGCCGTTCAGCGCAGCTTCCGCTATCACGCTCATCTGATGAATTACGGAAAAAACCCGAAAACTTTATAGTTTTTTGACGCGCTTATTTCACTGCCCGTTCCTACGCGCCTCCGTTCAGTGCAGTGTCCGTTATCACGCTCATCTGATGAATTACGGAAAAAAAAACGTAAAATTTATATTTTTTTGGGCGCGCTTATTTCACCGCCCGTTCCTACGCGCCGCCGTTCAACGCAGCGTCCGTTATCACGCCCATCTAATGAATTATGGAAAAAAAACGTAAAGTTTATAGTTTTTTTGGCGCGCTTATTTCACCGCCCGATCCTACGCGCCGCCGTTCAGCGCACCTTCCGTTATCACGCTCATCTGATGAATTACGGAAAAAAAACGTAAACTTTATAGTTTTTTTGGCGCGCTTATTTCACCGCCCGTTCCTACGCGCCGCCGTTCAGCGCAGCTTCCGTTATCACGCTCATCTGATGAATTGCGGAAAAAAAACGTAAATTTTATAGTTTTTTTGGCGCGCTTATTTCACCGCCCGTTCCTACGTGCCGCCGTTCAGCGCAGCGTCCGTTATCACCCTCATCTGATGAATTACGGAAAAAAAACGTAAACTTTATAGTTTTTTTGGCGCGCTTATTTCACCGCCCGTTCCTATGCGCCGCCGTTCAGCGCAGCGTCCGTTATCACGCTCAATGAGGATGAGAGCTGGCTACAGGTGCCTCCAGGGCGACACCTAGCCAGCCCTCACCCTTGGAATAGCTCAATGAGGATGAGAGCTGGCTACAGGTGCCTCCAGGGCGACCCCTAGCCAGCCCTCACCCTTGGAGCAGCTCAATGAGGATGAGAGCTGGCTACAGGTGCCTCCAGGGCGACCCCTAGCCAGCCCTCACCCTTGGAGCAGCTCAATGAGGATGAGAGCTGGCTACAGGTGCCTCCAGGGCGACCCCTAGCCAGCCCTCACCCTTGGAGCAGCTCAATGAGGATGAGAGCTGGCTACAGGTGCCTCCAGGGCGACCCCTAGCCAGCCCTCACCCTTGGAGCAGCTCAATGAGGATGAGAGCTGGCTACAGGTGCCTCCAGGGCGACCCCTAGCCAGCCCTCACCCTTGGAGCAGCTCAATGAGGATGAGAGCTGGCTACAGGTACTTCCAGGATGACCCATAGCCAGCCCTCACCCTTGGAATCGTTCAATGAAGGTGAGGGCTGGCTACTGGTTTGATGATACCAAAAGCACTTAAAATTCAATCTGCAACAAAAAAGTCGCTCTGACGCCGCCGTTCAGGGCTGCGTCCGTTATCACGCTCATCTGATGAATTACGGAAAAAAAACGTAAACTTTATAGTTTTTTTGGCGCTCTTATTTCACCGCCCGTTCCTACGTGCCGCCATTCAGCGCAGCTTCCGTTATCACGCTCATCTAATGAATTATGGAAAAAAAACGTAAACTTTATAATTTTTTTGCCGCGCTTATTTCACCGCCCGTTCCCACGCGCCGCGGTACAGCGCCCCTTCCGTTATCACGCTCATCTTATGAATTACGGAAAAAAACGTAAACTTTATAGTTTTTTTGGCGCGCTTATTTCACCGCCCGTTCCTACGCGCCGCCGTTCAGCGCAGCTTCCGCTATCACGCTCATCTGATGAATTACGGAAAAAACCCGAAAACTTTATAGTTTTTTGACGCGCTTATTTCACTGCCCGTTCCTACGCGCCTCCGTTCAGTGCAGCGTCCGTTATCACGCCCATCTAATGAATTATGGAAAAAAAACGTAAAGTTTATAGTTTTTTTGGCGCGCTTATTTCACCGCCCGATCCTACGCGCCGCCGTTCAGCGCACCTTCCGTTATCACGCTCATCTGATGAATTACGGAAAAAAAACGTAAACTTTATAGTTTTTTTGGCGCGCTTATTTCACCGCCCGTTCCTACGCGCCGCCGTTCAGCGCAGCTTCCGTTATCACGCTCATCTGATGAATTGCGGAAAAAAAACGTAAATTTTATAGTTTTTTTGGCGCGCTTATTTCACCGCCCGTTCCTACGTGCCGCCGTTCAGCGCAGCGTCCGTTATCACCCTCATCTGATGAATTACGGAAAAAAAACGTAAACTTTATAGTTTTTTTGGCGCGCTTATTTCACCGCCCGTTCCTATGCGCCGCCGTTCAGCGCAGCGTCCGTTATCACGCTCAATGAGGATGAGAGCTGGCTACAGGTGCCTCCAGGGCGACACCTAGCCAGCCCTCACCCTTGGAATAGCTCAATGAGGATGAGAGCTGGCTACAGGTGCCTCCAGGGCGACCCCTAGCCAGCCCTCACCCTTGGAGCAGCTCAATGAGGATGAGAGCTGGCTACAGGTGCCTCCAGGGCGACCCCTAGCCAGCCCTCACCCTTGGAGCAGCTCAATGAGGATGAGAGCTGGCTACAGGTGCCTCCAGGGCGACCCCTAGCCAGCCCTCACCCTTGGAGCAGCTCAATGAGGATGAGAGCTGGCTACAGGTGCCTCCAGGGCGACCCCTAGCCAGCCCTCACCCTTGGAGCAGCTCAATGAGGATGAGAGCTGGCTACAGGTGCCTCCAGGGCGACCCCTAGCCAGCCCTCACCCTTGGAGCAGCTCAATGAGGATGAGAGCTGGCTACAGGTGCCTCCAGGGCGACCCCTAGCCAGCCCTCACCCTTGGAGCAGCTCAATGAGGATGAGAGCTGGCTACAGGTTTGATGATACCAAAAGCACTTAAAATTCAATCTGCAACAAAAAAAAGTCGCTCTGACGC
Source organism: Phyllobates terribilis (assembly GCF_046119375.1). Lineage (NCBI taxonomy): Eukaryota > Metazoa > Chordata > Amphibia > Anura > Dendrobatidae > Phyllobates > Phyllobates terribilis. Next base: position 236,309 of record NW_027363612.1, on the reverse strand, counting down.
CGCCGGTAAGGGCTGCGTCCGTTATCACGCTCATCTGATAAATTACAGAAAAAAAACGTAAACTTTATCGTTTTTTTGGCGCACTTATTTCACCGCCCGCTCCTACGTGCCGCCGTTCAGCACAGCATCCGTTATCACGCTCATCTGATGAATTACGGAAAAAAAACGTAAACTTTATAGTTTTTTTGGCGCGCTTATTTCACCGCCCGTTCCTACGCGCCGCCGTTCAACGCAGCTTCCGTTATCACGCTCATCTAATGAATTATGGAAAAAAACGTACACTTTATAGCTTTTTTGGCGCGCTTATTTCACCGCCCGTTCCTACGCGCCGCCGTTCAGCGTAGCTTCCGTTATCACGCTCATCTGATGAATTACGGAAAAAAAACGTAAATTTTATAGTTTTTTTGGCGCGCTTATTTCACCGCCCGTTCCTACGTGCCGCCGTTCAGCGCAGCGTCCGTTATCACCCTCATCTGATGAATTACGGAAAAAAAACGTAAACTTTATAGTTTTTTTGGCGCGCTTATTTCACCGCCTGTTCCTATGCGCCGCCGTTCAGCGCAGCGTCCGTTATCACGCTCAATGAGGATGAGAGCTGGCTACAGGTGCCTCCAGGGCGACACCTAGCCAGCCCTCACCCTTGGAATAGCTCAATGAGGATGAGAGCTGGCTACAGGTGCCTCCAGGGCGACCCCTAGCCAGCCCTCACCCTTGGAGCAGCTCAATGAGGATGAGAGCTGGCTACAGGTGCCTCCAGGGCGACCCCTAGCCAGCCCTCACCCTTGGAGCAGCTCAATGAGGATGAGAGCTGGCTACAGGTGCCTCCAGGGCGACCCCTAGCCAGCCCTCACCCTTGGAGCAGCTCAATGAGGATGAGAGCTGGCTACAGGTGCCTCCAGGGCAACCCCTAGCCAGCCCTCACCCTTGGAGCAGCTCAATGAGGATGAGAGCTGGCTACAGGTGCCTCCAGGGCGACCCCTAGCCAGCCCTCACCCTTGGAGCAGCTCAATGAGGATGAGAGCTGGCTACAGGTGCCTCCAGGGCGACACCTAGCCAGCCCTCACCCTTGGAGCAGCTCAATGAGGATGAGAGCTGGCTACAGGTTTGATGATACCAAAAGCACTTAAAATTCAATCTGCAACAAAAAAAAGTCGCTCTGACGCCGCCGGTAAGGGCTGCGTCCGTTATCACGCTCATCTGATAAATTACAGAAAAAAAACGTAAACTTTATCGTTTTTTTGGCGCACTTATTTCACCGCCCGCTCCTACGTGCCGCCGTTCAGCACAGCATCCGTTATCACGCTCATCTGATGAATTACGGAAAAAAAACGTAAACTTTATAGTTTTTTTGGCGCGCTTATTTCACCGCCCGTTCCTACGCGCCGCCGTTCAACGCAGCTTCCGTTATCACGCTCATCTAATGAATTATGGAAAAAAACGTACACTTTATAGCTTTTTTGGCGCGCTTATTTCACCGCCCGTTCCTACGCGCCGCCGTTCAGCGCAGCTTCCGTTATCACGCTCATCTGATGAATTACGGAAAAAAAACGTAAATTTTATAGTTTTTTTGGCGCGCTTATTTCACCGCCCGTTCCTACGCGCCGCCGTTCAGCGCAGCGTCCGTTATCACCCTCATCTGATGAATTACGGAAAAAAAACGTAAATTTTATAGTTTTTTTGGCGCGCTTATTTCACCGCCCGTTCCTATGCGCCGCCGTTCAGCGCAGCGTCCGTTATCACGCTCAATGAGGATGAGAGCTGGCTACAGGTGCCTCCAGGGCGACACGTAGCCAGCCCTCACCCTTGGAATAGCTCAATGAGGATGAGAGCTGGCTACAGTTGCCTCCAGGGCGACCCCTAGCCAGCCCTCACCCTTGGAATAGCTCAATGAGGATGAGAGCTGGCTACAGGTGCCTCCAGGGCGACCCGTAGCCAGCCCTCACCCTTGGAATAGCTCAATGAGGATGAGAGCTGGCTACAGGTGCCTCCAGGGCGACCCGTAGCCAGCCCTCACCCTTGGAATAGCTCAATGAGGATGAGAGCTGGCTACAGGTGCCTCCAGGGCAACCCGTAGCCAGCCCTCACCCTTGGAATAGCTCAATGAGGATGAGAGCTGGCTACAGGTGCCTCCAGGGCGACCCCTAGCCAGCCCTCACCCTTGGAATAGCTCAATGAGGATGAGAGCTGGCTACAGCTGCCTCCAGGGCGACCCCTAGCCAGCCCTCACCCTCGGAATAGCTCAATGAGGATGAGAGCTGGCTACAGGTGCCTCCAGGGCGACCCCTAGCCAGCCCTCACCCTCGGAATAGGTCAATGAGGATGAGAGCTGGCTACAGGTGCCTCCAGGGCGACCCCTAGCCAGCCCTCACCCTTGGAATAGCTCAATGAGGATGAGAGCTGGCTACAGGTTTGATGATACCAAAAGCACTTAAAATTCAATCTGCAACAAAAAAAAGTCGCTCTGACGCCGCCGTTAAGGGCTGCGTCCGTTATCACGCTCATCTGATAAATTACGGAAAAAAAACGTAAACTTTATAGTTTTTTTGGAGCGCTTATTTCACTGCCTTTTCCTACGCGCCGCCGTTTAGCGCAGCTTCCGTTATCACGCTCATCTAATGAATTATGGAAAAAAAGTAAACTTTATAGTTTTTTGGCGCGCTTATTTCACCGCCTGTTACTACGCGCCACCGTTCAGCGCAGCTTCCGTTATCACGCTCATCTGATGAATTACGGAAAAAAAACGTAAACTTTATAGTTTTTTTGGCGCGCTTATTTCACCGCCCGTTCCTACGCTTCGCCGTTCAGCGCAGCGTCTGTTATCACGCTCATCTGATGAATTACAGAAAAAAAACGTAAACTTTATCGTTTTTTTGGCGCGCTTATTTCACCGCCCGTTCCTACGTGCCGCCGTTCAGCACAGCATCCATTATCACGCTCATCTGATGAATTACGGAAAAAAAACGTAAACTTTATAGTTGTTTTGGCGCGCTTATTTCATCCCCCGTTCCTACGTGCCGCCATTCAGCGCATCGTCCGTTATCACGCTCATCTGATGAATTATGGAAAAAAAAAGCGTAAACTTTATAGTTTTTTTGGCGCGCTTATTTCACCGCCCGTTCCTACGCGCCGCCGTTCAGCGCAGCGTCCGTTTTCACGCTCATCTGATGAATTACAGAAATAAAACGTAAACTTTATAGTTTTTTTGGCGCACTTATTTCACCGCCCATTCCTACGTGCCGCCGTTCAGCACAGCAACCGTTATCACGCTCATCTGATGGATTACGGAAAAAAAACGTAAACTTTATAGTTGTTTAGGCGCGCTTATTTCACGCCCGTTCCTACGCGCCGCCATTCAGCGCAGCGTCCGTTATCACGCTCATCTGATGAATTACGGAAAAAAACCGTAAACATTATAGTTTTTTGGGCGCGCTTATTTCACCGCCCGTTCCTACGCCACGGTTTTTACACAACTTTAAGTGTTTTACAACATGGTCACATGCTCTATTTACTTTTACCTATTTTTGATATGAAATATGGGCTCCATCTATGGATGTGATTATTGGCCTCAATATCAGTGATTATTGCTGCCATTTTTGTGTCTTTTTAAATAATGATGTAATAAAATTGCAACTTTTTAAATGCCTTTAATTAAACTCCTTATTCTCATTTGATTATATGGTCACAATCTGTGTTAAAAGAGTTAATGTTTTACAAGGTCAGGCAGCAGCACTGTTGAAAGTCCTAATCTCAGTGAAACAACAGAGACAAAAATGCTACATCATCATCCCCTCCCCCCATCACAGCCATTCCACTGAAGGATAAGTGAAAAATCTCCTTATTGTGTGTTTCCTGTGAGGGTCTATCATGAACGAGTGAATGGCTTTTAAAGCACAGCTGCCATCCAGTGTTCAATTTCCAGAAATGCAGCTGAATTCTGTCTGACAAGTAATGAATGATATTTAAAGCACAGATGCCATCTGGTAGTCATTTCCAAGTGATGAAATGTTGTGAGGGCTGGCTAAATGGCTTGTTTTTCGGACCTGGCACAGACGAGGTTTTTGCAAGCCTTTTTTCGGAGCCTTAATGGCGTCGGATCGACCCGGGGCGGCGTGCAGAGCATCTCCCGGGCTGGATCTGTAAAATGGCGAGCGTTGCGTCGTCCAGCGGCGAAGTTTTTTCGTGAGAGCTGGCTATTAAAGAAGATGGCAGAGAGGATTTCTTTGGAAAAATGTTTTCATCTCGAAACGTTACGAAAAAAGTACAGCGCGTCCGGCATGTGATAAGAGTGCGGCACGCCGAATAGCGGCGTCCAGCTCCAAACCGCGTGCGTTCCAGAGCCAGAAAACTGTAGCGCGGACGCCGAGGCTTAATCGCAAATTCCGGAGATGCTTGTCCCCTCGGGACGAGTGTGGGAGCGCCTGACGCGAATCTGGTCAAAAAACGCAAACATTTCCAAAATCCAAAGGTCCAACTGTTGAGTCTGCCTATGGGGAGTGCATTATACTATATTGAGGATTATCTGGTGCATTATACTATATAGAGGCTATTTATACAGTGTGGGGATTACAGTTAGGGTCATATAGTGTGGGTTATGTGGGGTATTTGTATGGTGTGGGGGCCATCATACAGTGTTGGAGACATCAGTTTGGGGGCTACTAAGGGGTCAGTATACTGTGTGTGGGGGTACTATACAGTGAGGGGGCATTATACTGTGTATAGGAAAGCATCATACTGTGTAGAGAGGGGCTGTACATGGGGGAGACTCAGGACATTATTAAATGTTAAGTGGGCACTTATCTTTATAGGGGAACTCAGGTTATTGTGACTGTCAAATGGGCACACAGAGGGCACAATTACTTTCTAGGGGGCAAAATGTGGGCACTGTTTTCTAGGGCACGTGCACACGGCATTACTATATTCTAGAGGTTTGTTTAACCATCTAGAGGGGGCACAGCAGGTGCAGTAATAGGGACACATACAACAGCGGCTCAGTATTGGGGTATCAGCAGGATGAGGAGTTTGTACAGGTTGGGAATAGATGGGGACGGTGCCTGAAATGTAAGGAGTCAAATGTGTCTTTGGATGGAGACGTTGTCGTGTCGGTCTGGGCCAGATGAAAAAGATGGTAAAAAGTGAACAATTTAATCAGAAAGAACGTCATCTGTAAATTACTATATATAACTGTAATCTCTTATATATTCTGCAGGACTGACATCTATCAATATATGTCGCCATATGGCGGTAGTATCAGTGCTGCTCTGTGTATAGAGATTATTTTCAGTAACAGCGTGGTCATCTGCTGAGGTTCTCCTACATCCACTATATGGGTGCGCCACTATTTTTGTAATCAGGGTCACCTGGTTAGGGGCCCACTCAGAAGTTTCGCCCCCCCCCGAACCAAAACCCTATCATACAGCCAGCATCTGTCTGTAACAGCAGCGACTGGAGCGAGCTGTAATTGCTGATGTTTAACCATTTAAATCTCTGACACCTGCATTTAAATCACTGACTTGCTGGTGTGCACGCACCAGCTCCTATCTCCTTCGTACCTGCACAACGTGATCTATGGCAGAATTGCATTTTTTTTTACCATGTCAGCATACTTAGAATTTTTTTTCCATTTTCCAGTATATTGCATGGTAAAAGGAATAGTGGCATTCAAAATTACAACTTGTCCTGCAAAAGCAAGTCCTCATATGAGTAATTCAATTGAAAAATATAAAAGTTAGGATGCTTGAAAGATAGGGAATAAAAAACTCGAAAGCGCAACAATGAAAATTGGCTGTGGTGGGAAGAGGTTCAAGGGGATTTCCGCTTTGTTTAGAAAGAAACAAACAAACTGTTCTTTACTCATCCTCCCCAGTCCAGAGTTGTACCTCTGCCTTTGATCACAGTGTTAGGGTATAATGTCTTTTTCAGGCCGGTTAAACTATAGCTAAATGAGCATGCTGCTTCCTTTAACCACTTCAGTTTCTAAACTCTGAAACAGTTAAAAGAAGTAACAAAAGTCCCAACATGTGCACAGCAGTATGGTTTTTACACTGCAGTGCATTGTTTTACATATTTTCAGTGTGTGCACATATCCTAATGTAACATCTGCAGTGGGAGTATTGTGTACAGAGAATAATGCAGCTGGGAATAAACAGACATTCACAGCAGCAGACATGAATGCTTCTTTTGCTGCAACTCCCAGCAGGCTTTGCTCCTCTTTACATCCTCTAAGTGTCGCGAAGGAGTGGGAAAGACCAAGTGCAACACGAAGGGAAGAGGGGAGGAAGCCCAAACACTAGGGAAAGGGGGAGTGGAGACCCCTAGATCTAATATCACCCTGCATACCCTACCGTCCCTATATAGGTTCCACACCTATCGCCGGGCAGGACCCTAAACCCTAGATGACCCTAGAGCTTGGCCCTAGATAGGGAGGGGGAGGGGTGAGCACTGGTCAGGCCCCACTACAAACTAAAGACAACAAGGTAGACAAACAAAGGGGATTTACTTAGCTTGAGCATACACCAGAGGAGTAATACCAACAGTCCTCCAAGGGCACCAGAGAAGACACTAGCCGACTGCTAGTGCGCCAAGCTTGTACATAGAAGTATCACCGGCGATTGCCTGGAGAAAACTGAGGATTTTTAACTCCCATGCCAGGGTGTATCAATCAGCGGCAGTAGGGTGGTCGTTGCTGGGTCTTAAAGGAAGAAGGATTAAGAAAGTGTCAGCAATGCCAAGCGCAGTGACCTTCTGTTATGAACGGCAACAAGTTCTAAGAAAAGAAGGGGAAAGCTTTCCCTACAGTAAGACTAAGCTGAATCCCTATGATGTAGCGGGCTGCCTGTTTCTAGCAAACGGACCCGCCTTAGTCCTAGGCTAGTCTGAACGAAGACCTATAGAATAAAGGGAAGGGGTCCCTAAAAGAACTAAGGACTGGAACAAAAAATGGGACACCTCCTGAATAGTGTTGAGCGAGCATGCTCGACACTGCTCGGTACTCTCCCGAGCATCTCACTACTCGGGATGTTCGGCGAGCACCGAACAATTCCGGGTTACTCAGGCGGCTCCGCACTGCTCTCCTCTGCTTGTCCTCCGCACCTGCGGCTCCGCTCTGCTCCGCCTGTCCTCCGCACCTGCGGCTCTGCTCCGCTTTTCCTCCGCACCTGCAGCTCCGCTCTGCTCCGCTTGTTCTCCGCACCTGCGGATCTGCTCTGCTCCCCTTGTTCTCCGCACCTGTGGCTCTGCTCTGCTCTGCTTGTCCTCCACACCTGCGGATCTGCTCTGCTCCACTTCTCTTCTGCACCTGCGGCTCCGCTCTGCTCCACTTGTCTTCCGCACCTGCGGCTCTGCTCTGCTCCGCTTGTCCTCCGAACCTGCAGCTCCGCTCTGCTCCGCTTGTCCTCCGAACCTGCAGCTCCGCTCTGCTCCACTTGTCCTCTGCACCTGTGGCTCCGCTTTGCTCCGCTTGTCCTCCACACCTGCGGCTCTGCTCTGCTTTGCTCCGCTTGTCCTCCGCACCTGCGGCTCTGCTCCGCTTGTCCTCCGCACCTGCGGCTCTGCTTGTCCTCTGTGCCTGCGGCTCCGCTCTGCTCTGCTCCGCTTGTCCTCCACACCTGTGGCTCTGCTCCGCTAGTCCTCTGCACCTGCGGCTCTGCTCCGCTCTGCTCCACTTGTCCTCCGCACCAGCGGCTCTGCTCCACTCTGCTCTGCTCTGCCTGTCCTCCGCACCTGCGTCTCTGCTTGTCCTCTGTGCCTGCGGCTCCGCTCTGCTCCGCTTGTCCTCCACACCTGTGGCTCTGCTCCGCTCTGCTCTGCTCCGCTAGTCCTCTGCACCTGTGGCTCTGCTCTGCATCTCTTGCCCTCCGCACCTGCGGCTCTGCTCCGCTCTGCTTTGCTCTGCTTGTTCTCCGCAACTGCGGCTCTGCTCCGCTCTGCTCCACTTGTCCTCCACACCTGCGGCTCTGCTCCGCTCTACTCTGCTCCGCTAGTCCTCTGCACCTGCGGCTCTGCTCCGCTCTGCTCCTCTTGTCCTCCGCACCTGCGGCTCTGCTACACTTGTTCTCTGCACCTGCGGCTCTGCTCCGCTCTGCTTTGCTCCGTCTGTCCTCTGCACCTGCAGCTCTGCTCCGCTCTGCTCTTCTCCGCTTGTCCTCCGCACCTGCGGCTCTGCTGCACTTGTTCTCCGTGCCTGTGGCTCTGCTCCCCTCTGCTCCGCTCCGTCTGTCCTGCGCACCTGCGGCTCTGCTCTGCTCCACTTGTCCTCCGCACCTGCGGCTCCGCTCTGCTCCGCTTGTTCTCCACACCTGCGGCTCTGCTCCGCTCTACTCTGCTCCGCTAGTCCTCTGCACCTGCGGCTCTGCTCCGCTCTGCTCCTCTTGTCCTCCGCACCTGCGGCTCTGCTACACTTGTTCTCTGCACCTGCGGCTCTGCTCCGCTCTGCTTTGCTCCGTCTGTCCTCTGCACCTGCAGTTCTGCTCCGCTGTGCTCTTCTCCGCTTGTCCTCCGCACCTGCGGCTCTGCTGCACTTGTTCTCCGTGCCTGTGGCTCTGCTCCCCTCTGCTCCGCTCCGTCTGTCCTGCGCACCTGCGGCTCTGCTCTGCTCCACTTGTCCTCCGCACCTGCGGCTCCGCTCTGCTCCGCTTGTTCTCCACACCTGCGGCTCTGCTCCGCTCTACTCTGCTCCGCTAGTCCTCTGCACCTGCGGCTCTGCTCCGCTCTGCTCCTCTTGTCCTCCGCACCTGCGGCTCTGCTACACTTGTTCTCTGCACCTGCGGCTCTGCTCCGCTCTGCTTTGCTCCGTCTGTCCTCTGCACCTGCAGCTCTGCTCCGCTGTGCTCTTCTCCGCTTGTCCTCCGCACCTGCGGCTCTGCTGCACTTGTTCTCCGTGCCTGTGGCTCTGCTCCCCTCTGCTCCGCTCCGTCTGTCCTGCGCACCTGCGGCTCTGCTCTGCTCCACTTGTCCTCCGCACCTGCGGCTCCGCTCTGCTCCGCTTGTTCTCCACACCTGCGGCTCTGCTCCGCTTGTCCTCTGCACCTGCGGCTCTTCTCCGCTCTACTCCGCTTGTCCTCCGCACCTGCGACTCTGCTCTGCTCTGCTTCGCTTATCCTCCGCACCTGCGGTTCCACTACGCTCTGCTCCACTTGTCCCTCGCACCTGCGGCTCTGCTCTGCTTCTCCTCCGCACCTGCGGCTCTGCTCCGCTTGTCCTCCGAACGTGCAGCTCCGCTTGTCCTCCACACCTGCGGCTCTGCTCTGCTTTGCTCCGCTTGTCCTCCGCACCTGCGGCTCTGCTCCGCTTGTCCTCCGCACCTGCGTCTCTGCTTGTCCTCTGTGCCTGCGGCTCCGCTCTGCTCTGCTCCGCTTGTCCTTTACACCTGTGGCTCTGCTCCGCTCTGCTCTGCTCCGCTAGTCCTCTGCACCTGCGGCTCTGCTCCGCTCTGCTCCACTTGTCCTCCGCACCAGCGGCTCTGCTCCACTCTGCTCTGCTCTGCCTGTCCTCTGCACCTGCGGCTCTGCTCCGCTCTGCTCCTCTTGTCCTCTGCACCTGCGGCTCTGCTACGCTTGTTCTCCGCACCTGCGGCTCTGCTCCGCTCTGCTTTGCTCCCTCTGTCCTCTGCACCTGCAGCTCTGCTCCGCTCTGCTCTTCTCCGCTTGTCCTCCGCACCTGCGGCTCTGCTGCGCTTGTTCTCCGCGCCTGTGACTCTGCTCCCCTCTGCTCCGCTCCGTCTGTTCTGCGCACCTGCGGCTCTGCTCCGCTCTGCTCCAATTGTCCTCCGCACCTGCGGCTCCGCTGTGCTCCGCTTGTTCTCCACACCTGCGGCTCTGCTTCGCTCTGCTCCGCTTGTCCTCTCGACCTGCGGCTCTGCTCCGCTCTGCTCTGCTTGTCCTCCACACCTGAGGCTCCGCTCTACTCCACTTGTCCTCCGCACCTGCGGCTCTGCTCTGCTCCGCTTCTCCTCCGCACCTGCGGTTCCAATACGCTCTGCTCCACTTGTCCCTCGCACCTGCGGCTCTGCTCTGCTTCTCCTCCGCACCTGCAGCTCTGCTCCGCTTGTCTTCTGCACCTGCGGCTCCGCTCTGCATCTCTTGCCCTCCGCACCTGCGGCTTTGCACCGCTCTGCTTTGCTCTGCTTGTTCTCCGCACCTGCGGCTCTGCTCCGCTCTGCTCCACTTGTCCTCCACACCTGCGGCTCTGCTCCGCTCTGCTCCCCCTGTCCTCCGCACCTGCAGCTCCGCTTTGCTCCGCTTGTCCTTCGCACCTGCGGCTCCACTCTGCTCCGCTTGTCCTTCGCACCTGCGGCTCCACTCTGCTCCGCTTGTCCTTCGCACCTGCGGCTCCACTCTGCTCCACTTACCCTCCGCACCTGCGGCTCTGCTCCGCTTGTCCTCCGCACCTGCGTCTCTGCTTGTCCTCTGTGCCTGCGGCTCCGCTCTGCTCCGCTTGTCCTCTGCACCTGCGGCTCCACTCTGCTCCTCTTGTCCTTCGCACCTGCGGCTCCACTCTGCTCCACTTACCCTCCACACCTGCGGCTCTGCTCCGCTTGTCCTCCGCACCTGCGTCTCTGCTTGTCCTCTGTGCCTGCGGCTCCGCTCTGCTCTGCTCCGCTTGTCCTTTACACCTGTGGCTCTGCTCCGCTCTGCTCTGCTCCGCTAGTCCTCTGCACCTGCGGCTCTGCTCCGCTCTGCTCCGCTTGTCCTCCGCACCTGCGGCTCTGTTCTGCTCTGCTCCGCTCCGCTTGTCCTCTGCACCTGCGGCTCTGCTCATCTTTGCTTTGCTCCGCTAGTCCTCTGCACCTGCGGCTCTGCTCTGCTCCGCTTGTCCTCCACACCTGCGGCTCTGCTCCGCTCTGCTCTGCTCCGCTTGTCCTCCGCACCTACGTCTCTGCTTCGCTCTGCTCTGCTCCGCTTGTTCTCCGCACCTGCGGCTCTGCTCTGCTCTGCTCCGCCTGTCCTCCGCACCTGCGGCTCTGCTCTGCTCTGCTCCTCTTGCTCTCCGTACCTGCGGCTCTGCTCTGCTCCTCTTGTTCTCCGTACCTGCGGCTCTGCTCTGCTCCGCTTGTTTTCTGCACCTGCGGCTCCGTTCTGCTTCGCTTGTTCTCTGCACCTGCGGCTCTGCTCCGTCTGTCCTCTGCACCTGTGGCTCTGCTCCGCTCTGCTCTACTCCGCTTGTCCTCCACATCTGCGGCTCTGCTCTGCTTGTTCTCCGCACCTGCGGCTCCACTCTGCTCTGCTTGTCCTCCGCACATGCGGCTCCGTTCTGCTCTGCTCTGCTTGTCCTCCGCACCTGCGGCTCCGCTCTGCTCCACTTGTCCTCCGCACCTGCGGCTCCGCTCTGCTTGTCCTCTGCACCTGCAACTCCGTTCTGCTCTGCTCCACTTGTCCTCTGCACCTGCGGCTCTCCTCCGCTTTGCTTTGTCCCGCTTGTCCTCTGCACCTGCGGCTCTGCTCCGCTTGTTCTCCGCACCTGCGGCTCTGCTCCGCTCTGCTCTGCTCCGCTTGTCTTCCGCACCTATGTCTCTGCTTCGCTCTGCTCTGCTCCGCTTGTTCTCCGCACCTGCGGCTCTGCTCTGCTCTGCTCTGTCTGTCCTCCGCCCCTGCGGCTCTGCTCCTCTCCTCTTGTCCTCCGTACCTGCAGCTCTGCTCTGCTTCGCTTGTTCTCTGCAACTGCGGCTCCATTCTGCTTTGCTTGTTCTCTGCACCTGCGGCTCTGCTCCACTGTGCTCCGTCTGTCCTCCGCACCTGCGGCTCTGCTCCGTTCTGCTCTGCTCCGCTTGTCCTCCACACCTGCTGCTCTGCTCTGCTCCGCTTGTTCTCCGCACCTGCGGCTCCGCTCTGCTTGTCCTCTACACATACGGCTCCGTTCTGCTCTGCTCTGCTCTGCTTGTCTTCTGCACCTGCGGCTCCTCTCTGCTCCACTTGTCCTCCGCACCTGCGGCTCCACTCTGCTCGTCCTCCGAACCTGCGGCTCCGCTCTGCTCTGCTTGTCCTCCGCACCTGCGACTCCGTTCTGTTCTGCTCCACTTGTCCTCTGCACCTGCGGCTCTGCTCCGCTTGTTCTCCGCACCTACGTCTCTGCTTCGCTCTGCTCTGCTCTGCTCTGTCTGTCCTCCGCACCTACGGCTCTGCTCCGTTATGCTCTGCTCCGCTTGTCCTTTGCAACTGCAGCTCTGCTCTGCTCCGCTTGTTCTCCGCAACTACGGCTCCGTTTGTACTCCGCACCTGCGGCTTTGCTTCACTCTGCTCTGCTCCGCTTGTCCTTCGCACCTATGTCTTCGCTTTGCTCTGCTCTGCTCCGCTTGTCCTACGCACCTCCGGCTCTGCTCTGCTCTGCTTTGCTTTGCTCCATCTGTCCTCCGCACCTGCGGCTCTGCTCCGCTCAGCTCTTCTCCGTTTCTGCTCCGCACCTGCGGCTCTGCTGCGCTTGTCCTCTGTGCCTGCGGCTCTGCTCCCCTCTGCTCTGCTCCATCTGTCCTGCGCACCAGCGGCTCTGCTTTGCTCCGCTTGTCCTCCGCACTTGTGGCTCTGCTCCACTTGTCCTCCGCACCTGCGTTTCTGCTTCGCTCTGCTCTGCTTGTCCTCAGCACATGCGGGTGTGCTCTGCTCCGCTCTGCACCATTTGTCCTCCGCGCTTGTGGCTCTGCTCTGCTTGTCCTCCACACCTGTGGCTCTGCTCCGCTTGTCCTCTGCACTTGCGTCTCTGCTTCTCTTGTCCTCCGCACCTGCGGCTCTGCTCCGCTTGTCCTCCGCACCTGCGGCTCTGCTCCGCTCTGCTAGTCCTCTGCACCTGCGGCTTTGCTCCGCTTGTCCTCCGCACCTGTGACTCTGCTCCGCTTCGTCCTCTGCATCTGCGGCTCTGCTCCGCTCTGCACCGCTTGTCGTCCGCACCTGCAGCTCTGCTCCGCTATCCCAGTCTGTATTGGTCCCTATCCAGCCTGTTTTCCTACCTGCCTGTACCCGCCAGTCTGCATACCAGCCGAGCCTGCCCGTTCCTGCATTCCCCGATGTGGGTCAACAGCTGTGACCGGGGTCGACCTGGAGTAGCACCTGAGCCACCTTCGACGTCCCTCCTCGGACCACGGAGTTGATTAAGCTGCCGTGTGTTCGTGATCGAATCTGGCGAGGCCCCTAGTCACACCCCTCCAGGCACTCCTCGGTTCTTGGCCCAGTGGGACCACTAACCATGCTCATGCCAGTCAGTCCGGGCGTGAGCGAAACAACCGCGAAGTAGTTGAACATGACCTTCTTTCCATAATTGGCCCAAAAAACATATTTCAATTACTACAAAGGGGGAATTGCCTGGATCGAGGACGGCCTTTCATTTTTCTAACTAAGGAAAGTAAACAGATTAGTTTGTAGTAATAAAAATGCAATCTCAATGTAAAGCCTCTCAGCTTTCTGACATATGATGATTGCATATAATCTACATCCATAGCTATATACATGTAATTGAATGGTGTAGTAAATACTTACCTCCCAATTGGGGCACAACGTGAATTCTCTAATGTATTCTATTGATTCCAAGAGTCCACAAAGTGTTTCCAGAGAAATTATTTTCTGACCTACACAAAACAAAACAAAAAGTGTCAGCTAGGACCAAGGGAGAAGATAGAATGCAAAAATTGAACTACTAAATTTGTTTTACTTACTTTGATTAGGTGTTTTCCAAAAATTGATGAACAAACGCTTCACATGTTCTTCAAGGAGTTTCTAATGCAATCCATTCTTGATAGAAGGTCCAAAAATGTTCTCAAAATGTAACACTTAGAAGATGCTTGCTTGTCAAGGAAGTAAGAATCTTTCTACGGTTCTTCCTCAAAGTACTTCAACCATTCCATGGCCCATGCAATACGCAAAACAATTTACGCCCCAGGCTCTGTGCATGCACATGATTTCACAACAATGCAGTAAAAACAAATCTTTGACAAGAGCTTTTACTGTATTTATCATTGTAAAATGTGTGGGTAGTGCACAGAAACAACCAAGTAGTTGAACAAGTATTTCTTATCGTAATTGGCCTGAGGAGAACATATTTCTACGACTGCAAAGAGGATATTGCCTGGAACAAGGATGGTCTTTTGTTTTTTAACTGAAACACAACAGAATAGATTGTAGTAATAAAAATGCAATCTCAATGTACAGCCTCTCAGCTTTCTGACACATGATGATTGCATATTGTCTACATTTAAAGCTTTGAAAATGTGATAGAGTTCTTGAGCAAATGCTTACCACACAATTGGAGTATGACCTGAATTCTACAATATCTTCCAAGGATTCCAAGAGTCCACATAAGGCTTTCAGGTAAGGATTTTCCTGACCTACAAAAAAAGTAAAAAACAAACATATCAGGTAGGACAAACAGGGTAGATTAAATCTAAGCATTGAATTATTACATTTGTCCTACTTACTTTGATTTGGAGTTTTCCAAGAAAATGATCAATAAATCCACACATCTTCTTCTAGGTCCTTCTAAGGCAGGGGTCTCAAACTCGGCTGGGTATATGGGCCGCACATGGAAAAAATTTGAATTTGGGGGGCCGCATTCTTTGTTCAATGTAACATTTTTAGTGATACCATTTTTTTGTATACACCTTTTGAACATTTTTGCCGTGTTTATTTTTTTATGGCTTGGGTCTTTATGGATGTGGCGATAATAAACGTGCACTTTTTTGTGTTTACTTTAGTTTACATATAAAACAGCATTTTTAGTGCCCAATAATTTTTCATGCTTTATTTTATTTTTTATTTTTTTTACAATTTTATTTCCCCCAATTGGCCACATACAGTAATATTGTCTTACAATTAGCATCATATAGTAATAATGGAAAACATCTTGTAGTAATGTTCCCCATCCAAGTCCCCATCTTGTACTAATGTGCCCCATCCAGGTCCCCATCCTGTGGCTATGTGCCCCATCCAGGTCCCCATCCTGTGGCAATGTTCCCCATCCAGGTCCCCATCTTGTGGCTCTGGTCCCCATCTTGTGGCTCTGTGCCCCATCCAGGTCCCCATCTTGTGGCTCTGTGCCCCATCCAGGTCCCCATCTTGTGGCTATGTGCCCCATCCAGGTCCCCATCCTGTGGCAACGTTCCCCATCCTGGTGCCCATCTTGTGGCTATGTGCCCCATCCAGGTCCCCATCTTGTGGCTATGTGCCCCATCCAGGTCCCCATCTTGAGGCTCTGTGCCTCATCCAGGTCCCCATCCTGTGGCTATGTGCCCCATCCAGGTCCCCTCTTGTGGCTATGTGCCCCATCCAGGTCCCCTCTTGTGGCTATGTGCCCCATCCAGGTCCCCATCCTGTGGCAACGTTCCCCATCCTGGCGCCCATCTTGTACTAATGTGCCTCATCCAGGTCCCCATCTTGGGGCTATGTGCCCCATCCAGGTCCCCATCCTGTGGCTATGTGCCCCATCCAGGTCCCCATCTTGTGGCTATGTGCCCCATCCAGGTCCCCATGTTGTGGCTCTGGTCCCCATCTTGTGGCTCTGTGTCCCATCCAGGTCCCCATCTTGTGGCTATGTGCCCCATCCAGGTCCACATCTTGAGGCTCTGTGCCCCATCCAGGTCCACATCTTGAGGCTCTGTGCCCCATCCAGGTCCCCATCCTGTGGCTATGTGCCCCATCCAGGTCCCCTCTTGTGGCTATGTGCCCCATCCAGGTCCCCTCTTGTGGCTATGTGCCCCATCCAGGTCCCCTCTTGTGGCTCTGTGCCCCATCCCGGTCCCCATGTTGTGGCTCTGTGCCCCCTGTGCTGTTCTTCACACACATAAAATAGAAAAAAAAAAAGATGATTCTCACCTGTCCTCCGTTCCCTCGGCGGCCTTCCTGCAGATGTGGCCCGCAGGCACCACAGAGTCCAACCCCTTGACGATCCCGACCTGGTCCAGGAGGAGCCGCCGACAGCAGCGCTGCATTGCCGCACAGAGACTGTCTCCCAGCACAGCATTTTCAATGTCAGCCGCCGGCCAATCAGAGGCCAGCAGCTGACATCTGCTTATGGCAATGACGTCATACTCGCTGCGCCGACACGCAGATATCAGCTGCTGGCCTCTGATTGGCCAGCGGCTGGCATTGGAAATGCAGTGCTGGGAAACAGTCTCTGTGTGGCAATTCAGCGCTGCTGTCGGCGGCTCCTCCTGGACCAGGTCGGGATCGTCAAGGGGTCTGTGCCTGCGGGCCGCATAAAGCAGCCTCAGGGGCCGCATGCGGCCCGCGGGCCGCGTGTTTGAGACCCCTGTTCTAAGGTAATCTTTTCTTTATGGAAAGTCCAAAACGTTCTCCCAGTCCAACATTTAAAAGCTGTCCCCTTTGTCAAAAATGGAAGAACACATCCAAGGTTCTTCTAGAAAAATCATCTACCATGCTATTGCTCATGGAATGCACAAAAATTATTGCTCAGAGCTCTCTGCATGCATAGTTTCACAACAATGCAGTAAAACAACTCTTTGACAAGAGTTTTTACTTATTCATCATTGTGAAATGTGTGGGCATTGCACAAGTACAGCCAAGTAGTTGAACATGACCTCCTTTCCATAATTGGCCCAAAAAACATATTTCAATTACTACAAAGGGGGATTTCCTGGATCGAGGACGGCCTTTCATTTTTCAAACGAAGGAAAGTAAACAGATTAGCTTGCAGTAATAAAAATGCAATCTCAATGTAAAGCCTCTCAGCTTTCTGACATATGATGATTGCATATAATCTACATCCATAGCTATATACATGTAATTGAATGGTGTAGTAAATACTTACCTCCCAATTGGGGCACAACGCAAATTTTATAATGTATTCCATGGATTCCAAGCAGGGCCGGCGTCAGCACCCGGCACACCCGGGCAAGTGCCGGGACCCTGAGCAGGCAGGGGGGCCCACTGGCAGTCGCGCACCCCGCTGGGCTATGGGCGGAGGAGAGCGGTGTCAGCGCCCGCCCTTCTCCGCCACTTGCTCAGGGCCCCGGCCTCTCCCCGTGCCTCCGCAGATCCACTGTCTTCCTGCTCTGCGCTCCCTGTGACGTCTCAGGTCAGAGGGCGTGGTAACGTCTTTCCACCGCACGCTCCCCTGAGCCATCACAGGGACGACGCCGGCAACACTGGAGTCCAGACCCGAGCAGCGGGCAGCAGGTGAGAAGGAGGGAGGTGAGTATTTGATTTTTTTTTTTTTTTTTTTTATGTATGGAGGCATGGGGCATAATATGGGGGGGGGGTGACATCCTGCATGAGGCATAATATGGGGGGGTGACATCTTTCATGGGGCATTATAAAGAGAGGGGGGGTGACATCCTGCATGGAGCATTATAAAGAGAGGGGGTGACATCCTGCATGGGACATTATAAAGAGAGGGGGGGTGACATCCTGCATGGGGCATTATAAAGAGAGGGGGGGTGACATTCTGCATGGGGCATTATAGAGAGAGGGGGTGACAACCTGCATGGGGCATTATAGAGAGAGGGGGTGACAGCCTGCATGGGGCCTTATAAAGAGGGGGGGTACATCCTGCATGGGGCATTATAAAGAGAGGGGGGGTGACATCCTGCATGGGGCATTATAAAGAGAGGGGGGGTGACATCCTGCATGGGGCATTATAAAGAGAGGGGGTGTGACATCCTGCATGGGGCATTATAGAGAGAGGGGGTGACATCCTGCATGAGGCCTTACAAAGAGGGCTGGGTACATCCTGCATGGGGCATTATAAATAGATGGGGGTGACATCCTGCATGGGGCATTATAAAGAGAGGGGGTGACATCCTGCATGGAGCATTATAAAGAGAGGGGGTGACATCCTGCATGGGGCATTATAAAGAGGGGGGGTGACATCCTGCATGGGGCCTTATAAAGAGGGGGGTACATCCTGCATGGGGCATTATAAAGAGGAGGGGTGACAGCCTGCATGGGGCATTATAAGGTGGGGAACAGCCTGCATGGGGCATTGTAAGGGGGGGATAGCCTGCATAGTGAATTATGTGGGGGGAACAGCCTGAATGGAGCATTATAAGGGGGGGGCAGCTTGTATGGGGCATTATGTTGGGGGTAACAGCGTGCATGGAGCATTATAAGGGGGGGACAGCCTGTATGGGGCATTATGTGGGGGGTAACAGCCTGCATGCAGCATTATATAGGGGCCAGTATCCTGTATGGAGCGTTATAAGGGGACCAGTATCCTGTATGGAGCGCTATATGGGGGCCAGTATCCTGTATGGAGCTTTATAAGGGGACCAGTATCCTGTATGGAGCGTTATATGGGGGCCAGTATCCTGTATGGAGCGTTATATGGGGGCCAGTATTCTGTATGGAGCCTTATATGGGGGCCAGTATTCCATATGGAGCCTTATATGGAGGTGTCACGCTGTCTCAGCGTACAGGGGGGTCAGGGGCCTGAGCTGACCCTAGACGGGGGCCCTGACTAATCCCTCAACCTGGAGGTACTGTTAATGGTACAGAGGTCCAGGCCGCCAGCGTAACCCTAAACTCCTGAATATCCCTGAACCTAAGTAATCTAGTCCTGAGAAGGACCCCGATCACAACAATGGGGAACAGGATAGAAAATGCCCAAAACACAGTACTAGACAAACGAGACAGTACAAGGGGAAAACCAAAAACCACCTTGCATACAAAAACTAACACCACAATTACAGTGGGAACAACAACAGGTTAGGAGATAAATGATAAAGGGAGGAAGGGAACAAACCACACCGCATACTCCTCGCTCCGAACTCCACCAAACAACGATCCACTCTGAAGGTCTGCAAGAAATGCTTTCACCGACAACTTCCCCATCAGACCAGCAGGTATTTGAAGGAATCCCAATACTGCAGCATTAACTGCAGCTGGGCGAGGCTGAGCCTCTTCAAGCACAGAGAGAGAGAATTAACTCCCTCACAACCAAAAAACACAAAGCACCAAAAACTCAGCTGCGAGAAGTCAGGCTGTGTAGTCGCGACGATCTTCGTGGCGACACACCCATGACAGTACCCCCCCTTCTACGAGGGGCCTCCGGACCCTCAGGGCCTGGTTTATCCGGGTGAGTCGTGTGGAAGGCCCGAATTAACCGGTCTGCGTTAATATTTGACGCAGGAACCCACATTCTCTCCTCAGGACCATACCCTTTCCAATGAACCAGGTACTGAAGGGACCGGCGACTAAAACATGAATCGATGACTTTCGATACCTGAAACTCCAAATTTCCATTGACCACCACTGGAGGAGGAGGTAAAGGTGACGGTATCATTGGCGCCACATACCTCTTAAGCAAAGATCTGAGGAACACGTTATGAATTTTAAACGTAGGGGGGAGGTCAAGACGGAATGCCACCGGATTAATTATAGAACTGATCCTGTACGGCCCGATGAACCTGGGACCCAGTTTCCAGGAGGGAACCTTGAGTTTTATATTCTTGGTAGACAACCATACCCGATCGTTCACACTTAGGTCCGGACCAGACACTCTCCTCCTATCAGCCATACGTTTGTATCGGTTCCCCATAGTACTCAGATTATTCAGTACCCCTCTCCATACTGAAGCGAGTGATGACGAAAATCGTTCCTCCTCAGGAACCCCCGAAGAGCCCCCTCTACTGAAAGTACAAAACTGGGGATGAAAACCATATGCCCCAAAAAACGGGGACTTACCAGTGGATTCGCTCCGCCTATTATTAAGAGCAAACTCCGCCAGAGGTAAGAAAGAAGCCCAGTCCTCCTGGTTCTCTGACACAAAACACCAGAGATATGTCTCCAAACTCTGGTTCAAACGTTCCGTCTGACCATTGGTCTGAGGATGAAAAGCCGATGAGAACGATAAATGCATCCCCCGCCGAGTACAAAAAGCCTTCCAGAATTTGGACACAATCTGAGACCCCTGATCCGACACCACATCGGAGGGTACCCCGTGAAGCCTCACAATCTCTCCAATGAACACCTGCGCAAGAGTTTTAGCATTAGGAAGAGCAGGAAAAGCGATAAAATGTGCCATCTTGCTGAACCTGTCTACTACAACGAGTATGACCGTTTTACCCGAGGACGGCGGGAGGTCCGTAATAAAGTCCATAGACAGATGAGTCCAAGGACGCTCCGGGATCTTCAAAGGTAAGAGGGCCCCAGACGGACGGGTATGTGGGGTCTTAGAGCGCGCACAAACCCCACAGGACACAACAAAAGTTACCACCTCCTTATGTAAGTTAGGCCACCAAAACCGACGCGAGAGGAGATCCACAGTTGCTTTACTCCCTGGGTGTCCTGCCAAAGCTGAGTTATGGTGTGCCTCGATCACCTTTTGTCGTAGCTGATCTGGAACAAACAGTCTCCCTGGAGGTCCAACAGGGGCGTCTCCCTGAGCCTCCAATACCTCCTCCTCAAGCTCAGAGCATACTGCCGACACCACCACTCCCTCTTGAAGGATAGGAACCGGATCATCCGTATTCCCGGCCCCAGGGAAACTACGAGATAAGGCATCCGCCTTCACATTTTTTGACCCAGGACGATATGTAACGACAAAATTAAACCTGGTAAAAAACAACGACCACCTGGCTTGTCTGGGATTCAAACGTTTTGCGGACTCCAGATAAAGCAGGTTCTTGTGATCAGTGATGACGGTGACCGGATAGACTGCCCCCTCCAAAAAATGGCGCCACTCCTCAAAAGCTGACTTAATAGCCAAGAGTTCCCTATTGCCGACATCGTAATTCCTCTCAGCGGACGACAATTTTTTGGAGAAAAAAGCGCACGGACGCCACTTACCAGGGGACGAACCTTGTGACAAAACTGCTCCCACCCCTACCTCAGAAGCGTCTACCTCTACAATGAACGACTGTGACGCATCAGGTTGAATGAGTATGGGTGCTGAGGCAAAACATTTTTTCAAGGAGGAGAATGCTTGACAAGCCTTGTCAGACCACCTAGAAAAATCCGTCCCCTTTTTTGTCATGTCTGTGAGAGGTTTAACCATGGATGAGAAATTACGAATGAATTTCCGGTAATAATTAGCAAACCCCAGGAAACGTTGTAGTGCCTTAAGATTCTCTGGCAGATCCCACTCAAGAACTGCCCGCACTTTCCCTGGGTCCATACGAAAACCGGACGCTGACACCAGGAAACCTAAAAACTGGAGTTCCTGTACGGGGAACACACACTTCTCCCATTTGGCGTACAGTTTATTATCCCGCAAGATCTGTAACACCTGCCTAACATGCTCCTGATGAGACACAAGATCAGGCGAGTAAATTAAGATGTCATCCAGATATATGACTACAAACTGACCCACCAGGCGGCGAAAAATGTCATTAACAAAGTGTTAGAACACCGCCGGGGCATTAGTCAGACCGAATGGCATGACAAGGTTCTCATAATGCCCCTCCGGAGTGTTAAACGCCGTCTTCCACTCATCCCCCTCCTTTATCCTAATCAGATTGTACGCCCCCCTGAGATCCAACTTAGAGAACCATTTGGCGCCCACGATCTGATTAAAGAGATCGGGGATAAGTGGGAGTGGATACGGATCTCGGACCGTAATCCGATTAAGTTCACGGAAATCCAGGCAAGGGCGTAGGCCTCCATCTTTCTTCTTCACAAAGAAGAACCCCGCGGCCACCGGGGAAGATGAAGGTCTAATATGCCCCTTAGCCAGACTCTCAGAAATATAATCCTTCATGGCCTGCCTCTCTGGACCAGATAGGTTATACAACCTAGATTTAGGTAACTTGGCCCCAGGGAGCAATTTTACAGAACAGCCATACACGCGATGAGGAGGTAGTTCCTGACACCCTTTCTCCGAGAATACATCCTCAAAGTCCGCCAGAAATGGAGGTAAGACCCTAGGAGTGACAGCACCGATCACCGTATTCATGCAGTTTTTATTACAGAATTCACTCCATTGGCTTATCTCCCTGGATTGCCAATTAATAACCGGATTATGCTTAATTAACCAAGGAAGGCCCAACACAATAGGAGTGGGAAGACCCTCCAACACGTAACAAGACAACAGTTCTTTATGTATCGCCCCCACTTGAAGATGTACGTTATGCACCACTTGCAAAAAACTTCCCTGACCGAGAGGCCTGGCGTCGATCGAAAATATGGGGATGGGTTTAGCCAACATATTCAATAGCATACCTTGAACCCGGGCAAACCGAGCGTCCACCAGATTAGCCCCGGCCCCACTATCTAGAAGAACAGATATCCTCTCAGTTCTCGTACCCACCACCACCTCCCCCGGTACGAGAAACTGAGACGAACCTAGGGACGAAATACCTACTCCCAGATTGCCGTCCACCACACAACCTGGGATCAATAGTTTTCCGACGACTCTTTATTCTGCAAAGGACGGGATGGACACCCCCCAATAAAATGTCCCTTTCTCCCGCAGAAGAAGCACCTTCCAGTCTTGTGGTGCACCGCCGGTCCCCTCCCCCGGAAAGATGTCCCTCCTAACTGCATAGGCTCCTCTGGACTGACCAGGGGAACCTCCATATGAGGAGACCTTGTAGGAGGTGGAGTCATCCCAGGGGGTGGAGTTATCCCGCACCTCTCCCGAAGCCGTCTGTCAGTGCGAATAGCAAGAGCCATAGCGGCTTCCAGTGAGGCGGGAGGGTCATACTGTGCCAACACATCCTTTAATTTGTCAGATAACCCTTGACAAAACTGGCTCCTAAGAGCCGGGTCATTCCACTGGGTGTCCGTGGCCCACCTACGGAACTCCGAACAGAATTCCTCCGCCGGACGATCTCCCTGGTGGATCCTACGTAACTTAGATTCAGCAAGGGAGATCCGATCTGGGTCATCATATACGAGTCCCAGAGCAGCGAAAAACCTATCCACTGACTGGAGAGCCGGGGAGCCCGGGGGAATAGAGAACGCCCAAGATTGTGGGTCCCCTTGTAGGAGCAAGATGACAATTCCCACCCTTTGCTCCTCACTCACCGATGACCGAGGCCGCAGCTGAAAGTACAACTTGCATGCCTCCCGGAAAACAAAAAACTTATCCCGCCCCCCAGTGAACCTGTCAGGGAGAGCTACTTTAGGTTATGGTCTGGCTTGCTCCAGAGGACACAAAACCTTGGACTTAACGTCCGCCAACTCCATGGACAAACTCTGCAACTGCCGAGCTAGACTGGCTACTGGATCCATGGTGGTTGGAAAAAAAAATTATTATTTTTTTTTTTTTTTTGTCGGTCGGTGAAAATGTCACGCTGTCTCAGCGTACAGGGGGGTCAGGGGCCTGAGCTGACCCTAGACGGGGGCCCTGACTAATCCCTCAACCTGGAGGTACTGTTAATGGTACAGAGGTCCAGGCCGCCAGCGTAACCCTAAACTCCTGAATATCCCTGAACCTAAGTAATCTAGTCCTGAGAAGGACCCCGATCACAACAATGGGGAACAGGATAGAAAATGCCCAAAACACAGTACTAGACAAACGATACAGTACAAGGGGAAAACCAAAAACCACCTTGCATACAAAAACTAACACCACAATTACAGAGGGAACAACAACAGGTTAGGAGATAAATGATAAAGGGAGGAAGGGAACAAACCACACCGCATACTCCTCGCTCCGAACTCCACCAAACAACGATCCACTCTGAAGGTCTGCAAGAAATGCTTTCACCGACAACTTCCCTATCAGACCAGCAGGTATTTGAAGGAATCCCAATACTGCAGCATTAACTGCAGCTGGGCGAGGCTGAGCCTCTTCAAGCACAGAGAGAGAAAATTAACTCCCTCACAACCAAAAAACACAAAGCACCAAAATCTCAGCTGCGAGAAGTCAGGCTGCGTAGTCGCGACGATCTTCGTGGTGACACACCCATGACAGGAGGCCTGTATTCTGTATGGTGCCTTATATAGGGGCCAAGTATTCCGTATGGAGCCTTATATGGGGGCCAAGTATTCCGTATGGAGCCTTATAGGGGGGCCAGTATTCCGTATGAGGCCTTATATGGGGGCCAGTATTCCGTATGGGGCCTTATATGGGGGCCAGTATTCCATATGGGGCCTTATATGGGGGCCAGTATTCCATATGGGGCCAAATATGGGGGCCAGTATTCCATATGGGGCCTTATATGGGGGCAAGTATTCTGTGTGGAGCGATTCGCTGGTTTCTGAGCTATTGTGGAATTTACAATAGATATCGCTCATGTAATGTAAGAAGTGAAATCTTTGCATTGTACTATATTTATATATATTCCTCTGCGGTATCTGTGCATCATGAATCGTGGTATGTATTAAAGGGGCCCACAGAGACTCTTTCGCCCGGGGCCCAGAAAAACCTGGAGCCGGCCCTGATTCCAAGAGTCCACAAACTGATTCCAGAGAAATTATTTTCTGACCTACACAAAACAAAACAAAAAATGTCAGCTAGGACCAATGGAGAGGATAGAATGCAAAAATTGAAATACTAAATTTGTTTTACTTACTTTGATTAGGTGTTTTCCAAAAATTGATGAACAAACGCTTCACATGTTCTTCAAGGAGTTTCTAATGGAATCCATTCTTGATAGAAGGTTCAAAAATGTCCTCAAAATGTAACACTTAGAAGATGCTTGTTTGTCAAGGAAGTAAGAATGTTTCTACGGTTCTTCCTCAAAGTGCTTCAACCATTCCATGGCCCATGCAATAAGCAAAACAATTTACGCCCCAGGCTCTGTGCATGCACATGATTTCACAACAATGCAGTAAAAACAAATCATTGACAAGAGCTTTTACTGTATTTATCATTGTAAAATGTGTGGGTAATGCACAGAAACAACCAAGTAGTTGAGCAAGTATTTCTTACCGTAATTGGAGTGAAGATAATATATTTCTACGACTGCAAAGAGGATATTGCCTGGATCAAGGATGGTCTTTTGTTTTTTAAATGAAACACAACAGATTAGATTGTAGTAATAAAAATGCAACCTCAATGTAAAAGCCTCTCAGCTTTCTGACACATGATGATTGCATATTGTCTACATTTAAAGCTTTGAAAATGTGATAGAGTTCTTGAGCAAATGCTTACCACACAATTGGAGTATGACCTGAATTGTATAATATCTTCCAAGGATTGCAAGAGTCCACATAAGGCTTTCAGGTAAGGATTTTCCTGACCTACAAAAAAAGTAAAAAACAAACATATCAGATAGAACAAACAGGGTAGATTAAATCTAAGCATTGAATTATTACATTTGTCCTACATACTTTGATTTGGAGTTTTCCAAGAAAATTATCAATAAATCCACACATCTTCTAGGTCCTTCTGAGGTAATCTTTTCTTGATGGAAGGTCCAAAATGTTCTCACAGTCCAACATTCAAAAGATGGCCCCTTTGTCAAAAATGGAAGAACACATCCAAGGTTCTTCTAGAAAAATCATCTACCATGCTATTGCTCATGGAATGCACAAAAATTATTGCTCAGAGCTCTGTGCATGCATAGTTTCACAACAATGCAGTAAAACAACTCTTTCACAAGAGTTTTTACTTATTCATCATTGTGGAATGTGTGGGCATTGCACAAGTACAGACAAGTAGTTGAACATGACCTTCTTTCCATAATTGGCACAAAAAACATATTTCAATTACTACAAAGAGGGAATTGCCTGGATGAAGGATGGCCTTTCATTTTTCTAACTAAGGAAAGCAAACAGATTAGCTTGCAGTAATAAAAATGCAATCTCAATGTAAAGCCTCTCAGCTTTCTGACATATGATGATTGCATTTAATCTACATTCATAGCTATATACATGTAATTGAATGGTGTAGTAAATACTTACCTCCCAATTGGGGCACAACATGAATTCTATAATGTATTCCATTGATTCCAAGAGTCCACAAAGTGCTTCCAGCGAAATTAATTTCTGACCTACACAAAGCAAAACAAAAAATGTCAGCTAGGACCAATGGAGAAGATAGAATGCAAAAATTGAAATACTAAATTTGTTTTACTTACTTTGATTAGGTGTTTTCCAAAAATTGATGAACAAACGCTTCACATGTTCTTCAAGGAGTTTCTAATGCAATCCATTCTTGATTGAAGGTCCAAAAACGTCCTCAAAATGTAACACTTAGAAGATGCTTGTTTGTCAAGGAAGTGAGAATCTTTCTACGGTTCTTCCTCAAAGTGCATCAACCTTTCCATGGCCCATGCAATAAGCAAAACAATTTACGCCCCAGGCTTTGTGCATGCACATGATTTCACAACAATGCAGTAAAATCAAATCTTTGACAAGAGCTTTTACTGTATTTATCATTGTAAAATGTTTGGGTAATGCACAGAAACAACCAAGTAGTTGAACAAGTATTTCTTACCGTAATTGGCCTGGGGAAAACATATTTCTACTACTGCAAAGAGGATATTGCCTGGATCAAGGATGGTCTTTTGTTTTTCAACTGAAACACAACAGATTAGATTGTAGTAATAAAAATGCAATCTCAGTGTAAAGCCTCTCAGCTTTCTGACACATGATGATTGCATATTGTCTACATTTAAAGCTTTGAAAATGTGATAGAGTTCTTGAGCAAATGCTTACCACACAATTGGAGCATGACCTGAATTCTACAATGTCTTCCAAGGATTCCAAAAGTCCACATAAGGCTTTCAGGTAAGGATTTCCCTGACCTACAAAAAAAGTAAAATAAAACATATCAGGTAGGACAAACAGGGTAGATTAAATCCAAGCATTGAATTGTTACATTTGTCCTACTTACTAGTGTGGAGCGAACATGCTCGACACTGCTCGGTACTCGCCCGAGCATAAGGCTACTCGGGATGTTCAGCGAGCACCGAGCATTTCCGGGTTACTCGGGCAGAAGCTCGGGTCTCCGCCCTGCTTGTTTGGCGCTCTTTACAGAGCCAATGAACATGCAGGGATTGCCAGCCAGTCACTGTAATGCTGCAGCCATGTTGGTTGTGGGCATTACAGTGATTGGCTGGCCGCACAGCGTCACCTCGAGTATTTAAAAGGGGGCGCCGCCATCTTGGACACAGTTGCTCCGGATTAGACAGTGTAGGGACAGCACTGCTGATTTAGGGAGAGATATAAACTGCGAAATAGTTAGTGTAGGGTCTGTAAAGGCTGCCAGAACAAACAAACAGTCCTTTTCAGGACTAATATCCATCCCAGATACCAGGCAGGCAGGCTGTATTGGAGACACAGTGGTTATACCAGCAAACGCTGCATTACAGTCCTGTGTGCTCCTGCTGCTGAAATTGCTGGACTTAGCACCAGGTGTCGGGGGCCAGGAAAAATCCTTTTTTTTCCATCTAAATCCTCCTTTTTTTTCCTCCTTCACACTGTACAAATACCCGTCTTATTAACCTTTTGGTGTGTCCCCCCCCCCCCCAAAAAAAAAGCGTGTCTCTGATTTTTCAGACACAAATATAACTGTTGAAAATAGTCTGGTGTAGGCTAGAGAAACAGAAGTGTTGTTTTGCACTTCCACGGTTCAAACCTCTGTATTATCCATTTTGCGCCATTTGTATCTAAAAAAAAAAACAGTTTGAGTGTGTCGCTCACTGTTCAGCCGCAAATATCTCTATTTAAAAAAGTGTGGTATACCCCAGTAAACAATAACTGTGGTTTTGCCATCACACGGTAAAAAAATCTCTATTATTCAGCTTTTGGTAGTTTTTTCCGTAAAGAAAAACAGTAGTGTCTCCTGACTGTTGTGACACAAAAATATATCTGTTGAAAATAGTCTTGTGTAGGCCCGACATCCCAGTGTGGTTTCGCAGTTCCACGGGTCAAATCGCTGTACTATCCAGTTTTGGGCCTTTGGTATCTAAAAAAAAAGCAGTTTGAGTGTGTCGCTCACTGTTCAGCCGCAAATATCTCTATTTAAAAAAGTGTGGTATACCCCAGTAAACAATAACTGTGGTTTTGCCATCCCACGGTAAAAAATCTCTATTATTCAGCTTTTGGTAGTTTTTTCCGTAAAGAAAAACAGTAGTGTCTCCTGACTGTTGTGACACAAAAATATATCTGTTGAAAATAGTCTTGTGTAGGCCCGACATCCCAGTGTGGTTTCGCAGTTCCACGGGTCAAATCGCTGTACTATCCAGTTTTGGGCCTTTGGTATCTAAAAAAAAGCAGTTTGAGTGTGTCGCTCACTGTTCAGCCGCAAATATCTCTATTTAAAAAAGTGTGGTATACCCAGTAAACAATAACTGTGGTTTTCCTCTTCCACGGTTCTAATCTACTCTTTATTACCCTTTTTCCATTGATAGTGCAAGTGTAAGCTATTTTACTTCATTTACAATGGGCAAGGCGTGTGGCAAGGGACGTGGAAGTGGACGTTCTGGTGATGGTTCGTGCAGAGGAGGGGCCGTGGCCAAGGTGAAAATGTGCCACAACCAACAGCCACATCTTCTTGCTCCCACTTCTTGACCAAATTACTAGGGAAGCACAGAACAACACCAGTATTGAGAACTGATCAGTGTGAACAGGTTATTAATTGGATAGCAGACAATACTTCCAGTTACCTGGGCACCACCACCTCCGGTCTGTCTTCCACACGGTCAACTCTTAGTAGCCTTGAGTCTCGACCGCATACTCCTCCTCACCCTGATGCTCCTTCCTCCCACCATGCCGAGTGTCGTCAGACAGCAAGTGATCCCACACTTGGACACTCTGAAGAGCTGTTCACTGGTCCATTTCCATATTTGGGCCCCTCGCCTGATACGCTTGAAGTGGTGGAAGAGGAGATCCCATGTTGCGATGCCCAAATATTTGAACAGCCACGGCCACAGGAAGTCGACGTTGGCAATCTGTCACAAGAGGTGGACGATGACGAGACACAATTGCCAGGAAGTGAGGAGGAGGATCGTGGTGCGCAAGTGCAAGAGGAGGAGGTGGTGGATGATCTAGTAACTGACCCAACGTGGAAGGAGGACATGCAGAGTGAGGCCAGCAGCACACAGGGGGAGGGAGGCAGAGTACCCCAACAGGCAGGAATAAGCAGTGTGGTGGCCGCAGACAGAAGGCAGGCGACCGTTCCCCGTAACACCAACACGAGGGACGTTGCCAGTACAAGCGGTAGGTCTTCCAGAGTCTGGAATTTTTTTAAAGACTCTGCTGATAACCCCAAAAAGGCCATATGTTCCACCTGCCATGCCAGCATCAGCAGGGGTGACAAAACTACCAGCCTGACCACCACCAGCATGATCAGGCACATGGCAGCAAAGCACCCGACTTTGTGGGGCGAAACCCAGGGTCCACGACCAGTGTCAGCGGGTGTCACCACTGCTTCTTCCACTGTTGTGCGTGCAATAGAACCCCCTGTTGTGTGTGCAAGGCAATCCCCTGTCCATACTGCATGTAAAGATACCCCCTCCTCTCAGTCTTCACTTGTTATGGCAGTTTCTCAAGAAACAGCATCAACGTCCACGTCCCACCCGCAGCGTTCAATTGTCCATATCCCAGACCTTTGAATGAAAGCGGAAATTCGCAGCTAACGCCCCACAGGCCACAGTACTAAATTCGCACATTTCACGACTGCTTGCATTGGAAATGCTGCCTTTTAGGCTGGTGGAGACGGAATCCTTCTGCAATCTTATGGCGGTGGCCGTCCCTCGGTACTCGGTCCCCAGCCGACACTATTTTGCCCGGTGTGCCATCCCCGCACTACACAAGCACGTGTCCCAAAGCATCTGCCGTGCCCTCAACAACGCAGTTACTGGGAGAGTCCACCTGACAACGGACACGTGGACAAGTGCTTGTGGCCAGGGACGGTACATCTCTCTGACGGCACACTGGGTAAACATAGTGGAAGCGGGGACCCAGTCGGACCTTGGGACGGAACACATCCTCCCCACAACGGGGATTGCGGGCCCTATGTCAGTCAGAGTTGCCCCCACAGTGTACAGCTCCCGCGCATCCTCCTCCTCCTCCTCCTCATGTTCAGCCTCCATCTCAGATATCACCACATCAGTTACAAGCTGGAAGCATTGCAGTACTGCCTCCGCCAAGCGGCAACAGGCTGTGCTGAAACTCATAAGCTTAGGTGATAAACCTCACACTGCTTGTGAGTTGTGGACAGCTGTGAAAGAGCAGTCAGATCTGTGGCTGAGACCGCTGAACCTACATCCCGGCATGGTCGTGTGTGACAATGGCCGTAACCTGGTGGCGGCTCTGAGGCGAGGTGAGATCACACACGTACCATGCCTGGCTCATGTGCTTAACCTCGTGGTTCAGCGGTTTCTTAAATCGTACCCCGAGTTGCCAGATCTGCTCGTGAAAGTACACCGCCTGTCAGCTCATTTTCGCAAGTCGGCTACAGTTTCCGCCGCCCTTGCTGTGTTGCAGCAGCGTTTGCAGCTTCTGGCACACCGACTGGTGTGTGATGTCCCCACACGTTGGAACTCTACCCTCCACATGTTGCAAAGGATTTGTGAGCAGAAGAGAGCAGTTGTGGAGTACCAGCTGCAACAAGGCCGTCGATATTCAGGTCAGACTCCACACATAAGACCTCAGGAGTGGACCTGGATGTCTGACATATGTACCATCCTGACAAACTTTGAGGAGGCCACCAAGATGGTGAGTGGCGATGACGCCATCATTAGTGTCAGCATCCCACTTGTCTGTTTTTTGCAACGCTCTCTGCAGAGAATTAAAGAGGAGGCATTGCAGCCAGAGTATGATGAGATGGATCAAGAAGCCGTAGCGGGCGATTACACACAGCCCAGCCTCATCTCATCCCAACGTGCATTGGGGGACAATGAGGGAGAGGAGGAGGAGGAGGAGGAAGAACAGGAGCTGCTATCATGCGTTGTAGACGGTAGTACCTGTACAAGTGTCATACCGTCGGTTCAGCGTGGGTGGCCTGAGGACAGGGGGGAGGAGGAAGAGGAGGAGGAGGAGGAGAGCATGGTCAGTCGTCATCTTGGTGAGGACACGGAAATCTTGCCCGTTACCAGTCTGGCACGCATGGCTGACTTTATGTTACGCTGCCTTAACCGTGACCCTCGCGTTGTCAAAATGTTGGGTGACAGTCATTACTGGTTGGTGACACTTGTAGACCCCCGCTACAAGGAGAACTTTCACTCTCTTATTCCTGAGGTGGAGAGGTCTACAAAAATGGGGCAATACCAGAAGGCCCTTGCTGCAGAACTCTTAAAAAAATTCCCATCTGAACACGCTAGCGGCAGAGGTCACAGTTCGTTGCCCAACCAAGGCGTACAGGCGAGAGAGATGCAACTCCAATCCAGCAGAGGCAGGGGAACACTGTCAACGTTCTGGGACAGTTTTCTGACACCCGCCCAGCTTACAGGCCCTGAGGCGCGGGGTACTCTCACAAGGAGTGGAAAGTTTCAAAAGATGGTGAGGGAGTACCTTGCCGATTGTACCAGCGTCCTCCGTGATTCCTCTGTGCCTTTTAATTATTGGGTATCCAAGCTGGACACTTGGAATGAACTCGCTCTGTACGCCTTGGAGGTCCTGGCCTGCCCTGCCGCTAGCGTGTTATCGGAGCGTGTTTTTAGTGTCGCTGGGGGAATTATAACTGATAAGCGCACTCGCCTGTCAACTGACAATGCTGACGAGCTGACCCTTATCAAAATGAACAAGGGCTGGATTGGGCCAGACTTCTCATCACCACCAAATGACAGCAGAGTAACATAAAGTCAAATCCACTGTGTTATTTCGGGAGGTGTATTCACATGCACCGCTTCACACCCACACATGGGTATATGCTTCCTCGTTTCGGCTGTTTAATCTTCTTCTCCTTATCCTCAGCCTCCACCACCACTATACCACCAGGGTGCCAGCATTGCAAGTTCCTCCGTCCTTATTTTTGGCAGCTTTTGCTTGCAAGGCATAAGAAAATACTATGGGACACCCACTCCCCAATAATGGGACTTATGTTTGTAATATGCTGTATTGCATGGCTCTTGTAAGGGGCATTGCAAGTTGCTCCGTCCTAATTTTTGGCAGCTTTTGTTTGGAAAGCATAAGCAAATACTATGGGACACCCACTCCCCAATAATGGGACTTATGTTTGTAATATGCTGTACTGCATGGCTCTTGTAAGGGGCATTGCAAGTTGCTCCGTCCTAATTTTTGGCAGCTTTTGCTGGGAAAGCATAAGCAAATACTATGGGACGCCCACTCTCCAATAATGGGACTTATGTTTGTAATATGCTGTACTGCATGGCTCTTGTAAGGGGCATTGCAAGTTGCTCCGTCCTAATTTTTGGCAGCTTTTGCTAGGAAAGCATAAGCAAATACTATGGGACACTCACTCCCCAATAATGGGACTTATGTTTGTAATATGCTGTACTGCATGGCTCTTGTAAGGGGCATTGCAAGTTGCTCTGTCCTAATTTTTGGCAGCTTTTGCTGGGAAAGCATAAGCAAATACTATGGGACACCCACTCCCCAATAATGGGACTTATGTTTGTAATATGCTGTACTGCATGGCTCTTGTAAGGGGCATTGCAAGTTGCTCCGTCCTAATTTTTGGCAGCTTTTGCTGAGAAAGCATAAGCAAATACTATGGTACACCCACTCCCCAATAATGGGACTTATGTTTATAATATGCTGTACTGCATGGCTCTTGTAAGGGGTATTGCAAGTTGCTCCGTCCTAATTTTTGGCAGCTTTTGCTGGGAAAGCATAAGCAAATACTATGGGACACCCACTCCCCAATAATGGGACTTATGTTTGTAATATGCTGTACTGCATGGCTCTTGCAAGGGGCATTGCAAGTTGCTCTGTCCTAATTTTTGGCAGCTTTTGCTGGGAAAGCATAAGCAAATACTATGGGACACCCACTCCCCAATAATGGGACTTATGTTTGTAATATGCTGTACTGCATGGCTCTTGTAAGGGGCATTGCAAGTTGCTCCGTCCTAATTTTTGGCAGCTTTTGCTGGGAAAGCATAAGCAAATACTATGGGACACCCACTCCCCAATAATGGGACTTATGTTTGTAATATGCTGTACTGCATGGCTCTTGTAAGGGGCATTGCAAGTTGCTCCGTCCTAATTTTTGGCAGCTTTTGCTGGGAAAGCATAAGCAAACACTATGGGACACCCACTCCCCAATAATGGGACTTATGTTTGTAATATGCTGTACTGCATGGCTCTTGTAAGGGGCATTGCAAGTTGCTCCGTCCTAATTTTTGGCAGCTTTTGCTGAGAAAGCATAAGCAAATACTATGGGACACCCACTCCCCAATAATGGGACTTATGTTTGTAATATGCTGTACTGCATGGCTCTTGTAAGGGGTATTGCAAGTTGCTCCGTCCTAATTTTTGGCAGCTTTTCCTGGGAAAGCATAAGCAAATACTATGGGACACCCACTCCCCAATAATGGGACTTATGTTTGTAATATGCTGTCCTGCATGGCTCTTGTAAGGGGCATTGCAAGTTGCTCCGTCCTAATTTTTGGCAGCTTTTGCTGGGAAAGCATAAGCAAATACTATGGGACACCCACTCCCCAATAATGGGACTTATGTTTGTAATATGCTGTACTGCATGGCTCTTGTAAGGGGCATTGCAAGTTGCTCCGTCCTAATTTTTGGCAGCTTTTGCTGGGAAAGCATAAGCAAATACTATGGGACACCCACTCCCCAATAATGGGACTTATGTTTGTAATATGCTGTACTGCATGGCTCTTGTAAGGGGCATTGCAAGTTGCTCCGTCCTAATTTTTGGCAGCTTTTGCTGGGAAAGCATAAGCAAATACTATGGGACACCCACTCCCCAATAATGGGACTTATGTTTGTAATATGCTGTACTGCATGGCTCTTGTAAGGGGCATTGCAAGTTGCTCCGTCCTAATTTTTGGCAGCGTTTGCTGGGAAAGCATAAGCAAATACTATGGGACACCCACTCCCCAATAATGGGACTTAAGTTTGTAATATGCTGTACTGTATGGCTCTTGTAAGGGGCATTGCAAGTTGCTCCGTCCTAATTTTTGGCAGCTTTTGCTGGGAAAGCATAAGCAAATACCATGGGACACCCACTCCCCAATAATGGGACTTATGTTTGTAATATGCTGTACTGCATGTGACGCGCCCCCTGGGCCGTGTGTACATGTGTGTGGGATACCCGGTGCCGGGTCTCTGGGATCTGTAGTCTCCGTGGCGGTGACCCGGTCCCATGGCTCAGGCTGGTCAAACCAGTGGCAGTCTTTCTTAGGTTTTGAGGTTAATTGTCCGACTGCGCCACCCATGGATTGCGGTCAGGGAGTACCACCGCTGCGAGGCAGACCGCTGAGGCTGGTGTTGTGTGCGCAGCATAGAATGGGATAACTCCCCTCGGGAGGAGTATAGCCTCAGGGCAGTGAGTGTGGATGATGGGGGTGATGGTGCACGAGCGCAGCAGGAATGACTCAGAGTCTTTGCAGTGCAGTTCAGGGTCTTTACTGATGATTATAAGGTAGACCCTCCTGGGAGTACTGGCTAGCATAAGAGGCCTGGTCAGTCTGTGAGCAAGCAGGAGTTCCCCTGGCCAGGTGGAGTTGTAGGCCTCCCCGTCTGTCTGCACTCTTCCTGGCTACCTTGCTGTAAGCGGGTAGAAGTAACCCACGTCCCTGAGTGTACCGTGTAGTGCTCACCCGTATGGCTGGTGACTTGGGGCCTTCTGTTAGCCTCCGCTCCACGACGGCGGTGCTGGTCCCTTGCTTGTGACTGAGCCTCCGGGCTTCTATGGCCAGAGGACCTGAATTCCCCTGCCGGCTGGTTTCTGCTGCTGGATATATAAGTCCTCACAGCTTTGGACTCCTGTGTCCGGTTCCTATTGTCTTCTGCCAGGGCGAGCTCTGCTCAGCTTCCAGCCCCTGGTCTTTAGCTCCTAGCTCCTACAGAGCTCCTTGCTGTTACTTTCCCTTGCTCTCACTCTGACTCTGACTGTTCTCTGACTCACTCAACCCCGCCCCAGATCCAGTTTATAAGGGCAGAATTCTCCCCTCCCAGGATTGGGGCAGGAGGATGTTGCATGTTTAAGGGATCCTGACCAGGAAACCTCCCACTTGCTCTCCGACGTAATATCTCTATTACTGTGGTGACCAGACCCCTGGGGTGCCACACATGGCTCTTGTAAGGGGCATTGCAGTTCCTCATAATTTTTGGAAAGCCTTCCATTCACTGCTTAGGCCAACAGTGCACGGGAGACCCAGTTGCTATAAATGGAAAAAAAGGTTTAGTTAACGCCCTCTGACCTCCATTTTATTTCCAAGGGGCATTGGAGTGGCTCGAAATTTTTGGTAGGCATTGCACTCACTGTATGCCCTATAACTGTGTAGCCGAACCGCTCCTTTTGTTACAGAAACATATCCTACAAGACATATCTGTTTGACTGGCCTGATATTGATATGAATGGTCCCTGTTCCTCCTGCTCTTTCTCCTTTGCCACTACCTCATCCATAATTTATCACCTGAAGCTTTGTTTTAACGGGAGTCATAGAACTTGGATAGTAGCAGGAAAACATCCAGCAATCCTCGGAGGAGGTAGGATATGCGCCAAAACGCTGACCACCTCAGGCCTAGCCGCTACTACATACATGCGCTTGCATTACAACAAAACAAAGCAGATTCTAACTTCTATCATCCTCATCATGCTCCTCACCTTGGCACTCTCAACTCCCCTGATGGAGAAGCCAGGGCCCACCGGAGGAGTCTGATAGTCCGGTGGGCTCAGCCAATGCTGCCCTAAAGCAGGACAGGCTAAGAAAAGTGTGGGAAAGGTTACCGGGACAAATAGGGGTGGCTGGGGACCGAGTATGGACACCCGGCCACCCCCTGGAGGCTGGGGAGCAAGCGGGGACACCCGGCCACCAGGCGGCTGGGGACTGAGTATGGATACCAGGCCGCCGACACAGCCATGGCGTGGTGGCCAGATTCCGCCTCCACATGCCTAAAAGGCCCAATTTCAAGTTCAAGCAAGCAAGCAGTATGGTATTACAGCCTGGGGGTGGGTGGGTGGCAGGCTGCATACTTGAGCTTGTATTGCAAGGAATGGGGGAGGTACAATTGAACACTGCCCTGGGACTAGAACTTGCATGGGGATAGTTGCAAGTCTGCATCTTCTGATGCGGTAAGGATCACTTATGATGGGCACACTTTTAGACAGTGACCTGGGAGTCAGAGATGCTTCCAGGGGTCTTCCCCATGCTGTTCCCTTGTCTTTTCAGCATTTTATGCATGTGTCACACAGCACATGGCCAGATAAGGTTGTAAAATGTTAAAATGACATTTCACGGTGAATGCATTTGTCATAGTTGAAAGCAATACAAAAGGTGTGGAGGAGTATTTTTGTTTTTGGTCATTTATTTTAACTTATACACAAGTCTTTACTCTGGAAAGGATGTTCCTTAACATATTTCACAGGAAAAAAGTTTCACTTTCGTTTTTGAACGTTTTATTGTGAGCCTGTAAAAGTGGCTTAATACCTCTGACCACGTTGTTGACAGCAGTGACCTGGGGGTCAGAAATGCTTCCTGGGGCGATCCCCATGCTGTCCCCATGTCATTTGAGCACTGTCACTATCGTTTTGGGCACTTGTTAGGCTTTTAAAAGACTGCCGGGGGTGCCACCGCAAAAATGCTCGAGTCTCCCATAGACTAACATTGGGCTCGTTGCTCGGGTCGAGCACCCGAGTATCACGGCGAGCTCGGCCCAAGCTTCGAGCACCCGAGCATTTTAGTGCTCGCTCAACACTACTACTTACTTTAATTTGGAGTTTTCCAAGAAAATGATCAATAAATCCACACATCTTCTTCTAGGTCCTTCTAAGGTAATCTTTTCTTGATGGAAGGTACAAATAGTTCTCACAGTCCAACATTTTAAAGATGTCCCCTTTGTCAAAAATAGAAGAACACATCCAAGGTTCTTCTAGAAAAATCATCTACCATGCTATTACTCATGGAATGCACAAAAATTATTGCTCAGAGCTCTGTGATTGCATAGTTTTACAACAATGAAACAAAACAACTCTTTGACAAGAGTTTTTACTTATTCATCATTGTGAAATGTGGGGCATTGCACAAGTACAGACAAGTAGTTGAACATGACCTTCTTTCCATAATTGGCCCAAAAAACATATTTAAATTACTGCAAAGGGGGAATTGCCTGGATCGAGGACAGCTCTTCATTTTTCTAACTAAGGAAAGAGAACAGATTAGCTTGTAGTAATAAAAATGCAATCTCAATGTAAAGCCTCTAAGCTTTCTGACATATGATGATTGCATATAATCTACATTCATAGCTATATACATGTAATTGAATGGTGTAGTAAATACTTACCTCCCAATTGGGGCACAACGTGAATTCTATAATGTATACTATTAATTCCAAGAGTCCTCAAAGTGCTTCCAGAGAAATAATTTTCTGACCTACAGAAAAGAAAACAAAAAATGTCAGCTAGGACCAATGGAGAAGATAGAATGCAAAAATTGAAATACTAAATTTGTTTTACTTACTTTGATTAGGTGTTTTCCAAACATTGATGAACAAACGCTTCACATGTTCTTCAAGGAGTTTCTAATGGAATCCATTCTTGATAGAAGGTCCAAAAATGTCCTCAAAATGTAACACTTAGAAGATGCTTGTTTGTCAAGGAAGTAAGAATCTTTCTACGGTTCTTCCTCAAATTGCATCAACCATTCCAAGGCCCATGCAATACACAAAACAATTTACGCACCAGGCTCTGTGCATGCACATAATTTCACAACAATGCAGTAAAAACAAATCTTTGACAAGAGCTTTTACTGTATTTATCATTGTAAAATGTGTGGGTTATGCACAGAAACAATAAAGTAGTTGAACAAGTATTTCTTACCGTAATTGGCCTGAGGATAACATATTTCTACGACTGCAAAGAGGATATTGCCTGGATCAAGGGTGGTCTTTTGTTTTTTAACTGAAACACAACAGATTAGATTGTAGTAATAAAAATGCAATCTCAATGTACAGCCTCTCAGCTTTCTGACACATGATGATTGCATATTGTCTACATTTAAAGCTTTGAAAATGTGATAGCGTTCTTGAGCAAATGCTTACCACACAATTGGAGTAAGACATGAATTCTACAATATCTTCCAAGGATTCCAAGAGTCCACATAAGGCTTTCAGGTAAGGATTTTCCTGACCTACCAAAAAAGTAAAAACAAACCATATCAGGTAGGACAAACAGGGTAAATTACATCTAAGCATTGAATATTTACTTTTGTCCTACTTACTTTGATTTGGAGTTTTCCAAGAAAATGATTAATAAATCCACACATCTTCTTCTAGGTCCTTCTGAGGTCATCTTTTCTTGATGGAAGGTCCAAAATGTTCTCACAGTCCAACATTTAAAAGATGTTCCCTTTGTCAAAAATGGAAGAACACAACCAAGGTTCTTCTAGAAAAATCATCTACCATGCTATTGCTCATGGAATGCACAACAATTATTGCTCAGAGCTCTGTGCATGCATAGTTTCACAACAATGCAGTAAAATATCTCTTTGACAAGAGTTTTTACTTATTCATCATTGTGAAATGTGTGGGCATTGCACATGTACAGACAAGTAGTTGAACATGACCTTCTTTCCTTAATTGGCCCAAAAAAACATATTTCAATTACTACAAAGAGGGAATTACCTGGATCTAGGACGGCCCTTCATTTTTCTAACTAAGGAAAGTAAACAGATTAGCTTGTAATAATAAAAATGCAATCTCAATGTAAAGCCTCTCAGCTTTCTGACATATGATGATTACATATAATCTACATCCATAGCTATATACATGTAATTGAATAGTGTAGCAAATACTTACCTCCCAATTGGGGCACAACGTGAATTCTATAATGTATTCCATTGATTCCAAGAGTCCACAGAGTGCTTCCAGAGAAATTATTTTCTGACCTACACAAAACAAAACAAAAAATGTCAGCTAGGACCAATGGAGAAGATAGAATGCAAAAATTGAAATACTAAATTTGTTTTACTTACTTTGAGTAGGTGTTTTCCAAAAATTGATGAACAAACGCTTCACATGTTCTTCAAGGAGTTTCTAATGGAATACATTCTTGATAGAAGGTCCAAAAATGTCCTCAAAATGTAACACTTAGAAGATGCTTGTTTGTCAAGGAAGTAAGAATATTTCTACGGTTCTTCTTCAAAGTGCATCAACCATTCCATGGCCCATGCAATATGCAAAACAATTCACGCCCCAGGCTCTGTGCATGCACATGATTTCACAACAATGCAGTAAAAACAAATCTTTGACAAGAGCTTTTACTGTTTTTATCATTGTAAAATGTGTGCGTAATGCACAGAAACAACCAAGTAGTATAACAAGTATTTCTCACAGTAATTGGCCTGAGGATAACATATTTCTACGACTGCAAAGAGGATATTGCCTGGATCAAGGATGGTCTTTTGTTTTTTAACTGAAATACAGCAGATTAGATTGTAGTAATAAAAATGCAATCTCAATGTAAAGCCTCTCAGCTTTCTGACACATGATGATTGCATATTGTCTGCATTTAAAGCTTTGAAAATGTGATAGCGTTCTTGAGCAAATGCTTACCACACAATTGGAGCATGACCTGAATTCTACAATATCTTCCAAGGATTCCAAGAGTTCACATAAGGCTTTCAGGTAAGGATTTTCCTGACCTACAAAAAAAGTAAAAACAAACCATATCAGGTAGGACAAACAGGGTAGATTAAATCTAAGCATTGAATTATTACATTTGTCCTACTTACTTTGATTTGGAGTTTTCCAACAAAATTATCAATAAATCCACACATCTTCTTCTAGGTCCTTCTGAGGTAATCTTTTCTTGATGTAAGGTCCAAAATGTTCTCACAGTCCAACAATTAAAAGATGTCCACTTTGTCAAAAATGGAAGAACACATCCAAGGTTCTTCTAGAAAAATCATCTACCATGCTATTGCTCATGGAATGCACAACAGTTATCGCTCAGAGCTCTGTGCATGCATAGTTTCACAACAATGCAGTAAAACAACTCTTTGATAAGAGTTTTTACTTATTCATCATTGTGAAATGTGTGGGCATTGCACAAGTACAGACAACTAGTTGAACATGACCTTCTTTCCATAATTGGCCCAAAAAAACATATTTCAATTAGTACAAAGGGGGAATTGCCTAGATCAAGGACGGCCTTTCATTTTTCTAACTAAGGAAAGTAAACAGAATAGCTTGTAGTAATAAAAATGCAATCTCAATGAAAAGCCTCTCAACTTTCTGACATATGATGATTGCATTTAATCTACATCCATAGCTATATACATATAATTGAATGGTATAGTAAATACTTACCTCCCAATTGGGGCACAACGTGAATTCTATAATGTATTCCATTGATTCCAAGAATCCACAAAGTGCTTCCAGAGAAATTATTTTCTGACCTACACAAAACAAAACAAAAAATGTCAGCTAGGACCAATGGAGAAGATAGAATGCAAAAATTGAAATACTAAATTTGTTTTACTTACTTTGATTAGGTGTTTTCCAAAAATTGATGAACAAACGCTTCACATGTTTTTCAAGGAGTTTCTAATGGAATCCAGTCTTGATAGAAGGTCCAAAAATGTCCTCAAAATGTAACACTTAGAAGATGCTTGTTTGTCAAGGAAGTAAGAATCTTTCTACGGTTCTTCCTCAAAGTGCATCAACCATTCCATGGCCTATGCAATACGCAAAACAATTTACGCCCCAGGCTCTGTGCATGTGTGACGCCTCAATTCTCGAAAGAGCCCTTTTAGTTTTTTTTCAGTTTACCCTGGGTGATTGGGGACTCGGTGTCGGGTCCTGTAATGAAGAGATGGGATGTAGCCGTGGCCCGGACCCGACCCGTGCTCAGGGCCGTCACATGAAAAGGAAGATGTTGTGGGCTCGTCCGGGTTGAGTGGCTTATTTTAACGACTACGCCACCTGTGGTTTCTGGTGAAGGGCCGCCAGCGCCGCTACAGTCCGCCGAGGACTGGTGTCGTGGCGGCCAATGTTCTCACTGCTCCCCACAGGCGGAGCAAGGCCTCAGGGCAAGCAGACAGGATGAAGGGGGGGAGTAGTAGTGCGGGGAGTACGGGCACCGCGTCGCATGGTATGGCGCATAATGAACAGTCCGGAGGCCATAGGGGTGAACTTCCAAGGCTTTACTCACTTAGAGATGACAGCGGTAAGGCGACTCCCTGCTCCCCGCAGAGTCCTGCGGCCACCTGGGACGGGGGTCCGACTACCTCCGAGAAAGTCCAGTGTTCGGGAGCGACCCTACACCAGAGTGTTCCTGCACTACAGACTTCACCCTTTCCCGTCTGTGCGTGTGTAGATAGGCCGGGTCTCCCTCTGAGCTCCTCTCAGGACTAGGGCACAGGTGGCAATTTCCCTCCATCCAATGCCCGGTGGGATCCTCAGGGCCTAACCGGGCTTTCCCATCCAGGACATGGAGTACAAGGTCGGGAGTCGGGGGCCGGTACCCCTCTTGCAGCCGGAATCCCTCTGAATAGATCAGGTAGGCGAGGACAGGTGGCATACTCCGCTCCGTCAGCATCCTCCCCGGGACCCATTTGCTGGGGAGCTAAACTCTAAAGCTCCCGGGCCTTCTTGATCCTTGTTCTTGGCCGGGTTGAGACATTCCTTGTCTGCAACCTACCTCTCGTCCCAAGGCCAGGGCACGAGGGCTGTGTCCCTTGCCGGTGCAGGCCCACACAGGATCTGCGCTCCCGGAGGGAGGTCACATTACACACAGTAGTTGACAGCAACCAAGACCGCTTGACAGGCAAAACTGCCAGAGAGCAGCAAAAGACTAAAAAGGACCAAACAGGACCAAAATCAAAGATGGCTTTCTATTAAATATGAAATTTAAAGTGTAACTAATTTGTAAGTCCTCCACCCTAACCCACTAACTGGTTCCTACCACTTTGTGTTCCCCAGTCTCCCTGTAACCAGGGGAGCAGCACCTAATGCATACCAGCTCCCTCTGGTGGAGAAGTGTGGTGTTGGATGCAAAAGGTTAGGTCACAACTATCACATTGGCCTTACCTCGGAGGAAGAACACCACACTCCATTAAAGAAGTGCAGCATCCCTGTGGCGGTCGAACACTCAGGGGCGCCACACATGCACATGATTTCCCAACAATGCAGTAAAAACAAATCTTTGACAAGAGATTTTACTGTATTTATCATTGTAAAATGTGTGGGTAATGCACAGAAACAAACAAGTAGTTGAACAAGTATTTCTCACCGTAATTGGCCTGAGGATAACATATTTCTACGACTGCAAAGAGGATATTGCCTGGATCAAGGATGGTCTTTTGTTTTTTAACTGAAACACAACAGATTAGATTGTAGTAATAAAAATGCAATCTCAATGTAAAGCCTCTCAGCTTTCTGACACATGATGATTGCATATTGTCTTTATTTAAAGCTTCGAAAATGTGATAGAATTCTTGAGCAAATGCTAACCACACAATTGGAGTATGACCTGAATTCTACAATATCTTCCAAGGATTCCAAGATTCCACATAAGGCTTTCAGGTAAAGATTTTCCTGACCTACAAGAAAAGTAAAAAACAAACATATCAGGTAAGACAAACAGGGTAGATTAAATCTAAGCATTGAATTATTACATTTGTCCTACTTAATTTGATTTGGAGTTTTCCAAAAAAATGATCAATAAATCCACACATCTTCTAGGTCCTTCTGAGGTAATCTTTTCTTGATGGAAGGTCCAAAATGTTCTCACAGTACAACATTTAACAGATGTCCCCTTTGTCAAAAATGGAAGAACACATCCAAAGTTCTTCTAGAAAAATCATCTACCATGCTATTGTTCATGGAATGCACGAAAATTATTGCTCAGAGCTCTGTGCATGCACAGTTTCACAACAATGCAGGAAAACAACTCTTTGACAAGAGTTTTTACTTATTCATCATTGTGAAATGTGTGGGCATTGCACAAGTACAGACAAGTAGTTGAACATGACCTTCTTTCCATAATTGGCCCCAAAAATCATATTTCAATTAGTACAAAGGGGGAATTGCCTAGATCAAGGACGGCCTTTCATTTTTCTAACTAAGGAAAGTAAACAGATTAGCTTGTAGTAATAAAAATGCAATCTCAATGTAAAGCCTCTCAGCTTTCTGACATATGATGATTGCATTTAATCTACATCCATAGCTGTATATATGTAATCGAATGGTATAGTAAATACTTACCTCCCAATTGGGGCACAACGTGAATTCTATAATGTATTCCATTGATTCAAAGAGTCCACAAAGTGCTTCCAGAGAAATTATTTTCTGACCTACACAAAACAAAACAAAAAATGTCAGCTAGGACCAATGGAGAAGATAGAATGCAAAAATTGAAATACTAAATATGTTTTACTTACTTTGATTAGGTGTTTTCCAAAAATTGATGAACAAACGCTTCACATGTTCTTCAAGGAGTTTCTAATGGAATCCATTCTTGATAGAAGGTCCAAAAATGTCCTCAAAATGTAACACTTAGAAGATGCTTGTTTGTCAAGGAAGTAAGAATCTTTCTACGGTTCTTCCTCAAATTGCATCAACCATTCCAAGGCCCATGCAATACACAAAACAATTTACGCCCCAGGCTCTGTGCATGCACATGATTTCACAGCAATGCAGTAAAAACAAATCTTTGACAAGAGATTTTACTGTATTTATCATTGTAAAATGTGTGGGTAATGCACAGAAACAACAAAGTAGTTGAACAAGTATTTCTTACCGTAATTGGCCTGAGGATAACATATTTCTATGACTGCAAAGAGGATATTGCCTGGATCAAGGATGGTCTTTTGTTTTTCAACTGAAACACAACAGATTAGATTGTAGTAATAAAAATGCAATCTCAATGTAAAGCCTCTCAGCTTTCTGACACATGAGGATTGCATATTGTCTACATTTAAAGCTTTGAAAATTTGATACAGTTCTTGAGCAAATGCTTACCACACAATTGGAGTATGACCTGAATTCTACAATATCTTCCAAGGATTCCAAGAGTCTACATAAGGCTTTCAGGTAAGGATTTTCCTGACCTACAAAAAAAGTAAAAACAAACAATATCAGGTAGGACAAACTGGGTAGACTAAATCTAAGCTTTGAATTATTACATTTGTCCTACTTACTTTGATTTGGAGTTTTCCAAGAAAATTATCAATATATCCACCCATCTTCTTCTAGGTCCTTCTGAGGTAATCTTTTCTTGATGGAAGGTCCAAAATGTTCTCACAGTCCAACATTTAAAAGATGTCCCCTTTGTCAAAATGGAAGAACACATCCAAGGTTCCTCTAGAAAAATCATCTACCATGCTATTGCTCATGGAATGTACAAAAATTATTGCTCAGAGCTCTGTGCATGCAAAGCTTCACAACAATCCAGTAAAACAACTCTTTGACAAGAGTTTTTACTTATTCATCATTGTGAAATGTGTGGGCATTGCACAAGTACAGACAAATAGTTGAACATGACCTTCTTTCCTTAAATGGCCCATAAAAACATATTTCAATTACTACAAAGGGGGAATTGCCTGGATCGAGGATGGCCTTTCATTTTTCTAACTAAGGAAAGTAAACAGATTAGCTTGTAGTAATAAAAATGCAATCTCAATGTAAAGCCTCTCAGCTTTCTGTCATATGATGAACGCATATAATCTCCATCCATAGCTATATACATGTAATTAAATGGGGTAGTAAATACTTACCTCCCAATTGGGGCACAACGCAAATTCTATAATGTATTCCATTGATTCCAAGAGTCCAAAAAGTGCTGCCAGAGAAATTATTTTCTGACCTACACAA
This sequence comes from Phyllobates terribilis, assembly GCF_046119375.1. Taxonomy (NCBI): domain Eukaryota; kingdom Metazoa; phylum Chordata; class Amphibia; order Anura; family Dendrobatidae; genus Phyllobates; species Phyllobates terribilis. The sequence goes on along the minus strand of NW_027363612.1, from coordinate 191,583 downwards.
AACAAAACAAAAAATGTCAGCTAGGACCAATGGAGAAGATAGAATGCAAAAATTGAAATACTAAATTTGTTTTACTTACTTTGTTTAGGTGTTTTCCAAAAATTGATGAACAAATGCTTCACATGTTCTTCGAGGAGTTTCTAATGGAATCTAATCTTGATAGAAGGTCCAAAAATGTCCTCAAAATGTAACACTTAGAAGATGCTTGTTTGTCAAGGAAGTAAGAATCTTTCTACGGGTCTTCCTCAAAGTGCATCAACCATTCCATGGCCCATGCAATACGCAAAACAATTTACGCCCCAGGTTCTGTGCATGCACATGATTTCACAACAATGCAGAAAAAACAAATCTTTGACAAGAGCTTTTACTGTATTTATCATTGTAAAATGTGTGCGTAATGCACAGAAACAACCAAGTAGTTGAACAAGTATTTCTTACCGTAATTGGCCTGAGGATAACATATTTTCTATGACTGCAAAGAGGATATTGCCTGGATCAAGGATGGTCTTTTGTTTTTTAACTGAAACACAACAGAATAGATTGTAGTAATACAATTGCAATCTCAATGTAAAGCCTCTCAGCTTTCTGACACATGATGATTGCATATTGTCTACATTTAAAGCTTTGAAAATGTGATAGAGTTCTTAAGCAAATGCTTACCACACAATTGGAGTATGGCCTGAATTCTACGATATCTTCCAAGGATTCCAAGAGTCCACATAAGGCTTTCAAGTAAGGATTTTCCTGACCTGCAAAAAAAGTAAAAACAAACTATATCAGGTAGGACAAACAAGGTAGATTAAATCTAAGCATTGAAATATTATATTTGTCCTACTTACTTTGATTTGGAGTTTTCCAAGAAAATTATCAATAAATCCACACATCTTCTTCTAGCTCCTTCTGAGGCAATCTTTTCTTGATGGAAGGTCCAAAATGTTCTCACAGTCCAATATTTAAAAGATGTCCACTTTGTCAAAAATGGAAGAACACATCCAAGGTTCATCTAGAAAAATCATCTATCATGCTATTGCTCAAGAAATGCACAAAAATTATTGCTCAGAGCTCTGTGCATGCATAGTTTCACAACAATGCAGTAAAACAACTCTTTGACAAGAGTTTTTACTTATTCATCATTGTGAAATGTGTGGGCATTGCACAAGTACAGCCAACTAGATGAACATGACCTTCTTTCCATAATTGGCCCCAAAAAACATATTTCAATTACTACAAAGGGGGAATTGCCTGGATCGAGGACGGCCTTTCATTTTTCTAACTAAGGAAAGTAAACAAATTAGCTTATAATAATAAAAATGCAATCTCAATGTAAAGCCTCTCAGCTTTCTGACATATGATGATCGCATATAATCTCCATCCATAGCTATATACATGTAATTAAATGGGGTAGTAAATACTTACCTCCCAATTGGGGCACAACATGAATTCTATAATGTATTCCATTGATTCCAAGAGTCCAAAAAGTGCTTCCAGAGAAATTATTTTCTGACCTACACAAAACAAAGCAAAACATGTCAGCTAGGACCAATGGAGAAGATAGAATGCAAAAATTGAAATACTAAATTTGTTTTACTTACTTTGAGTAGGTGTTTTCCAAAAATTGATGAACAAATGCTTCACATGTTCTTCAAGGAGTTTCTAATTGAATCCATTCTTGATAGAAGGTTCAAAAAGGTCCTCAAAATGTAACACTTAGAAGATGCTTGTTTGTCAAGGAAGTAAGAATCTTTCTACGGTTCTTCCTCAAAGCACATCAACCATTCCATGGCCCATGCAATACGCAAAACAACTTACTTCCCAAGCTCTGTGCATGCACATGATTTCACAACAATGCAGTAAAAACAAATCTTTCACAAGAGCATTTACTGTATTTATCATTGTAAAATGTGTGGGTAATGCACAGAAACAACCAAGTAGTTGAACAAGTATTTCTTACCGTTATTGGCCTGAGGATAACATATTTCTACGACTGCAAACAGGATATTGCCTGGATCAAGGATGGTCTTTTGTTTTTAAACTGAAACACAACAGATTAGATTGTAGTAATAAAAATGCAATCTCAATGTAAAGCCTCTCAGCTTTCTGACACATGATGATTGCATATTGTCTACATTTAAAGCTTTGAAAATGTGATAGAGTTCTTGAGCAAATGTGACGCGCCCCCAGGGCCGTGGGTTACTCTGCAGCCGGGCCTTTGTGTATGCCGGTAGGGGAGTATCACGGTGGCTGGCCCGGTCCGTGAGCCAGGGCGGTCAGTGCACAAGGGGGGTACTTTAATATGGGATTTTTGGGATTGTTCATGAAGCCACCTGTGGATTGCGGCTAAAGGGGACCGCCGCTGGGGAGCAGTCCTCTGGAGCTTGTGTTACGGCAGCAGGGATGGTGTGGCTCTCCACAGGTAGAGCTAGCTCCAGGGCAGTGTATGGTGTAATGGATGGTGGTTGTGCTGGGCGTTGTAGTGCAGAGAGGGAACGATGGCACAGATTAAAGAATGGACGAAGGCAGTGCGGTGCAGTCATCCGAGTTTTTACTGACAATTATTATGACAGTTCCACTGGTGCACTGTACAGGTGCTAGCCTTACATGTCGCGCTGCATTCACCAGGCAGGGGTTCAGCACTTCCTCAGGTAGATCAGGAATACCTGGCAGAACCCCACTTTCTTGTGTTCCTATCTAGACCGTCTTCACGCTGGGTCTTTCTCTCTCTTGCCATGCGCTTCCCACTCTCAATCCTGCTCGGGTGCTCTGAAGTCCCTACTGTCCGTCAGAGTTCACAGACCTGCTTGACCCTCACGGGGATTAGAATGAGGCTTCGACAACTGACTATATAAGCCAGGAGCCTCCGGTTCTTCCAGCCGGGACTTGAAGTACACAACTGGGCCAGGGGCCGGTCCCCTTCCTGCGGCCTACGATCCCTCTGTCTTCTGAGAGATGCGGGGCATACAGGTGCCTTCCTGCACTCGCCGTACCCCCCCTAGGATCCCTTCTTAGAACGGATCCTACTCCCTGCTCCCCTCCTGGGCCTCTGACACTAGGCCCAAGTTGTGGAGCAGAGCTCCTACTGAGACTCTGCTTCCAGACTGTTCTCCAACTACTAGTCTGACTGATCTGCCACCCTAAAATGGCTTCCCTATTTATACTCCTACCAAAGTGCTCCCCCTAACTACTTCCTCCACCCACACCCACTACTGGTTCCCCCTACCTCTGGGTTCCCCCCACTCCAGCCAGGGTCAGAGCTCAGCAGAAACATAAATTGCGTCTTGCCCTTCCTGCTGGCCTACAGCAGTGTAGTGTTGGATGCAGGTGTTGGGGTTCCGAGCAGCACTCCCTTCTTACCTGAGAGAAGGAGACACCACACCTCTGGGTGAGGTGAAGTACCTCTGTGGCGACTGAACCCTCAGGGGTGCCACAAATGCTTACCACACATTTGGAGTATGATCTGAATTCTACAATATCTTCCAAGGATTCCAAGAGTCCACATAAGGCTTTCAGGTAAGGAATTTCCGGACCTACATAAAAAGTAAGAAAAATATATATCAGGTAGGACAAACAGGGTAGATTAAATCTAAGCTCTGAATTATTACATTTGTCCTACTTACTTTGATTTGGAGTGTTCCTAGAAAATTATCAACAAATCCACACATCTTCTTCTAGGTCCTTCTGAGGTAATCTTTTCTTGATGGAAGGTCCAAAATGTTCTCACAGTCCAACATTTAAAAGATGTCCCCTTTGTCAAAAATGGAAGAACACATCCAAGGTTCTTCTAGAAAAATCATTTACCATGCTATTGCTCATGGAATGCACAAAAAATATTGCTCAGATCTCTGTGCATGCATAGTTTCACAACAATGCAGTAAAACAACTCTTTGACAAGAATTTTTACTTATTCATCATTGTGAAATGTGTGGGCATTGCACAAGTACAGCCAACTAGTTGAATATGACCTTCTTTCCATAATTGGCCCAAAAAAACATATTTCAATTACTACAAAGGGGGAATTGCCTGGATCGAGGACGGCCTTTCATTTTTCTAACTAAGGAAAGTGAACAGATTATCTTGTAGTAATAAAAATGCAATCTCAATGTAAAGCCTCTCAGCTTTCTGACATATGATGATTGCATATAATCTACATCCATAGCTATATACATGTAATTGAATGGTATAGTAAATACTTACCTCCCAATTGGGGCACAACGTGAATTATATAATGTATTCCACTGATTCCAAGAGTCCACAAAGTGCTTCCAGAGAAATTATTTTCTGACCTACACAAAACAAAACAAAAAATGTCAGCTAGGACCAATGGAGAAGATAGAATGCAAAACTTGAAATACTAAATTTGTTTTACTTACTTTAATTAGGTGTTTTCCAAAAATTGATGAACAAATGCTTCACATGTTCTTCAAGGCGTTTCTAATGGAATCCATTCTTTATAGACGGTCCAAAAATGTTCTCAAAATGCAAAACTTAGAAGATGCTTGTTTGTCAAAGAAGGAAGAATCTTCTACGGTTCTTCCTCAAAGTGAATTAACTATTCCATGGCCCATGCAATATGCAAAACAATTTATGCCCCAGGCTCTGTGCATGCACATGATTTCACAACAATGCAGTAAAAACAAATCTTTGACAAGAGCTTTTACTGAATTTATCATTGTAAAATGTGTGGGTAATGCACAGAAACAACCAAGTAGTTGAACAAGTATTTCTTACCGTAATTGGCCTGAGGATAACATATTTCTATGACTGCAAAGTGGATATTCCCTGGATCAAAGATGGTCTTTTGTTTTTTAACTGACACACAACAGATTAGATTGTAGTAATAAAAATGCAATCTCAATGTAAAGCCTCTCAGCTTTCTGACACATGATGATTGCATATTGTCTACATTTAAAGCTTTGAAAATGTGATAGAGTTCTTGAGCAAATGCTTACCACACAATTGGAGTATGACCTGAATTCTACAATATCTTCCAAGGATTCCAAGAGTCCACATAAGGCTTTCAGGTAAGGATTTTCCGGACCTACAAAAAAAGTAAAAAACAAACATATCAGGTAGGACAAACAGGGTAGATTAAATCCAAACATTGAATCATTACATTTGTCCTACTTACTTCGATTTGGAGTTTTCCAAGAAAATGATCAATAAATCCAAACATCTTCTTCGAGGTTCTTCTGAGGTAATCTTTTCTTGATGGAAGGTCCAAAATGTTCTCACTGTACAATATTTAGAAGATGCTCTTTGTCAAAAATGGAAGAACACATCCAAGGCTATTCTAGAAAAATCTTCAACCATGCTATTGCTCATGGAATGCACAAAAATTATTGCTCAAAGCTCTGTGCATGCATAGTTTCACAACAATGCAGTAAAACAACTCTTTGACAAGAGCTTTTAATGTATTTATCATTGTGAAATGTGTGGGCATTGCTAAAGAACAGCCAAGCAATTGAATGTGACCTTTTTTCCTTAATTGGCATGAGAATAACATGTTTCAAAAACTTCAAAGGGGGAATTGCATACATCGAGGACGGCCTTTTATTTTTTCAAGGAGATTTGTACAAGGTAAATGGGATTTTGAATAAGGAAGGTTCTCACTCCATTTTGCAACGCCTTTCCATACCCTGTGGACTGCGCTTGATCGGAGCCAATTTCATCCTACAACAAGACAATGACCCAAAGCACACCTCCAAATTATACATTAACTATTTAGGGAAGAAGCAGGCAGCTGGTATTCTATCTGTAATGGAGTGGCCAGCGCAGTCACCAGATCTCAACCCCATTGAGCTTTTGTGGGAGCAGCTTGACCGTATGGAACTCAAAAAGTGCCCATCAAGCCAATCCAACTTGTGGGAGGGGCTTCAGGAAGCATGGGGTGAAATTTCTCAAGATTACCTCAGCAAATTAACAGTTAGAATGCCAGAGGTCTGCAAAGCTGTAATTGCTGCAAAGGGAGCATTCTTTGACAAAAGCAAACTTTAAAGGAGAAAATTATTCTTTCTAATAAAAATCATTATTTATAACCTTGTCAATGTCTGGACCATATTTTCAATTCATTTTGCAACTCATTTGATAAATAAAAGTATGAGTTTTCATGGAAAACACAAAATTGTCTGAGTGACCCCCAAACTTTTGAACGGTAGTGTACACTAGCTATTGAGCCTGTTCTACGCTCGGTTGGCGAGCATTTTTATTGGTATATGGTCTCTCATGCTAGTATGTGCTGCCCCCATTCTGGTATTTGAGCTGCCCCCATCCTGGTATTTGTGTTCCCCAATCCTGTTCCTGCATCCTGCTATGTGCTGCCCTCATCCCTATCCTGGTATGCATGGCATGCCTCATCCCTATCCTGGTATGCATGGCACCCCTCACCACTAATCCTGGTATGCAGTGCACCCCTCACCCCCAATCCTGGTATGCATGACACCCCTCAATCCCAATCCTGTATGCATGGCACAACTAACACCCAAACCTGGTATGCATGGCACCCCTTATCCCCAATCCTGGTATGCATGGCACCCCTCATCCCGAATCCTGTTATGCATGGCACCCATCATCCCCAATCCTGGAATGCATGGCACCCCTCATCCCCAATCCTGGTATGCATGGCACCCCTCATCCCCAATCCTGGTATGTATGGCACTCCTAATCCCCAATCCTGGTATGCATTGCACTCATCATCCCCAATCCTGGTATGCATGGCACCCCTCATCCCCAATCCTGGTATGCATGGCACCCCTCATCCCCAATCTTGGTATGCATGGCACCCCTCACCCCCAATCTTGGTATGCATGGCACCCCTCATCCCCAATCCTGGTATGCATGGAACTCCTCATCCCCAATCCTGGTATGCATGGCACCCCTCATCCCAATCCTGGTATGCATGGCACCCCTCATCCCCAATCCTGGTACGCATGGCACCCCTCATCCCCAATCCTGGCATGCATGGCACCCCTCATCCTGGTATACATGGCTCCCTCATCCCTATCCTGGTATGTATGCTACCCTTCATCCTGGTATGCATTGTACTCCTCATCCAAATCCTGGTATGCATGGCCCCTGCAGATCCATATACTGGTATGCATGGTACCCCTCATCCCTATCCTGGTATGCATGGCACCCCTCATCCCCAATCCTGGTACGCATGGCACCCCTCATCCCCAATCCTGGTATGCATGGCACTGCTTATCCCCAATCCTGGTATGCATGGCACCCCTCATCCCAATCCTGGTTTGCATGGCACCCCTCATCTCCAATCCTGGTATGCATAGCACCCCTCATCCCCAATCCTGGCATGCATGGCACCCCTCATCCTGGTATGCATGGCTCCCTCATCCCTATCCTGGTATGTATGGTACCCCTCATCCTGGTATGCATGGTACCCCTCATCCCTATCCTGGTATGCATGGTACTCCATCCCTCATCCTGATATACATGGTACCCCTTATCCCTATTCTGGTATACATGGCCACTCACCCGAATTCTGGTATGCATGGCCCCCCATATCCCTATCCTGGTATGCATGGTACCCCTCATCCCTATCCTGGTATGCATGGCACCCCTCATCCCTCAATCCTTGTATGCATGGCACTCCTCATCCCCAATCCTGGTATGCATTGCACCCATCATCCCCAATCCTGGTATGCATGGCACTCCTCATCACCAATCCTGGTATGCCTGGCACCCCTCATCCCCAATCTTGGTATGCATGGCACCCGTCAACCCCAATCTTGGTATGCATGGTACCCCTCAGCCCCAATCTTGGTATGCATGGCACCCCTCATCGCCAATCCTGGTATGTATGGCACTCCTCATCCCCAATCCTGGCATGCATTGCACCCATCATCCCCAATCCTGGTATGCATGGCACTCCTCATCCCCAATCCTGGTATGAATGGCACCCCTCATCCCCAATCTTGGTATGCATGGCACCCCTCAACCCCAATCTTGGTATGCATGGTACCCCTCAGCCCCAATCTTGGTATGCATGGCACCCCTCATCCCCCATCCTGGTATGCATGGCACTCCTCATCCCCAATCCTGGTATTTATGGCATCCCTCATCCCCAATCCTGGTATGTGTGGCACTCCTCATCCCCAATCCTGGTATGCATTGCAGCCATCATCCCCAATCCTAGTATGCATAGCACTCCTCATCCCCAATCCTGGTATGCCTGGCACCCCTCATCCTCAATCTTGGTATGCATGGCACCCCTCAACCCCAATCTTGGTATGCATGGCACCCCTCATCCCCAATCCTGGTATGCATGGCACTCCTCATCTCCAATCCAGGTATGCATGGCACCCCTCAACCCCAATCTTGGTATGCATGGCACCTCTCATCCCCAATCCTGGTATGCATGGCACTCCTCATCCCCAATCCTGGTATGCCTAACTCCCCTCATCCCCAATCCTGGTATGTATGGCACTCCTCATCCCCAATCCTGGTATGCATAGCACCCATCATCCCCAATCCTGGTATGCATGGCACCCCTCAACCCCAATCCTGGTATGCATGGCACCCCACATCCTGGTATATATGGCTCCCTCATTCCTATTCTGGTATGTATGGTACCTCTCATCCTCGTATACATGGTACTCCTCATCCGAATCCTGGTATGCATGGCCCCCCCCAGATCCCTATCCTGGTATGCATGGTACATCTCATCCCTATCCTGGTATGCATGGCACCCCTTATCCAAAATCCTGGTATGCATGGCACCCCTCAACCGCAATCTTGGTATGCATGGCACCCCTCATACCCAATCCAGGTATGCATGGCACCGCTCATCCCCAATCCTGGCATGCATGGCACCCCTCAACCGCAATCTTGGTATGCAAGGCACCCCTCATCCCCAATCCTGGTATGCATGGCACCACTCATCCCAATGCTGGTATGCATGGCACCCCTCATCCCCAATCCTGGTATGCAAGGCACCCCTCATTCGCAATCCTGGCATGCATGGCACCCCTCATACTGGTATGCATGGTACCACTCATCCGAATCCAGGCATGTATGGACCCCTCAGAGCCCTATCCTGGTATGCATGGTACCCCTCATCCCTATCCTGGTATGCATGGTACCCCTTATCCAAAATCCTGTTATGCATGTCACCCCTAATACACAATCCTGGTATGCATGGCACCCCTCATCCCCAATCCTGGTATGCATGGCACCCCTCATCACCAATCCTGGTAAGCATGGCACCACTCATCCCCAATCCTGGTATGCATGGCACCCCTCATCCCAATCCTGGTATGCATGGCACCTCTCATCCCCAATCCTGGCATGCATGGCATCCATCATCCCCAATCCTAGTATTCATGGCACCCCTCATCCCCAATCTTGGTATGCATGGCACCCAATCCCTCATCCAGATATACATGCCACCCTCAGCCCTTTCCTGGTATACATGACCCCTCATCCGAATCCTGGTATGCATTGGCCCCCCAGATTCATATCCTGGTATGCATGGCACCCCTCATCCTCAATCCTGGTGTGCATGGCACCCCTCATCCCCAATCCTGGTATGCATGGCACCCCTCATTCCCAATCCTGGTATGTATGGCACTCCTCATCCCCAATCCTGGTATGCATGGCACCCATCATCCCCAATCCTGGTATGCATGGCACCCCTCATCCCCAATCCTGGTATGCATGGCACCCCTCTTCCCCAATCTTGGTATGCATGGCACCCCTCAACCCCAATTTTGGTATGCATGGCACCCCTCATCCCCAATCCTGGTATGCATGACATTCCTCATCCCCAATCCTGGTTTGCATGGCTCCCCTCATCCCCAATCCTGGTATGCATGGCACCCCATCTCTCATCCTGGTATGCATGGCCCCCTCATCCCCCAATCCTGGTATGTGTGACCCCCTCATCCCTCAATCCTGGTATGTATGGCACCCCTCATCCCCCAATCCTGGTATGTATGGTGCCTAATCCCTCATACTGATATGCCTGGCTTCCTCATCCCCAATCCTGGTATGCATGGTACTTCTCATCCCCAATCCTGGTATGCATGGTACTCCTCATCCCTTTCATGGTATGTATGGTACCCCTCATCCTGGTATACATGGCACCCCATCCCTCATCCTGCTATGCATGATACCCCGCATCCCTATTCTGGTATGTATGGTATCCCTCATGCTGGTATACATGGCACCCCTCATCCCAATTCTGGTATGTATGGCCTCCTCATCCCTCAATCCTTGTATGCATGGCACTCCATCCCTCATCCTAGTATGCATGGAACCCTGCATTCCTATCCTGGTATGCATGGTACCCCTCAACCCTACTCTCGTATGCATGGTACCCCTCATCCTGGTATGCATGGCACCCCATCCCTCATCCTGGTATGCATGGTACCCAATCCCTCATCCTGGTATGCATTGTACCACACACCCCTATTCTGGTATGTATGGTACCTCTCATCCTGGTATACATGGCACTCCTCATCCCAATTCTGGTATGTATGGCATCCCTCATCAACCAATCCTAGTAAGTATGCCCTCCTCATCCCCCAATCCTGATATGCATGACACCCAACCCCTCATCCTGGTATGCATGGCTCCCTCATCCCCAATCCTGGTATGTATGGCCCCCTCATCCCTATCCTGGTATGCATGGCACTCCTCATCCCCCAATCCTGGTGTGCATGGCACCACATATTCCTATTCTAGTATGCATGGTACCCCTCATCCCTATTCTTGTATGCATGGTACCCCTCATCCTCTTATGCATGGCACCCCATCCATCATCCTGGTATGCATGGTTCTCCTCATCCCCAATGCTGGTATGTATGGCACCCCCCATCCCCAATGCTGGTATGCATGGCCCACCTCACCTCCCAATCCTGGTAGGCATGGTACCCTCACCCCCAATACTTGTAAGCATGGTACCCATCACCCCCAATCCTGATATGCATGGCCCCCCTCACCTCCCAATCCTGGTATGCATGGTCCCCTCACCCCCCAATCCTGGTATGCATGGTGCCCCTCATCTCCCAATCCTGGTATGCAAGGCACCCCTCAGCCCCAATCCTGGTATGCATGGTGCCCCTCACCTCCCAATCCTGGAATGCATGGTCCCATCACCCCCCAATCCTGGTGTGCATAGTATCCCTCACCCCACAATTCTGGTATGCATGGTACCCCTCATCCCCCAATCCTGGTATCCATGATATCCCTCATCCCCCAATCCTGGTAAGCATGGTCCCCTCACCCCCAATCCTGGTATGCATGGTCCCCTCACCCCTCAATCCTGGTATGCATGGTCCCATCACACCTCAATCCTGTTATGTATGGTACCCCTCATCCCCCAATCCTGGTATGTGTGGCCACCTCTTCCCCCAATCCTGGTATGTGTGGCCCCCTCATCCCCCAATCCTGGTATGTGTGGCCCCCTCATCCCCCAATCCTTGTATGTGTGGCCACCTCTTCCCCCAATCCTGGTATGTGTGGCACTCCTCATCCCCCAATCCTGTTATGCATGGCACCACATATTCCTATTCCGGTATGCACGGTATCCCTCATTCCTATTCTGGTATGCATGGTTCCCCACATCCTGGTATGCATGGCACCCCATCCATCATCCTGGTATGCTTGGTACTCCTCATCCCCAATGCTGGTATGCATGGCACGTCTCATCACCAATCCTGGTATGCATGGTCCCCTCACCCCCAAATCTGGTTTGCATGGTACCCCTCACCTCCCAATCCTGGTATGCGTGGCACCCCTCATCCCCAATCCTGGTAGGTATGCATGGCTCCCCTCACCTCCCAATCCTGGTATGCATGGTCCTCTCACCCCCCCAATCCTGGTATGCACGGTACCCCTCACCCCCCAATCCTGTTATGCATGGCACCACATATTCCTATTCCGGTATGCACGGTATCCCTCATTCCTATTCTGGTATGCATGGTTCCCCACATCCTGGTATGCATGGCACCCCATCCATCATCCTGGTATGCTTGGTACTCCTCATCCCCAATGCTGGTATGCATGGCACGTCTCATCACCAATCCTGGTATGCATGGTCCCCTCACCCCCAAATCTGGTTTGCATGGTACCCCTCACCTCCCAATCCTGGTATGCGTGGCACCCCTCATCCCCAATCCTGGTAGGTATGCATGGCTCCCCTCACCTCCCAATCCTGGTATGCATGGTCCTCTCACCCCCCCAATCCTGGTATGCACGGTACCCCTCACCCCCCAATCCTGGTATGCATGGTACCCCTCATCCCCCAATCCTGGTAAGCATGGTCCCCTCATCCCCAATCCTGGTATGCATGGTCCCCTCACCCCCAATCCTGGTATGCCTGGTCCCCTCACCCCTCAATCCTGGTATGCATGGTCCCCTCACCCCCTCAATCCTGGTATGCATGGTCCCCTCACCCCTCAATCCTGGTATGTATGGTACCCCTCATCCCCTAATCCTAGTATGTGTGGCCCCCTCATCCCCCAATCCTGATATGTGTGACCCCCTCATCCCCCAATTCTGGTAAGTGTGGACCCCTTATCCCCCAATCTTGGTATGTGTGGCCCCCTCATCTCCTAATACTAGTATGTGTGGCCCCCTCATCCCCCAATCCTGGTGTGTGTGGCCCCCTCACCCCCTCAATCTTGGTATGTGTGACCCCCTCATCCCCCAATCCTGGTATGTGTGGCCCCCTCACCCAACAATCCTGGTATGTGTGACCCCCTCATCCCTTTCACGCTGCACACATACAAAAAAACACATATACTCACCTTTCTTCCCTGTGCTCCAGCGCTGTGGTGCCCTGTTCTGCCGGAGGCCGGGAGAGGAGTGTGGCGCCAGAGTACAAGCATGCCCATACTGCGCTTTCCGGTGCCATTTTGCTGAAGACACACTGCAGATGTGTCTTCAGTAAAATGGCGCAGGATAGCACTATGCGCATGCGCTGATTCCGATGCCTTCACTCCTGCCCCGGTCTCCGACGAGAAGAGAGGCGCCGTGGCAGCGTTCCTCCCGGTCAGGTATGTAACTGTGGCGCCGGAGATCGCTGTATGTGTAGACACTGAACGCATACCGCGATCCCCGGCGCCACACACTCCTCTTACCTGTAACGGCTCCATGCGTTCTTCTGTCTGGAGCCAGACTGCGCAGGTGTGTCGAACTTGTGCAGTCTATAGAGGCTTCAGACAGAGGGACACTTTTAGCGTTATATTATAGATATACTGTATATATATACCGCATTTTTTGGACTATAAGACACACTTTTTCCTCCAAAATTTTAAAGGAAAGTGGGAGGTGCGTCTTATAATCCGAATGTGGGGGGTATATATATATACTGTGGGGTTGTGGGGGGAGCAGTAGCAGCGGAGGAGCGAGGCACAGGAGGCAGCAGCCGCATGCTGCAGCCTACATTGTCCCTGCTGCTAAAGACAATTAATATTCAGTTCTCCCCACGCCCATGGGTGTGGGGAGCACTGAATATTCTTTCTCCTTAATAGCCGGCACACAGTGTATCCACAGAGCGGCTCCTGCTGCTGTCGGACGATCACGTGTGCCTGCTATTAAAGGGCATGAATATTCACCCCTCTCCACACTCATGGGAGTAGAGAGGGGTGAATATTCATGCTCTTTAATAGCGGGCACATGCGATCGCCTGGCTGCAGCAGGAGCCACGCTGCGGCTACACTGTGTGCCGGCTATTAAGGAGAATGAAGTCACTGCTCTCCATGCACACAGTCCCGGCGTGGGGAGCAGTGACTATTCTCACAGCTGAGGGTGCATGGCAGTGAGGCTCACATGGTGAGATCAGTGCTGGCAGCAGAGCAGGATGCAGTGCTGGAACACAGGGAAGAAAGGTGAGTAGAAGTGTTTATTTTTTTAATGTGCAGCTTGATGGGGATTAGGGGTGCCATGCATACCAGGATGGGGATTGCTGTGCCATGCATACCAGGATAAGGATGAGGGGTGCCATACATACCAGGATAAGGATGAGGGATGCCATGCATACCAGGATAGGGATGAGGAGTGCCTTGCATACCAGGATAAGGATGAGGGGTGCCATGCATACTAGGATAAGGATAAGGGATGCCATGCATACCAGGATAAGGATGTGGGATGCAGTGCATACCAGGATAAGGATGAGGTGTGCCATGCATACCAGGATAAGGATGAGGGATGCCATGCATACCAGGATGAGGGGAGCCTTGCATTCCAGGATGGAGATCAGGGGTGCCATGCATACCAGGATGGAGGGGTGCCAAGCATACCAGGATGGAGGGGGTGCCATGCATACCAGAATGAGGGGTGCCATGCATACTAGGATGGAGGGGTGCCATGCATACCAGGATGGAGGGGTGCCATGCATACAGTATACAGTATATATATTTATCAATATTTTTCAACAATCTGACCAGAAAAAAAAAAACAAAGTCCAGGAAGAAACATATATGATGTCAATCACAAACCATCCATATACCTCACAGTCACGTTTCTATGGACATGTACTATTATGCAGTATATGGATCCTAAATGGCCTGAACACTTGTGTACTTAGATTAATGGAATTTTCTTTGGACGCATTTCCCCTCTCTTTCGGTCATTCAGGGGTTCATCAGGGAATTCCTTCAAATAGGAAAAGAAAAGGAGACCATAAGATATACTGCAATGAGGATAACAGCTCACAGGCCCAGGCAATATGCCCCACATAGCCCCTACATACAATATGAGCCCCCACACAGCCCCCCATATACAATATTAGCCCCCACATAGCCCCATACATACAATATGAGCTCCCATATAGCTCCCTATATACAGTATAAGCCTCACATAGCTACCTATATACAGTATGAGCCCCCATATAGCTACCTAGATACAGTATGAGCCCGCACATAGCTTCCTATATAAAGTGTGAGCCCCCGCATAGCTTCCTATATACAGTATGAGCCCGCACATAGCCCCTACATACAAAATAAGCCTTCACACAGCCCCCTACATATGATATGAGTCCACACACAGACCCTTACATACAGTATGAGCCCCTACATGGCTCCCTTT
This sequence comes from Phyllobates terribilis, assembly GCF_046119375.1. Classification (NCBI taxonomy): domain Eukaryota; kingdom Metazoa; phylum Chordata; class Amphibia; order Anura; family Dendrobatidae; genus Phyllobates; species Phyllobates terribilis. Next base: position 176,541 of record NW_027363612.1, on the reverse strand, counting down.
ATACAGTATAAGCCCCACATAGCTCCCTATATAAAGTATGATCCCCCATATAGCTACCTAGATACAGTATGAGCTCGCACATAACCTTCTGTATACAGTATGAGCCACACATAACCTCCTGTATACAGTGTAAGCCCTCATATAGCCTCCTATATACAGTATGAGCACCCACATAGCCTTCTGGATACAGTATGAGCCCATACATAGCCTCCTGTATACAGTGTGAGCCCCCATATAGCCTCCTGTATACAGTATGAGCACGCACATAACCTCCTGTGTACAGTATGAGCCTGCACATAGCCCCTATATACAGTTGGAGCCCGCACATAGACTCCTGTATACAATATGAGCCCACACATAGCCTCCTACATACAGTATGAGCCCATTATAATGATGGCAATCTGGCAATGGACCCCCTTGGAGCCATGGGCCGTGAACAGTAGCCCAGATTGCCTTCATTATAATCCGCCTATGCATGTGGTCACAATTCCCCTGTATTCCCCGTGTGAATAGGTGGTTACGTGCTCATTAGTCTCAATTCTAGTCCCTGAGTCCGCATCAAAGTCAGGGAGCCAGCATATGACATAACTGTATGTCATATGTCAGATAGGGGATAGAGGGGTATTTCACTAACTGTTGTATCAAGTGGTGCGAATACCTACTGAGATGCATGCAAGATCAGCAGGTATCGTGCACTTATTTTGGAAGATATATAGGGTCGTAAGTTCGTTGGCAGTACCCATATTAGATTTGAAAGAGATTGGCGCCAGAGTACAACTTTAACCCTTTCACCCTGAAGTCTGTTTTCATCTTCCTGACCTGGCCATTTTTTTCAATTCTGACCAGTGTCACTTTGTGATGTAATAACTCTGAAACGCTTCAACGGATCCCAGTGATACTGTAATTGTTTTTTGTGACATATTGTACATCATGATAGTGGTAACATGTCTTAGATATGACTTGCGTTTATTTGTGAAAAAGTTGGAAATTTGGCGATTGTTGTAAATCAAATATCACAGAGCTTGTAAACCAAGTATTGCAGAGATGCATTACAGCGTGGGACAGTATGTCGAATACGTGAGTATTATGGTTGTTTTTTATTTTAGTTTTTTTACAGGGGACAAGGACTTTGATGGATTAGGTGTAAGGTGAGCATTTTTGTTGTTTATTATTTTCTGTCTTTTACAGGGGACTCGTGCATCAGAGGAAAATTTGTAAGGTGAGCACAAATGTGTTTTTTATTTTTAAATAAATGTGTAAAACAGTGTAGACTTTTATTTCAAATAAAAGATTTTATTCAAGCTCTTTGTTTCTTTCCCAACTTTTACTATACGGTTAGTAATGGGGGTGTCTTATAGGCCTCTCCATTACTAACCCCTGGGCTTCATGTCAGCAGCCAATACAAGGCTGACACGAACCCTAGCACTATTACCACACTTGCCATTACACCAGAACAAGTGATATTAGCTGAGGCTAAGCACGAGATTTGGTGCATCTTATTGATGCGCTATTTCTGAGGCTGCTGAGGGCTGATGTTACTAGCTTCAGAGGGGGCCAGTATCCAGGGCCCCTTCCCTGCTATTAATATCAGCCCAAAGCTGTCTGGTTAGCCTTTGCTGGTTAGAATTTATAGGGGAACCCTACATCATTTTTTTTCTGGGGTCCCCCTGTAATTTAGCCAGTAAACGCTAATCAAACAGCTGTGGGCTGTTATTAATAGCCACATAACATTTTTGGCTAATGGCCCCTTCCCAAGTCAGCCCCCAGTGGTCGGCTTTCCCTCTGCTGGTTATGATGTCGGAGCTCACGCCGCTTTTTAATGTATTTTATTTATTTAGTAGATACATCAAAGTAGAGACAACAACACACGCAAACCACTGATTATACAGATATCAACATTTTTGTATCTATCATCTGTTCTCGCTCCTGCAAGTCCTGTGTTGTTAAATTTCTTGCAATTAAACTTTATAAATACATTTTTAAATATCATTCATTTTTTTCCTGGACAAAACATGGCTGCTGCATACGGACACATGGATGGCACACAGTCACACGGACAGCACACGGATGTCACACGGATGTCACATACGGACACACGGATGGCACACAGACACGGACCACGGATCTCACTAGTACTGTTTTTTCCTGAATCACCAGGACGTGTGAAGGATGCCTTAAAGACGCTTATTATTGCAAAAAACAAGTTTTTGTATTCCCATATTTTGAAAGCTATAACTTTTACATATTTCGGCTGACAGAGTCATGTGAGAGGGTTTTTTTTTTTGCGGGATGGGTTGATGTTTTTATTGGAACCATTTTCGGGCACAGGACATTTTTTGATCTCTTTGTATTCCGATTTTTGGGAGGCAGAATAAACAAAAATTCAAGAATTGTTTTTCGTTTTTTTTTTTAAGGCCATTCCGCGTGTGGTATAATTGATAAGGCAGCTTTATTCTTCAGGTCAGTATGTTTACAGCAATACCACATTCATATCTTTTTTTAAGTTTTGTCACTCAACTCAAGGGGGCCGAATAATATTGCACGCCCCACTTTTCAGTTTTTAATTTGTTAAAAAAGTTTAAAATATCCAATAAATTTCATTCCACTTCACGATTGTGTCCCACTTGTTGTTGATTCTTCCCAAAAAAATGTGAATTTTATATCTTTATGCTTGAAGCCAGAAATGTGGCAAAAGGTAGAAAAGTTCAAGGGGGCCAAATAATTTCACAATACACTGTATATATATATATACAGTGCCTACAAGTAGTATTCAACCCCCTGCAGATTTAGCTGGTTGACACATGCGGAATTAACTTGGCATTGTGACATTTGTACTGTAGATCAGCCTGGAAGTGGGAAATGCACTGCAGCAAATTTTGTTTTTGTTTTTTTGAAAACGTTAAAAGTTAATTCAGAGTGTCATTTATTATTCAACCCCTCAAACCACAAGAATTCTGTTTGGTCCCCCTAAAGTATTAAGAAGTAGTTCAGGCACCAAGAATAATGAGCTTCACATGTGTGGATTAAAGATCTCTTTTGCCAGCCTTTTCTGACTATTTAAGACCCTCCCCAAACTTGTGAACAGCACTCAGACATGGTCAACATGGGAAAGACAAAGGAGCATTCCAAGGCCATCAGAGACAAGATCGTGGAGGGTCACAAGGCTGGCAAGGGGTACAAAACCCTTTCCAAGGAGTTGGGCCTACCTGTCTCCACTGTTGGGAGCATCATCCGTAAGTGGAAGGCTTATGGAACTACTGTTAGCCTTCCACGGCCTGGACAGCCTTTGAAAGTGTCCTCCCGTGCCGAGGCCAGGCTTGTCCGAAGAGTCTAGGCTAACCCAAGGACAACAAGGAAGGAGCTCCGGGAAGATCTCATGGCAGTGGGGACATTGGTTTCAGTCAATACCATAAGTAACGTACTCCACCGCAATGGTCTCCGTTCCAGACGAGCCCGTAAGGTACCTTTACTTTCAAAGCGTCATGTCAAGGCTCGTCTACAGTTTGCTCATGATCACTTGGAGGACTCTGAGACAGACTGGTTCAAGGTTCTATGGTCTGATGAGACCAAGATCGAGATCTTTGGTGCCAACCACACACGTGATGTTTGGAGACTGGATGGCACTGCATACGACCCCAAGAATACCATCCCTACAGTCAAGCATGGTGGTGGCAGCATCATGCTGTGGGGCTGTTTCTCAGCCAAGGGGCCTGGCCATCTGGTCCGCATCCATGGGAAGATGGATAGCACGGCCTACCTGGAGATTTTGGCCAAGAACCTCCGCTCCTCCATCAAGGATCTTATGATGGGTCGTAATTTCATCTTCCAACAAGACAACGACCCAAAGCACACAGCCAAGAAAACCAAGGCCTGGTTCAAGAGGGAAAAAGTCAAGGTGTTGGAGTGGCCTAGTCAGTCTCCTGACCTTAAACCAATTGAAAACTTGTGGAAGGAGCTCAAGAATAAAGTCCACATGAGACACCCAAAGAACCTAGATAACTTGGAGAAGATCTGCATGGAGGAGTGGGCCAAGATAACTCCACAGACCTGTGCCGGCCTGATCAGGTCTTATAAAAGACGATTATTAGCTGTAATTGCAAACAAGGGTTATTCCACAAAATATTAAACATAGGGGTTGTATAATAATTGACCCACACTTTTATGTTTAAAATTTAATAAAATTCAACTGAGCAACATAACTTTTTGGTTTGTAAGATTTATGCTTCTGTTCATAAAACCTACTCTCGTTTGCAGTTTGAAGGCTCTAACTTATTTGCATCTTATCAAACCAGCTAAATCTGCAGGGAGTTGAATACTACTTGTAGGCACTGTGTATATATATATATATATATATATATATATATATATATATATATATATATATATATATATGGGTGTACATACGGTATATATTATATACACACAGTATATAGTAAGTGTGTGTCTGTATATATATGTATACTGTATGTGTGCATGTATGCAGTATATTGTGTGTAAATACATTTTTAAACTGAATATATATGTTACTATTATAGAGTATCGCCAAAAGCCTACTAAGTGGGTGCAAAGCTCTTTGAACACATACCGCCTGGTCCAATATGATGCATAAAGAAAAAATAAGCAGCATTCCAGGTCACAGCTACATGGGCCAATAAAAAGTCCTCTATTTTTGCATCTTAACCTGGAATGCTGCTTATTCTTTCTTTATGTATCATATTGGACCAGAGGGTATGTGTTCCTAGTGCTTTGCACCCACTCAGTAGCCTTTTGGCTCTGCTCCATAATATTTTTTATATATATGTATACTGTATGTGTGCATGTATGCAGTACATTGTGTAAATATACAGTACAGACCAAAAGTTTGGACACACCTTCTCATTTAAAGATATTTCTGTATTTTCATGACTATGTAAATTGCACATTCACACTGAAGGCATCAAAACTATGAATTAACACATGTGGATTATATACTTAACAAAAAAGTCTGAAACAACTGAAAATATGTCTTATATTCTAGGTTCTTCAAAGTAGCCACCTTTTGCTTTGATGACTGCTTTGCACACTCTTGGCATTCTCTTGATGAGCTTCAAGAGGTAGTCACCGGAAATGGTCTTCCAACAATCTTGAAGGAGTTCCCAGAGATGCTTAGCACTTGTTGGCCCTTTTGCCTTCACTCTGCAGTCCAGCTCACCCCAAACCATCTCGATTGGGTTCAGGTCTGGTGACTGTGGGAGCCAGGTCATCTGGCGTAGCACCCCATCACTCTCCTTCTTGGTCAAATAGCCCTTACACAGCCTGGAGGTGTGTTTGGGGTCATTGTCCTATTGAAAAATAAATGATGGTCCAACTAAACGCAAACCGGATGGAATAGCATGGCGCTGCAAGATGCTGTGGTAGCCATGCAGGTTCAGTATGCCTTCAATTTTGAATAAATCCCCAACAGTGTCACCAGAAAAGCACCCCCACACCATCACACCTCCTCCTCCATGCTTCACGGTGGGAACCAGGCATGTAGATTCCATCCATTCACCTTTTCTGCGTCGCACAAAGACACGGTGGTTGGAACCAAAGATCTCAAATTTGCACTTATCAGACCAAAGCACAGATTTCCACTGGTTTAATGTCCATTCCTTGTGTTCTTTAGCCCAAACAAATCTCTTCTGCTTGTTGCTTGTCCTTAGCAGTGGTTTCCTAGCAGCTGTTTTACCATGAAGGCCTGCTGCACAAAGTCTCCTCTTAACAGTTGTTGAAGAGATGTGCCTGCTGCTAGAACTCTGTGTGGCATTGACCTGGTCTCTAATCTGAGCTGCTGTTAACCTGCAATTTCTGAGGCTGGTGACTCGGATAAACTTATCCTCAGAAGCAGAGGTGACTCTTGGTCTTCCTTTCCTGGGGCGGTTATCATGTGAGCCAGTTTCTTTGCAGCGCTTGATGGTTTTTGCAACTGCAGTTGGGGACACTTTCAAAGTTTTCCCAATTTTTCGCACTGACTTACCTTCATTTCTTAAAGTAATGATGGCCACTCGTTTTTCTTTACTTAGCTGCTTTTTTCTTGCCATTATACAAATTCTAACAGTCTATTCAGTAGGACTATCAGCTGTGTATACACCAGACTTCTGCACAACACTACTGATGGTCCCAACCCCATTTATAAGGCAAGAAATCCCACTTATTAAACCTGACAGGGCACACCTGTGAAGTGAAAACCATTTCCAGTGACTACCTCTTGAAGTTCATCAAGAGAATGCCAAGAGTATGCAAAGCAGTCATCAAAGCAAAAGGTGGCTACTTTGAAGAACCTAGAATATAAGACATATTTTCAGTTGTTTCACACTTTTTTGTTAACTATATAATTCCACATGTGTTAATTCATAGTTTTGATGCCTTCAGTGTGAATGTACAATTTTCAAAGTCATGAAAAAACAGAAAAATCTTTAAATGAGAAGGTGTGTCCAAACTTTTTGTCTGTACTGTATATATATATATATATATATATATATATATATACACTATATTTATGTGTGTAAGCATGTATAAACTGAATATATGTGTTGCTGTATGTATATACTTTATATATGTGTTTGTACATACTGTATGTGTCTGTATATATATATGCAGCATATAGCGTATGTTTGTATGTGTAACATACCTGGCGGCGTCCTTGCATGGTGGTCCATCTCCCACTGTGCAAGAGCGCGCACTTGATCTCCAGTCCAGAATGTCTCTCTGGCTTCCCTCCATGCTGTCTGTTTGTGTCTGTTTCTGCTGCTTAAGGGCGGCGCCCGATCACTTCCTGCTTTTTGTACCTGCTGTGGGTCACACCCCTTGTGCGTCCTCAGCCTATTGTTGTCTGTCACCTGGTATATAGCTCAGCTGCTCCAATCAATCCCTGCCTGAGCATAGTGTTTCATTCAGTGTGTGCTTGCACTCTGAAGGTGCCAGGTCCCGTTCTGTGTTCTCTTGTCTGCCTTTCCTGGAGGCTGTATTTCCAGGCCTGTCTGAACACGCTCCTAGCCTGTTCCTCCCGCCTTCTAGGGGCCGATTACCTAGACCCGCTCCTGTATCTTGTCTGTCCTGTCTGAACACGCTCCTAGCCTGTTCCTCCCGCCTTCTAGGGGCCGATTACCTAGACCCGCTCCTGTATCTTGTCTGTCCTGTCTGAACACGCTCCTTGCCTGTTCGTCTCGCCTCTCTGGGGGCCGTATTCCCAGACCCGCTCCTGTATCCCTCTGCAGTGTCGGTCTCCTCCGTACACTCAGTTCCAGTCTGAACTCTCTCCTATCCTTTACCTGTTTTGCCTCTATGTCCGATGTCCGTTCCCTTCCTTTTTTTGCAGAGTCTGAACTCGTACCTAACTCCTGCTTGTTGTCTCTGTACTCCCGTTTGTAAGTTTGTGGTCCACTCGCTACTTCACTGCAAGTACCCTGTGGGTATCTGGCTCTGCCTTTCTCTTCCTGTCTGTTCTGTGTGAACAGAGCCCTGTCCCCCCTGCTCTGCCTTGCTCACCGCTCCGGCGGTTCTAGCCTGCTCTGACTCCTTTGCTCACCACTCCGGCGGTTCTAGCCTGCTCTGACTCCTTTGCTCACCGCTCCGGCGGTTCTAGCCTGCTCTGACTCCTTTGCTCACCGCTCCGGCGGTTCTAGCCTGCTCTGACTCCTTTGCTCACCGCTCCGGCGGTTCTAGCCTGCTCTGACTCCTTTGCTCACCGCTCCGGCAGTTCTAGCCTGCTCTGACTCCTTTGCTCACCGCTCCGGCGGTTCTAGCCTGCTCTGACTCCTTTGCTCACCGCTCCGGCGGTTCTAGCCTGTTCTGACTCCTTTGCTCGCTGCTCCGGCAGCCTTGCTCCGCTCTGACCCTTTTGCTCACTGCTCCGGCAGTCTCGCTCCGCTCTTATCCTTTTGCTCACTGCTCCGGCAGTCTTGCTCCACTCTTGCTCACCGCTCCAGGCGGCCTCGTCCTGCTTTACTCTTGCTCACTGCTCCGGCAGTCTCGCTCAGCTCTGACCCTTTGCTCACTGCTCCTGGCGGCCTTGTCCTGCTCTACTCATTCTCACCGCTCCAGACGGCCTCATCCTGCCCTGCCCTGCTCTCGCTCACCTCTCTGGGCGGCCTCACTCTGCTGTGTTTGTCCGCCACATCTGTGGTTCTGTTCCTGAGTCCCAGTGTGTACTGGGTCCTATCCCACCAGTGTCCCTACCTGCTAGTGCCTCCCTGTCTGCACTCTAGCTGTGCTTGCCTGTACCCCTCTGCCTGTATTGTTCCTGAGTCCCAGTGTGTACTGGGTCCTATCCCGCCTGTGTTCCTACCTGCTAGTGCCTCCCTGTCTGCACTCTAGCCGTGCTTGCCTGTACCCCCCTGCCTGCATACCCGCCTGCCTGCATACCAGTCGTGCCTGCCTATACCCACCAGTCTGTGCGCCAGCCTACCAGTCTGTTCCTGTGTTCCCCTGTGTGGGTCAACAGCCGTGTCTGGGGTCTGTCCTGGAGTAGCACCTGGTCCCTCTGCTCGGTTCCTCCTTGGTGCACTGGCGTCGTATGCCGTCGTGCGACCCTGGTCGGATCGGGTGAATACCTAGTTACGCCCCTCCAGGCATTCACTCTCCGGCACGGTCCAGTGGAATCACTACAATCACACGCACACGCCGCTCAGCCCGGGCGTGTGCATTACAGCATGCTCAGGCCATGGTTCCCGTTGAGCCCCACGGCCTTCGCTCTCTGAGAAGTTTTCCAGCGAATACATGCATTAAAATAAATAAATAAAATTTTTTTTTTCTTAGCTGAGTTCCAGGCGAATTACGCACCCGTCCAGATGGATCTATCTGCTCTCGTTCCTGCGGATCCGCTACGTTACTATGGGGATCCAAGACAAAGTCGTGCATTTGTGGAGCAATGCATGCTACACTTCAAGTTCTACCCTCTATGTTTTCCCACCGATCGGGTTAAGGTGGCATTCATTATGTCTTACCTGGCGGGTGATGCCTTGGAATGGATCAACCCCCTATATGAAACACAGGATCCGATCCTCCTGGACCTAATGGCCTTCCTGGTGGCCTTTCTAATGGTCTTTGATGATCCTAACCCGGAGGCTCCTGCTGAAGCTTCACTTCCCAATATCCCGGAGCAACCCCGATGGGTAATGTGTGTGGGTAGCGCAATAGTCCTCCAGCCCAATGAGACTACTGCCCACCCAGAATCCTCACAGGGTGATTACGCTTTCCGGAATACTTCTCCCAACCTCAAGAGGCAGTCCAGACGTGCTAGACGTAGAGGCAAGCCGTCACGCCAGGGTCTGTCCTCCCTGAGATCTCCTGACCCCAACCTTGAAGTCCCTAATGAAGCTTCATCTCCCTGTATCCCGGAGAAGCCCCAACGGGTAATGTGCGTGGGTAGTGCACCGGTTCTCCTGCCCGAAGAGACTTCTGCCCATCCAGACTCCACACAGGAGAACTTCCTGCACCCGGCATCAGATGCTTCACCCACTTTAACTGGTGTGCATGTCCAAGGATGCTCCAAAGCTGTGGTTACCTCAGAGTCTGTGCACCTCTACTACCTGGCGGAGGACCCCCTGTTGTCTCCTGAATCCTCCGGGATACCACTCGATGACAAATGGAGAGAGACTTCTCTACACCCGGTACTCGATACTTTGTCCGCTTCGTCCTGTGAGCCTGACAATGGGTACCCCAAAGTGGTAGTTACCCCCGAGTCTCTACACCCCTCCGACCAGGCGGAGGACCTCCAGTTGTCTCCAGAACCCTTCGGGGTGCCACCTGGTGGTGAATGGACAGAGACTTTCCTATATCCTGGATCTGATACCTCGCTTGCTTCGTTCAGTGAGTTCGACCTAGTGTACTCTGAAGCAGAGGTTACCCATGAGTCTCTACACTCCTCTGACCAGGCAGAGGACCTCCAGTTGTCTCCAGAACCCTTTGGGGTGCCACCTGGTGGTGAATGGACAGAGACTTTCCTATACTCGGTACCCGATACCTCGCCTGCTTCCTCCAGTGAGTCCAACCTAGTGTACTCTGAAGCAGATGTTTTCTCTGAGCCTCTGCACTCTTCTGACCCGGCGGAGGACCTCCAGTTGTTTCCTGAATTCTCCGGGGTACCACCAGATAACAAAGAGACAGTGACTTTTCCTCATTATGTACCTGATAACCCGTCTATTTCTTCCTGTGAGCTTGACAAGATGTACCTCGAAGCAGAGATTACCCCCAAGTCTCTGTCCCCCTCCAACCCGGTGAAGGACTTCCAGTTGTCTCCTGTACCCTCTGGGGTGCCACCTGAAAATATGTGGAGAGAGACTTCCTCGTGTGCTGTTCCTGGTACTCCACCCGTTTCGTCTGTTGCTGAGGATGGCTGGATAGGAGGTAGCATCCTAGCTAACCAGATGGGATCAGTTTTTCCTGTGGACAGTGGAAGTGATCTCCTTGAAGTGAACGACTGGTCCTCGATTTCCCTGCGGAAGATTCTGGCAGGCCTGAAGAAGAGGGGGCGTAAGGTGGGGGGTACTGTAACATACCTGGCGGCGTCCTTGCATGGTGGTCCATCTCCCACTGTGCAAGAGCGCGCACTTGATCTCCAGTCCAGAATGTCTCTCTGGCTTCCCTCCATGCTGTCTGTTTGTGTCTGTTTCTGCTGCTTAAGGGCGACGCCCGATCACTTCCTGCTTTTTGTACCTGCTGTGGGTCACACCCCTTGTGCGTCCTCAGCCTATTGTTGTCTGTCACCTGGTATATAGCTCAGCTGCTCCAATCAATCCCTGCCTGAGCATAGTGTTTCATTCAGTGTGTGCTTGCACTCTGAAGGTGCCAGGTCCCGTTCTGTGTTCTCTTGTCTGCCTTTCCTGGAGGCTGTATTTCCAGGCCTGTCTGAACACGCTCCTAGCCTGTTCCTCCCGCCTTCTAGGGGCCGATTACCTAGACCCGCTCCTGTATCTTGTCTGTCCTGTCTGAACACGCTACTAGCCTGTTCCTCCCGCCTTCTAGGGGCCGATTACCTAGACCCGCTCCTGTATCTTGTCTGTCCTGTCTGAACACGCTCCTTGCCTGTTCGTCCCGCCTCTCTGGGGGCCGTATTCCCAGACCCGCTCGTGTATCCCTCTGCAGTGTCGGTCTCCTCCGTACACTCAGTTCCAGTCTGAACTCTCTCCTATCCTTTACCTGTTTTGCCTCTATGTCCGATGTCCGTTCCCTTCCTTTTTCTGCAGAGTCTGAACTCGTACCTAACTCCTGCTTGTTGTCTCTGTACTCCCGTTTGTGAGTTTGTGGTCCACTCGCTACTTCACTGCAAGTACCCTGTGGGTATCTGGCTCTGCCTTTCTCTTCCTGTCTGTTCTGTGTGAACAGAGCCCTGTCCCCCCTGCTCTGCCTTGCTCACCGCTCCGGCGGTTCTAGCCTGCTCTGACTCCTTTGCTCACCACTCCGGCGGTTCTAGCCTGCTCTGACTCCTTTGCTCACCGCTCAGGCGGTTCTAGCCTGCTCTGACTCCTTTGCTCACCGCTCCGGCGGTTCTAGCCTGCTCTGACTCCTTTGCTCACCGCTCCAGCGGTTCTAGCCTGCTCTGACTCCTTTGCTCACCGCTCCGGCAGTTCTAGCCTGCTCTGACTCCTTTGCTCACCGCTCCGGCGGTTCTAGCCTGCTCTGACTCCTTTGCTCACCGCTCCGGCGGTTCTAGCCTGTTCTGACTCCTTTGCTCGCTGCTCCGGCAGCCTTGCTCCGCTCTGACCCTTTTGCTCACTGCTCCGGCAGTCTCGCTCCGCTCTTATCCTTTTGCTCACTGCTCCGGCAGTCTTGCTCCACTCTTGCTCACCGCTCCAGGCGGCCTCGTCCTGCTTTACTCTTGCTCACTGCTCCGGCAGTCTCGCTCAGCTCTGACCCTTTGCTCACTGCTCCTGGCAGCCTTGTCCTGCTCTACTCATTCTCACCGCTCCAGGCGGCCTCGTCCTGCCCTGCCCTGCTCTCGCTCATCTCTCTGGGCGGCCTCACTCTGCTGTGTTTGTCCGCCACATCTGTGGTTCTGTTCCTGAGTCCCAGTGTGTACTGGGTCCTATCCCACCAGTGTCCCTACCTGCTAGTGCCTCCCTGTCTGCACTCTAGCTGTGCTTGCCTGTACCCCTCTGCCTGTATTGTTCCTGAGTCCCAGTGTGTACTGGGTCCTATCCCGCCTGTGTTCCTACCTGCTAGTGCCTCCCTGTCTGCACTCTAGCCGTGCTTGCCTGTACCCCCCTGCCTGCATACCCGCCTGCCTGCATACCAGTCATGCCTGCCTATACCCACCAGTCTGTGCGCCAGCCTACCAGTCTGTTCCTGTGTTCCCCTGTGTGGGTCAACAGCCGTGTCTGGGGTCTGTCCTGGAGTAGCACCTGGTCCCTCTGCTCGGTTCCTCCTTGGTGCACTGGCGTCGTATGCCGTCGTGTGACCCTGGTCGGATCGGGTGAATACCTAGTTACGCCCCTCCAGGCATTCACTCTCCGGCACGGTCCAGTGGAATCACTACAATCACACGCACACGCCGCTCAGCCCGGGCGTGTGCATTACAGTATGTGTATAATGTATATACACTGCTCAAAAAATAAAGGAAACACTTAAACAACAGAATATAACTCCAAGTAAATCAAACTTCTGTGAAATCAAACTGTCCACTTAGGAAGCAACACTGATTGACAATCAATTTCACATGCTGTTGTGCAAATGGAATAGAAAATAGATGGAAATTATTGGCAATTATCAAGACACACTCAATAAAGGAGTGGTTCTACAGGTGGGGACCGCAGATCACATCTCAGTACCAATGCTTTCTGGCTGATGTTTTGGTCACTTTTGAATGTTGGTTGTGCTTTCACACTCATGGTAGCATGAGACGGACTCTACAACCCACAGAAGTTGCTCAGGTACTGCAACTCATCCAGCATGGCACATCAATGCGAGCTGTGGCAAGAAGGTTTGCTGTGTCTGTCAGCGTAATATCCAGAGGCTGGAGGCACTACCAGGAGACAGGCCAGTACACCAGGAGATGTGGAGGGGGCCGTAGGAGGGCAACAATCCAGCAGCAGGACTGCTACTTCCGCCTTTGTGCAAGGAGGAACAGGAGGAGCACTGCCAGAGCCCTTCAAAATTACCTCCATCAGGCCACAAATGTGCATGTGTCTGCACAAACGGTTAGAAACAGACTCCATGAGGGTGGTATGAGGGCCCGACGTCCACAGATGGGGGTTGTGCTCACAGCCCATCACCGTGCAGGACGCTTGGCATTTGCCACAGAACACCAGGATTGGCAAAGTCACCACTGGCACCCTGTGCTCTTCACAGATGAAAGCAGGTTCACACTGAGCACATGTGACAGACGTAACAGAGTCTGGAGACGCCGTGGAGAGCGATCTGCTGCCTGCAACATCCTTCAGCATCACCAGTTTGGCTGTGGGTCAGTAATGGTGTGGGGTGGCATTTCTTTGGAGGGCTGCACAGCCCTCCATGTGCTTGCCAGAGGTAGCCTGACTGCCATTAGGTACCGAGATGAGATCCTCAGACCCCTTGTGAGAACATATGCTGGTGAGGTTGGCCCTGGGTTCCTCCTAATGCAGGACAATGCTAGACCTCATGTGGCTGGAGTGTGTCAGATGTTCCTGCAAGATGAAGGCATTAAAGCTATGGAATGGCCCGCACGTTCCCCAGACCTGAATCCGATTGAGCACATCTGGGACATCATGTCTCGCTCCATCCACCAACGTCACGTTGCACCACAGACTGCCCAAGAGTTGGCGGATTCTTTAGTCCAGGTCTGGGAGGAGATCCCACAGGAGACCATCCACAACCTCATCAGGAGCATGCTCAGGCGTTGTAGGGAGGTCATACAGGCACGTTGAGGCCACACACAATACTGAGCCTCATTTTGACTTGTTTTAAGGACATTACATCAAAGTTGGATCAGCCTGTAGTGTGTTTTTCCACTTTAATTTTGGGGGTGACTCCAAATCCAGGCCTCCATTGGTTCATAAATTTGATTTCCATTGATGATTTTTGTGTGATTTTATTTTCAGCACATTCAACTTTGTAAAGAACAAAGTATTCAATGAGAGTATTTCATTCATTCAGATCTAGGATGTGTTATTTGAGTGTTCCCTTAATTTTTTTGAGCAGTGTATATAAAATATGTGTGTACATGTATAGGGTATATCTGTTATGTGCTGCATATATAGTTCTGTAATTGTAGTGTCACCATAATAGGGATCATCTCTAAGCACAGTTTATGTCTTATGTAAGCGTTTTACATTAGGGCCTGTTCACACTGTTTTTCTTTACTGAGCCTGGTGGTTTCTGCCTGAATTTCCTATGGAGCCATAGACTGCAATGACAGGAATGAACTTCAAATGAATTCCATGTGTGATTTTTTTCTGTATATGTCTGTCTGTTCCAACAGCCACAGAAAAATGGACGCTTAGAAGAAAAAACACAAACAGGGACTTTAAGAAACTAAATCAGAGGATCAATATCAGAAAAAAAAGCAAATGGAATTCATTTGAAGTCCGCTTCTGTCATTGTAGTCTGTGGCCCCATCGGGAATTTGTGTGAATCCTATTTTGGGGGGATTCAAGCAGAGCCCCCGGACGCACTGCAGAAAAAGTGTGAAAAGGGTTGAACATACTATAGTATGGAATAGTGCAGTCTACTATACAACTCCAAACTCTCCCAGTACAGCAGACAGACAGACACAGACCACAAGACACTTTTTTTTTATAAATCCGTTGCATGTCAATTCTTCCAGCATTTTTGCAGTGTTTTTTTTCCCTATTCAAATGAATGGGAAACGAAAAGGCTGAAAAAACGCAGAATTTTTCCTGCCAACACTCTGGTTTTTGATGCAGAACAATCCGCAGAAAAACTGTGCAAGTGAACAGACCTTACAGGGGTTTTCTGCGAGTGTAAAAATAATTCTCATGAAATGATGACTCCCCCGCGGCTCCAGCACTGATGCTCTAGAAGTCTATGGCAGTCGTGGTACTTGGCTGCAGTGATCTTGTGGCTCTACCTCTAGCTGCAAATTGAATAATGACTATCAGGGACACGGGAGCATCGGCACTAAAGACAGAGGGGATTTAGCAGGGTAGTTTGGGGGACATATAGGACTTTATTTTATCACTTTTTATTCTGCCATTTGTGAGGTAGAATGTACAAAAAGATGGAAATTCTGCTAATGTTTTCTATTTGACTGTTAGATTTCATTCACATGACTGTACTTTCAGTCCGAGTGTTAACCGTGATAAAACCAGACAGCACTCGGACCAATGTGATCCAATGGGGCAGTGCAGATGAGGGATTTTTTTTTCACTGACCGAATTGCAGCATGCACTAGTTCCTACCATAAACCAGATGAGACACCCATTCAAGCCTATGGGTGCGTCATAAAAAATCAGATGCCACAATGTAGAATCCGATTTTACATTGCAGTTCTGTAACATAAGAAACTGTAAATGGTCCTGTAAAGGGTTAATAACTGCTGCTGTAAAACACGGATTGTACACGGAAGACAAGTGAGAAAAAAATTGCTCCACTTTTCAGAATGAAACTCTGAAAGATGTTTTATACGGTCGTGTGACCCTACGCTGAGGCCCCCTTCCTACGTCACTGTTTCCGGCACGTGTGGCATCCATACAGTACGTGTGACATTTTTTTTAGGGATTCCAAATGTACTCATTTCAACCTATGGTGCTGCTCACATGTCCATTTTTTTCCCTGCAGCCGGATGACAGGGGCCAATACAAGTCTATGGGTGTAAACACATCCAGCACACGGATGGCACCTGGGTACAGTCCATGTGCCGTGTGTATGTGTTTAACATTGAAAGCATAGTGGAAGCATTGTAATTTCATTTCCAGTATCCATACAGGAAAAACACGATGACACACACACGGCACACGAATGACACACTGATGGCACATTGATTACACTGGTACCAGTGTAAGGCTACGTTCACACATTCAGTATTTGGTCAGTATTTCACATCAGTATTTGTAATCCAAAAACAGGAGTGGGTGATAAATACAGAAGTGGTGACGTGTTTCTATTATACTTTTCCTCTGATTGTTCCTCTCCTGATTTTGGCTTACAAATACTGATATAAAATACTGACCAAATACTCAACATGGGCACGAGGCCAAACAGTGTTGTTGGTGGAATATTTCAGGATTGGGGGCCCCAATATGTCTAAAACCGGTCCTGCGTGTGTACCTGCATATATAGCGAGGTCTTAGCATTATGGAAACCTGTTTACTATAAATGTGAGTTACTGCAAATTATTACTTCTTGTATAAAAATACTCCTCAAAATTGCAAAAAAGAGTATTCGTAACCTGCTGTAAAATAAGCGGTGCGACCTGTGCTCCTATGAATGCTCACCAATGTACCAAAGTGTATTTTGTTTTTGAACATTTTTCTAGTTTTCTTTTTTCCCAGTGATGTTCATAGGCTTCCATTATTTATGTTAGAGTATCATCCATATTTATTCCCCGCAGCACAGGCAATATGTCCGCTCTTTCCCCATAGAGTAGGACCCACTGACGCATTTTTATTTTATTTTCAGTGAATTTTTATTTCGTTTTCTCAGATTAAAACATTTGTAGCTTTTTATGACAAAGACGCAATCAATTATACAATCAATAGTTGCTTTACAATCAGGATCATTAGGTATGACTCATTTTTGTAAGTAATTTTTATTTGATTTTACAATGCAATGAATACAACACAAAATATAAAGCTCGCTCGCACATAGGGGGTTCATCTACAGAGTGTTGGGCGCGCAGGCCTCAGAATATCACAATACATATTACATTATCAAATGCAGAGAAAAGCGATCCCTATGTAACAAAACCTAAAATCAAAATCTATAATCATTACCATAAATACACAAATACACATAACAATATTCATCTACATTCAACTGGGACATTGAAATCTCAATAAATTGCCAATTTTGCTTTCAGACTCTAGAAGGTCACTTCTACGTTATTTCTTTCTTTGAGCAATATCTAGAAATAGATACAGTAGCTTCCATTTTGTTAGGAATTTACTTGCTTGTTCCTCCTTTTTTCGGCATCTACCCTATCGGTGTGTAATATTTTTGTTTTATTTTTGTGATTAGTTCGGACAAGGTGGTAACTGATCTTACAACCAATGTTTCAAGTTGGAGCACATGTAATAAACAAGATGGATACATATAATGTTTGGAGCCATCATTGCCTTCAAGTAAAGTCAATGAATAGTCGACACTATGTATACAAGCTGGTGAACATGGGGAATCAACTTGAACAAATAGAAAGAACCAGCCCGGCACTCACGTGTTGATTAAATGCTTCTTTAATGGCAATCCATATAAAGCAAGACATTTCAGCCTCTCCTAGGTTTTTGTCAATAGTGGAACAACACATTCGACATGATTGTATATCACATATAGCCACGGAAATGACTTCATATAAATTAACATAAAAAGGAGGAACCAATATACCTAGAATGTTTTGCATATTTTTTCTTTTTGTTTCCTCCTTTTTATGTTAATTTATATGAAGTCATTTCCGTGGCTATATGTGACGGGGTCTGTGTCTGGGGGCCACAGGTGCAGGAAGGACTCTGAGGGAACGGAGGACAGGTGAGCACTTTTTTTTTCCTCTGTCCTCAGTATAGGGGGAGCACTGTGGGCAGTATGGGGGACGAGAACCCTGAGCGCTGTATGGGGGGACGGGGACCCTGAGCGCAGTATGGGGCGGAGGGTGGCCCTGTGCGCAGTATGGGGGGGGACCTGGATGGGGGACATGTCTGCAACATAAGGACCAGGATGGGGGACCATGTCTGCAATATGGGGGACCTGGATGGGGGACCATGTCTGCAATATGGGGGACCATGTCTGCAATATGGGGGAACTGGAGGGGGGACCATGTCTGCAATATGGGGGACCTGGATGGGGGACCATGTCTGCAATATGGGGGACCATGTCTGCAATATGGGGGACCTGGAGGGGGGACCATGTCTGCAATATGGGAGACCTGGATGGGAGGCCATGTCTGCAATATGAAGATCATGTCTGCAATATGGGGGACCTGGATGCGGGACCATGTCTGCAATATGGGGGACCATGTCTGCTGGATGGGGGACCTGGATGGGGGCCATGTCTGCAATATGGGGGACCTGGATGGGGGACCAAGTCTGCAATATGGGGGACCATAATGGGAGACCATGTCTGCTTAATGGGGGACCATGTCTGCAATATGGGGGACCTGGATGGGAGACCATGTCTGCAATATGGGGGACCTGGATGGGGGACCATGTCTGCAATATGGGGGACCATGATGGGAGACCATGTCTGCTGGATGGGGGACCATGTCTGCAATATGGGGGACCTGGATGGGAGACCATGTCTGCAATATGGGGGACCTGGAGGGGAGACCATGTCTGCAATATGGGGGACCTGGAGGGGAGACTATGTCTGCAATATGGGGGACCTGGAGGGGAGACTATGTCTGCAATATGGGGGACCTGGAGGGGAGACCATGTCTGCAAGATGAGGACCAGTTCAAAAGGTGTATAGAAGATAAAATGGTATCACTAAAAATGTCACTTTGTCATGCAAATAATGCGGCCCCCCAAATTAAATGTTTTTCCGTGTGCGGCCCATATGCCCAGCTGAGTTTGAGACCCCTGCTGTATACAATGAAATTCATTGTTATTCTCATAGACCCTAAGTGGAGTTTAAATTTTCTCTAATACATAACAATATACGTGTGTCAGTTTTATTACTTCTGAATCAAAAAACTCAGGATAAACAATGCTATACATATAACCTAATGACATATTAATGAAATATACTGACAGAAAAATACATTTCACTTATGCATGTATACAGAAGCATTGTGCATCCTGAGCTTCCTGGTTCTTGTACAGAATGCCAGACATAAAATAGGCTAAAACATGTGTATTGCTCTGTATCAGGGTAAATCTATATTCCATTCACGGTCTATGGGTACAATTATGAATTTCATTGTGTAGTGTTTCATTAGCTTATCTGGTTGGGATCTATGACATTGTTCATCCTGAGTTTTCTAGATGAGCTCTCATCTTTAGACAGACAGTACAGCAGAAATATCAGATACACATAAGATACACTGTACACACATCAGATACATGGTACACACATCAGATACACGGTACACACATCAGATACATGGTACACACATCAGATACATGGTACACACATCAGATATACTGTACACACACATCGGATACATGGTACACACATCAGATACATGGTACACACATCAGATATACTGTACACACACATCGGATACATGGTACACACATCAGATACATGGTACACACATCAGATATACTGTACACACACATCGGATACATGGTACACACATCAGATACATGGTACACACATCAGATATACTGTACACACACATCGGATACATGGTGAGCACACATCATTTACACGGTGCGCACACATCAGATATACAGAGCACACACATTGGATACACGGTGCGCACACATAATTTACACGGTGCGCACACATCATTTACACGGTGCGCACACATCAGATACACGGTGCGCACACATCATTTACACGGTGCGCACACATCAGATACACAGAGCACATACATTGGATACAGGGTGTGCACACATCATTTACACTGTGCACACACATCAGATACACAGAGCACACACATCAGATACACAGAGCACACACATTGGATACACGGTGCGCACACATAATTTACACGGTGCGCACACATAATTTACACGGTGCGCACACATCAGATACACGGTGCGCACACATCATTTACACGGTGCGCACACATCATTTACACGGTGCGCACACATCAGATACACAGAGCACATACATTGGATACAGGGTGTGCACACATCATTTACACTGTGCACACACATCAGATACACAGAGCACACACATCAGATACACAGAGCACACACATTGGATACAGAGTGTGCACACATCATTTACACTGTGCGCACACATCATTTACATTGTGTGAACACATCACATACACGGTGCGCACACATCATTTACACAGTGCACACACATCACATACACGGTGTGCACACATCAGATACACAGAGCACACACATTGGATACACGGTGCGCACACATCATTTACACTGTGTGAACACATCACATACACGGTGCGCACACATCATTTACACGGTGCACACACATCAGATACACAGAGCACACACATTGGATACAGGGTGTGCACACATCATTTACACTGTGTGAACACATCATTTACACAGTGCACACACATCACATACACGGTGTGCACACATCAGATACACAGAGCACACACATTGGATACAGGGTGTGCACACACCATTTACACTGTGCGCACACATCATTTACATGGTGCACACACATCAGATACACAGTGCACACACAACATTTACACGGTGCACACACATCGGATACACAGTGAGCACACATTGGATACTCGGTGCACACACATCGTATACACAGTTCAAACACATCATTTACACAGTGTAAACATATGATATACACGGTGCACATACATCGGATACACGATGCACACACATCATTTACACGGTGTACACACATCGTATATCGTATACACGCATCGTATACATGGTGTGCACACATCACTTTGGGAAGACATATCTCGACTTCCTGAAGAAGAAGCCAATAAATGGATAGAGGCAACAGAAATAGAAATAAAATCCATGCATGACTCAAAAACATGGACACTAACAGAATTACCAGAAGGAAGAAAAGCTATAGGATGTAAATGGGTTTTTAAAGTAAAGTAACGAACAGATGACACAGCTGAACGATGCCGAGCAAGACTCGTAGCTAAAGGTTATTCTCAAAAATATGGAGAAGACTATGATGAAACATTTGCTCCAGTTGTCAAACATACTACAATAAGAACTTTGTTTGCAGTTGCAGAAATGAAACAAATGGAACTGAAACATCTGGATGTAAAGACAGCATTTTTGAATGGAAGCTTAACAGAAGATATTTACATGGAACAACCTCCAGGATTCAAAGATGAAAGTAACCCAAACATGGTGTGCAAATTACAGAAAAGTATATACGGTTTAAAACAAGCTGTTAAAGTGTGGAATGATAAAATCACAGAGGTGCTCAGAAATGAAAAATTTAAAAGAAGCAAAGCTGATCCTTGCCTGTACACAAAAAGACTAATGGTCAGATGGATCTATGTACTCATATATGTTGATGACATTTTAGTTCGTTTTGAAAAAGAGATAAAGAGGACATACTAAAAATCCTGAATCAACATTTCGAGATCAAAGACTTGGGAAATGTGAAACCGTACTTAGGAATGAAAATAGAAAGAGAAGAAGATGGAAGTTTCCTACTTAATCAAAATCACATGATTCAAGACATATCCGAAACATTTGGATTGAAGGATGCAAAACCAGCAAAGTCTCTAATGGAAACTAATTATCTTAAAGAGATGAGTAGTGAGAAAAATGTGTTACCAAATAATGAAGAGTACAGAATGGCGATAGGAAAATTACTGTATCTAGCGACTGTTACAAGGCTAGACATTGCAGCAGAAGTAGGAATTCTGAGTAGAAAAGTGTCCAAGCGAAATAAAGCGGATTGGAATGCTGTGAAGAGAGTAATAAGTTATTTGAAATGAACCAGCAATGTTAAACTGAAACTGCCTACAAGTGATGAATGCATTTTATCTGTATACGTTGATGCGGATTGGGCTGGAGATCCAACTGACATAAAATCTACCAGTGGCTATCTTTTCTTTCTCTCAGGTGGACCAATTAGTTGGACTAGTAAAAAACAATCAATAGTAATGCTGTCATCAACAGAAGCAGAATATGTTGCAGCAGCACATGCGCGTCAAGAAGTTCTATGGTTTTAGACAATTGCTAACAGACCTAGGACAAGCACAGTTGGAACCAACAAAAATAAATGAGGACAATCAGGGATGTCTTGTTCTTGCTCAGATGGAAAGAGTTAACCCAAGAACCAAGCACATTGATGTGAAGTATCATTTCTTGAGGGACCATCAGGAACAAGGAATCCTGAAATTAGAATATTGTCCAACTGAAGATATGACAGCAGACATTTTCACAAAGGCATTGAATGCTGAAAAACATCAGAGAATAATGAAGAAATTAGGTTTGACTGAATAAGTCCTTACTGTTGAGAAAGGGTGTTGGTATATGCAACAGTTGTGGACTTCTTTGTTTGTGTGAAGGGGGACTTTATGCTGATCTGAAAGTAGATGGCGATGTTGTGTAAAGTTTCCTTGTTTACTGTATTGTAAAAGAAAAAAAAGTCTCTCTTGTACTTTCAGTTTTGTTCTTACTTCCTGGTGCAGTACTGAGTGACTGCGCATTTTTTCCTTTACCTCATGTTCTGAGAAGTAAAAGCTTGTTATCCCATGTAATCTGCTCTGTGAAGTTTCTACCGCAACTGTGGGTATCCAGAAGCTGTGCAACACCAATGATGTTTCATTTGAGAATTCCAGTGAATTTTGGGATACTCACACGGGACAACATCAGGAGTCAGAGGCTGCGGACCTTTTAACAAAGCGTCATCTGTGACCTGTGTTTCAGGGGATGGGCTAGTCATTGCTTGCTTCGTGGTCTCCTTACAATTTCTACTGAGAGTGCTCTCTCCTTCTGGCTTGTCATTTCTCTCTAGAATAAGGCGCTAAGCTGAAATGCGTTGGTCTATCTGCACTGTCTCCTGGAATTTTCTTGGTGACCTGCTACTACAGTTTTTAAATTGTTCTAAATAAACTTTTTGCATTTTTATATATAACCTTTTTGGGCTTCTCTTTGCTATATTGTTCTCTCCTTCTGGCTTGTCATTTCTCTCTAAAGCTGGCAAGGGAGCGCACTGTGAATTCAAAAGAATATAGCACAGGAAGCTCATAGTGAGAATACGTCAGAATTTACAACCGACACATTATCATTAGAGTAAGGACTAGCCCAGCCCTGAAACAGACGTCGCTGATGCCGCTTTGTTTTTGGGAGGCAGCAGAGGCTACGGAGGTGACTGCAGCCTCTGCCCCCTGATGAGGGCTCATTTGAGTATCTCAGCATGCATTGGGAGTTCTCAAACAAAATTCCATTGGAAGTTTAAAAAAAAGAGGCAAGAAGTCAGACTGGGGAGGATACGTTAGGGAATTTGTAATTAAAGTGAGCTATAGTGTACAGCCGACAGCTGCTGCATTTTCACCCGTAGGAGGATGCTAAATTCACTTATAGCTCAGGTCAGTTTTAAGTCATATTGGTGGTCACTCAGTGGTTAATCTTTAATTCATATGGACTATATCATCTATAATGTTTGCAGTTATAAATCAATTATATATCTTTTATTATAATATTGATACATTGTTTTAAACTGTTAGAGTAATGGTAGATAGGCATAGAAAGTCTGACTAACAAGATTCATCTGAATAGATGCTGTGCAGGACTATCATCCCATAATTTACATAGGTTTAGCCTTGGACCTTATGTAGTAGGGTTGTCTTGCAGACCTGTGATGGTGAGGCAGGGAAGGTATTTTAGAAAGGTATGCAAGATGATAAAAAAGGGGAATTGTGAAAGAAATTGCTACATTTCCTTTTCATTTTGATTTTTGTTTCCTGAATATTCTTTAGTGGCGTTATCTTATGTCTGCACTTCATCCTTGTTTGTACTATATTGTGCAATATTTGGCTTTGACTGGATGGGAGTTTGGCTTCTGAAGTGAAGATAAAATTTCCCTTTTGAGATGGAACAATGAGAAACTCCAGGCTTCTATTCGGCCAAGGACAAACTATTTACGCTGGTATTTGAGACGTACAGTAGTTCAGGTGCCATAAAGACAATCCATCATCTCACAAAATCAGTATTTCTGCCAAATCATTGTCTTACCAATACTCATGCAAATAGTTATGCAACCATTATGCAATCTCTTATGTAACCAAGCCACCCCTATAAAAAGATGGGCTTATGTTAGTATAAATGAGACTTTCACAGTGACTCCCCGGCACCTGCGCAATAGAACACTGCTGCACTGTACTCAGCCAAACGGGCCTGGGAGGAAACAAAGCTCGCTCCCCGTGAGCTGCGCTTTGCGCATGCGCCGGGAGGTGAGGGGGAAAAAAGCGCATGTCACAGGGCCCTGTGACGTGCAGGGAGGGGGGGAAATATGGTAAACATGTACATAGGCGGGGAATTGGTGGAAGAACAAGCAGATGGGCGAAGATAGCTTGGCATCCGGGGGACACCAAGCCTGTGAAAAACCAAGGAGATAAAACTACATTTCTCTGCATTCAGACCTCTACCATGGGCCATACAGGTATGTATAGATTTACTTTTCTATACTCTGTATGCCCATAGTAGAGGTCTGGTAACTCCAAAGTGGTGACAGATTCCCTTTAAAAACCACCAATACACATTAAAACATCAGTCATAAAGAGGCCTCATTCCTGATCGGCGATTAGGAATAAGTGTATAGCACCTGCAAGTGAGCAAAATTCTCATGAGTGACAGCTGTATACGAAAACTGACACCCTGCAGCTTCGGCCCCTACCGGTTTTGGAAACGATCGGGCCCAATTAACCCCTTTCCACTGTCAATTGCGACAACAGCACCTAAGTTGTTAAAAGGGGTTTTAAAGATTCCGTTTGATACCATCGCCCCCCCCGTGATCCTAATCGCTGATGGTGATAATTGCCATGGTACCCCAAGGTCATCTGATGACCCCACAGTACGGTGGTTTGTTGATTCTGCTATAAGCAGGGCCTAACAGGCTGTGTCAGTGAGTCACTGGCACGTCTTACGCACTGCAGTACAAGAGTAAACTTATTATTTCTGTGCTAAAAGGCTCAACGTATAAAAGTACTTAAAGTGTACGTTAAATGGTGGAAGGCAAAAAAATGAAACATCTCTTGGTTTCTGCGCTTCTCCCCAAACATACAATAAAAAACAATTAAACCAATTAAATAAGCCTTCACCCAGTTCCTTGGACAAAAAAATAAATAGAAAAGGTTACCAGTCTCAGAAAATAGTGACAATAACCTTTTTTGTTAAAGAAGGTTCTGAATTTTCTTAACTATTAAAATAAACCTCTCATGTTAAAAAAAAATGCTATTAACCTGCAGATATGGGGTAACTCTGCATGTTAATAGCGTTCTAAAGCTGTCCGGTGCCCACACTGAGAGCCCTGCAGCCGGGAGGAAATTAACTTTATTCCTCTCTTCAGCCTCGGGCTTTCAGTCATACTGGTGCGGCCGGTGTAGCTTCCGTCATAGTGAGTGGTGGCTGAAACCACGCCCTGGCACTGACTGACAGCCGGCTCAACATTAGAGCTCAGGTTTAGAGCTGGCTGTCAAACAGTGCCGGGGCGCAGCTACAGCCATCGCTCATTATGCACTGAGCAGCGACTGAAGCTGCACTAGCCATACCCCTATGGTTGAAAGCCTGAGGCTGCTGCAAAGAATAAAGGTAATTCCCTTCTGGCAGCGGGGCTCTCAGTGCGTGAACCAGGCAGCTTTAGAACGCTATTAACCTGCAGATTAACCTCATATCTGCAGGTTAATAGCTTTTTTTACATGACTGTTTCCCCTTAAAATATAAAAAGTTTGGTATTGTAATCATACTGACTGGGAGAATCATATTACCAAGTAAATTTTGCTGCAGAATGACTTCTGTAAAAACAATCCCCAAAAAACAGTGAAGAAATTGCATTTTTGTCACCATTTCACCCCACTTGGATTTGTTTTCCCATTTAACAGAACATTATATGGTAAAAAGTTGTCATTAAAAACTACAACTCATCCAGTTTTTTGATCTTACAGTTTCCCTTTAACCCCTTAACGATGAATGATGAACATAGCACTTCATGAGCAAGTGTCAGTTCCCGCATCATGACGAGCTATGTCCATCATGAATTTAAGCGGTCACTGTGTGAAATCAAACAGTGACTGCTCCATGCAGACAGCTTCCACTGACAGAAATGCAGGGACCCATTTCATTGATCCCGCTCTCTGATTGCTGTTAGAGAAATTGCACAACAAATTATATAGCCCATTTTCTCCTGTTACCCTTGTGAAAATGCAAAATTTGGGGCTAAATCGAAATTTTTGTGGGAAAAAGTTCAATTTTAATTTTTTTCCTTGCACATTGCTTTAATTCCTGTGAAGCACCTGCAGGGTTAATAAACTTATTGAATGTGGCTTTGAGCACTTTGAGGGGTGCAGTTTTTAAAATGGTGTCACGTTTGGGTCATTTGTCATATAGACCCCTCATAGTCACTTCAGATCTGATGCGCTCCCTACAAAAAAATAGTTTTGTAAATTTTGTTTGAAAATTGAGAAATTGCTGGTCAACTTTTAACCCTTCTAAATTCCTAACAATAAAAAAATGGTGTTTCAAAAATGATGCTGTATGGAGGACCATGACAGGTGCATTATATTATATGGAGGACCAGGGCAAGTGCATTATATTGTATAGAGGAAAATGGGGGTTCATTATATTGTATGGAGAACCATGGGGGGTGCATTATATTGTATGGAGGACCATGGGGGTGCATTATATTTTATGGTAGACCATGGGGGGTGCATTATATTGTATGGAAGACCATGGGGAGTGCATTATATTCTATGAAGGACCATGGGGGTGCATTATAATGTATGGAGGACTATGGGGAATGCATTATACTATATGGAGGATTATGGGGGGTGCATTATGCTATATGGAGGATCATGGGGCGCATTATACTATATAGAGGATTAAGGGGGTGCATTATCATAGAATGGTAGAGTTGGAAGGGACCTCCTGGGTCATCTGGTCCAACCCCCTGCTCAAAGCAGGATTCACTAAATCATCTCAGACAGATGTCTGTCCAGCCTCTGTTTGAAGACGTCCATTGAAGGGGAACTCACCACCTCTTGTATCAGCCTGTTCCACTCATTAATCAAACTAACTGTCAAAAAGTTTTTTCTAATATCTAATCTGTGTCTCCTCCCATTTAGTTTCATCCCATTGCTTCCAGTCTTTCCTTGTGCAAATGAGAATAAAGATGATCCTTCTACAATGTGACAGCCCTTGAGATATTTGTAGACAGCTATTAAGTCTCCTCTCAGTCTTCTTTTTTGCAAGCTAAACATTCCCAAATCCTGCAACCGTTCCTCATAGGACATGGTTTGCAGACCAGTCACCATTCTGGTCGCTCTTCTCTGAACTTGCTCCAGTTTGTCTATGTCTTTTTTAAAATGTGGTGCCCAAAACTGTACACAGTATTCCAGATGAGGTCTGACCAAAGAGGAGTAAAGACCGATAATGACTTCACGTGATCTAGACTGTATGCTTCTGTTAATACATCCCACTATATGGAGGATTATGAGGGGTCGCATTACATTATATGGAAGACTATGTGGGGGACCATTTTAATATTTGGAGGGCTATGTGGGGGGCCATTATACTGTATGCAAGAAAGTATACAGCATGAAGGTTTGCATGGGGTCCATCATACTGTGTGGAGGGCTGTGTGGGGGCCATTATACTGTTTACTGTTTGGAGGGCCATTATATAGTATGGGGCAATTAAACTGTATGTAGACCCATTATCCTGCATGGAGGGCTGTGTGAGGGCCACAGTTGGGGGATTATACTGTGTTAGGGTCACCATACTTTACCTTAGGAATTGAGGTGGGGTACAGTTGAGTCATTATACTGTGCATGTGGAGGCTAATGTGGAGGAATTCACTGTGGGGGTATCATATTGTGTTTGGTGGGCACTTTTGTTGGCATTATACTTTATGGGGGCACTGAAAGAGGAATCTAAGACTTCAGCAGGAGGAAAATGACTATACAAAGGCTGAAAAGTTGTGAGATATGGTCTTCTGTGACGCTGACAATTATTTTTTTTTTGGGAGGGTGGACCCAATTAGAATTTCTGCTATGGGGCCCCATGATTTCTATGTACGCCCCTGGCTATTGCTAAAGCTCGGCTTTTTACCTGAGAACCATTGCAGACAGCTATTGGCTTGTCTACAGTAAACAGAGGAGAGAGACCGAGCATGCATGTCCAGCAGCACTAAGCACATTAACTGCGCCTGCACATTGATATACACTTTGAACACAAGAGGGTGCCATACTATATATTTAAATGAAGAAAATGACTGCATAATTGATGTTTATAACAACATGTAAATGCATATAACTCCTATTAACTATTTTTTTTCTAACATGAGATACCTACATAAGAGATATGAACACCTGTAGGGGAAAATGTAAATTTGCAACAAAGTATATATAAAGTAAAACACCTTTATAAATCAAATGTGTTTATCATATACATCACTGTATTATATAGAGTTTATAACAAAACGGGAAATTTTTAAAATGTTTTCATCCACCATTGAAGCTCGAGCAGGCATTAAAATATGTGTATCTGATACAATGACAGTAAGTGATGGTGGTACATATAATCCTTTACTTGTTCCATCAATAAACAGAGGTCCAATGAAATGTAAAACAGGGCCGAATGGAGTTTTCACTTTCCAGTATGAGCAAAAAGTGTCCCAGACCACAGAATATTTTTCATTGTTCGAGCTAAAAACCCATATATATTCTCCTTTTTGGAACCCAAATGACTTCGGGGAGAATCTGATGTAAATGCATGGTTAATTCTTTCCCATATCAACTTCATTGGCCAACATGCCTCATCAAATGCCGCCATCTGTACGAAATCCATCTCTGTATTGATTTCTGATGTCTTCTTTCTGTAATGTCTTCAGAAGTGTTAAATTGGTATTGATAATAAAGCATGTCTGGAATTAAAAAAAAAAAATTCATGATGAAAGACGCAATCCAGCTACTATACCCCTCACCAAGTTTATCACACTCTGCAATTCTTTTATATAAAATTTACTCAGTTTCCTGCAGTTAAGCCCCATCTTTGCTTCTCTTTAGCCTCGGATTTCACAAAGAAGTTTTTCTTGTATACTTTGCTATCAGTACCATGATGCATCAGCACAGCATCACATGAGCATCCACAGCCAGGATCATCTGAGCCTCTAGGAAGGACATGGTAATTATCCTCCACTCTGCATTCCCTAGATAGGTTAACATAAGTAAACAGTCAGAGCTGTTTAGTCATCATCAGTAGCTGTGATATGAACTCATGTGCCTGCTTTATGAGACTGTGCTGTAATGAAGATTGTTGCTGTAATATCCCTGAACTGCACTGGCCGTGCTTAAGATTAAATCCCACTGTTAAACTGTTGAAAAAGACTCTTGTCAGATGTGTCTGGTCAGCAACTGAATCTATCATGTGCCTGAGAGAAGCTGCAGCCTATGGTCATCCTGAGTAACAGTTCCTCCAGGATTCCAATGAATTTATGAAACCCGTCTCGCCCTATCTGAACCTAGCGGTGTGCGTGTAACATTGGTGGCCCATATGGGGAGGACTGAGCGGGGATTAATGTCTAGAGGGAGAAGAGGAAAAATGTCTGGAAAAATACAGCAGCACAGCACCTCAACTTAACTCTGCTACACCACTTAAAGGGGACCATCCCTAAAGAAAACTCACTAGCAGCAATGGATGTTGAAATACAAATAGACAGAATTAGTGAGCGGTTTCTTCAGTTAACCTGCGAAGAATTAAGAACAGTAGCATATAAAGATGTCAGAAGAACAGATTTCTAAAGCACACAACCGCAGGCAACTGTTAGCTGCCATTAATGCAAAAATGGATGAGCTGGGGGAGAAAGAAGCTGAAGACGTCATGGGGACATGCCTCCAGGAGCTAACACAGTTTCTAACCAGGTTGAAGTTGGAGGATGGAGGGACGGCACCAATTACCAAAAGCGGGAATCTCTGTCCGCAGACTGAACTACGGGAATTGAAAGAACAACTCAAAACCCTAACAACAGCCCTGCAGGAATCGACCAAAATCTCTTAACGGGTGACAGACTCAGACAGAACCTTTAACCTGCTCGGGTTAGATAAATCAGGAAGACAGTCCTCTCTAACACCACAAATCACCATAAGTAAAGAATTCAAGATCCTGGGAAAGATTGGAGAGTGTGAACAGAAAGAGAAACTGTCTTATATGAACTTGTTTCACCAGATTGATGCAGGCTTACAGAAAGGCTACCAGCCAGATGAAATCGTTGAGGGGGTGGTGAAGTGATCAGCCCAGGAATGAACCTCTGTAGTATGCTAGAAATGAAGAGTCAATTGACCTTGCAACAACTGAAGATGATTTTAAAAGGGCACTATAAAGAAGAGAGTACTTCAGAATTGTTCCACCGACTCATTAACCTCTCACAGAAAAATAATGAATCACCCCAAAGTTTCTTGTGCAGAGAAATTGAACTGAAGGATAGACTGTTGTTTGCATCCAGAGATGTAGAAGCGGACGAGAGGTTTGATGCTGGACTAGTCCAGAAGAAGTTCTTGAGATCATTGGGAACAGGGTTAATCAGTACATACATCAAGTCGCAGCTGAAACAGTACCTAGAAGATCCTGGCATTCTGGACAAAATCCTAATTGAACAAATGAATGAGGCAGCTAGTTTGGAGTCAGAGAGCGAACAAAAGATAAAGAAAGGCTCTGCTCCTAAATCAAAAAATATCACAGTAAAAGACAAATTCCTTACCAACACCAGGTCAGATTACATGGAGGGGGTGGCTGTGTAGTATTATACGTGCACACGCACACCGATGGAGCTTGCATATTTTTAATGTTTAATGTTAGGACTCGCAAGTATGGGGACCCTTGATGCTGGGTTGCGAGCTTGCGTATTTTGGTCAAAATATCGACCCTTACCTCATGTGGTGTATTTATCTTATACACTATTTTTCATCTTTTTTACACATTTTTGTGCAGGATGCAGCCAGGCCTCTTTAGTGTTGGCTGGGTAAATTGGGGCGTCTGTCCTGTGGGGGTGCACGTATATAGTGCTGGGCAGCCCCCCTGATCTAATAGTATGGGCGTCATCAATAGGCTGCAAGCCAGACACTGTGCATCACACATATCTGAGTGATTGGTGCCCTATGCAAACTCCATCGGTGTGCATGTATAATACTACACAGTCACCCCCTCCATGAATTGGTAGGTTAGTGAGTGGCTGTCTGCCTCAGTATTTTGCACATGTGCTGCCCCGGCCTTTATCATGGAGGCTTGCTGCATCCTGCAATGCCTTGGTAATCAGACCTGGTGTTGATAAGGCATTATCTTATACTGTGATGTTTTTTTAAATTAGCTTCTAAATCACCAAAATGAGTCAGCTGAGGTTGGAGACCCCCAGTGGCCAGTCTGAAGATAATCATGGAGACCCTCCAGTGCCACCTCCGAGAGGGAACCTTAAAGCACCAACAAAAGAGAGGACCGCCAGCGCTGACTGGGAAGAAGTAATAGGAGAACTGCGAGCTGAGTTGATTGAGATGAAAAAGTTGATTCATTCCAGAACAGAACCTGCATCCCTCAGACCCAGGAGTGGGTTCCAAAACAGAAGATACCCGGCTTGTGAAGCGTGCCGTTCATCAAATCAGAGTACGGTATGTGTACACTGACTAAGATGTGGTGAGGAAGGACATTATGCCAAGGAATGCCAATGGTCATGGTCTTTTGGGTTAAAAGACAGGAGGTTGCCAGAGAGGGGCGACTGGTAACCACGACACAGAGGAGGTCCCAGAAGCAAATCCAAATCTCACCAAACCCCAGAACGGCATATGAGCTAAAACAGCTGCGTCATTACTATCCCCAAGTGTGTTTCCGTCTACAACAGCTGCAAGAGAGACAGGGGCATCAGTTACTTAATGCCCAGTGTGGAGGTCAAATGATGAACTCCTGGGAGGAGGATTCCTCGGTCAGTAAAGATAGCATCATCGGCCTAATCAGCGAAAGATGCTTTATATAGTGCCAGCTAGATGGACTCCTGATAACAGCACTGTGGGACACAGGAGCCCAAGCGAGCCTTTTAAATGAAGAATGGAGAAGGCGCTACCTGCCACATACGTGCCTTCAAACTCTTAGGACCAGTGGAACTCCACGGCAAAGCAGTCAACCTGACCGAAGTCCCTTTCATAGGCTGGGTGGAAGTGACTTTCCAACTGAGGGCCACGAACAACAGCAACACCATTGAGCTTTTGGTACCTTTTCTCGTGACCAGTGATCAGAACGTGGAAGAGGATCCTATCCTGGGTTATAATGTAATCAGTGAGGTCATCATGAAACACAAGTCAGTGACGCTGGTGGTGGATGCAACTGTCACATTGCTTGCCATACCCAATGTCGTGGTGGAAAATGTGATTCATAGAGTAAAGAAAGCACAGAATACAATGAACCTAAAAGAAGTCAAGGTAGGCTGGCGCCCAAACATCATTCCTGCAAACCAAATGGTGGGGGTGAGGTGTGGAGTCCAGGTAGAACTGGTAAGAAAAGTTCAGAAAAGACTGTTCATGCCAAAAGACTCATCAGAACTTCCGGAAGGCCTAGTTCAAGGTGAGACTGTGCTTACCATTCCTACTGGTGGGTTTACTCGAGTGAAAGTACCGGTGATGAATACTACGAAACAAGGGATCCAAAGACTGTGTTGGGTCACATTGAAACCGTTAAAACTGTATATTCAGCCAGTGTGAGACCCGCCCACGGGTCTACCATGAATTCAGTCTCCCCACCAAGGAACAGGAGTTGACCAGGGGAGGAAATTGCACGACCCACCTCGGGGTCCTGGGATCCCCCAGTACCCCTAGAACACTTGTGTGCTGAAGATAGAGCGGTAGCAAAACAGATGCTGAGAGAAGAGTGTCATGCATTCTCCAAAGATGACTCTGATATAGGCGGTATCCCGTTGGTGCAGTTGGAAATCAATTTGAAAGACATGACCCCAGTAACCAGAAGTTACATGTCTGTGCCAAAACCATTACACCGTGAAGTGAAAGAGTATTTACAAGATCTAATCAACAGAGTTTGGGTCCAAAAGTAAAAGCCGTCTTATTCCTCTCCTATTCTTTGTGTTAGGAAGAAGGACGGTACGTTGAGACTCTGCTGTGATTACCGGGAACTAAACCGAAAGTCAGTACCTGATCAGCACCCGATACCACAGATTCAAGATATGCTGGATAACCTATCAGGAAGTACCTGGTTCTCTGTCCTCGATCAGGGTAAAGCATACCATCAAGGGTTTGTTGAAGAGTCCAGTAGACCTTTGACAGCATTCATCACACCATGCGGGATATACGAGTGGATCTGCATACCGTTTGGGCTCAGTTCAGCTCCAGAAAAATTCCAGAGGAGCATGGAGACATATTTAGAAGGATTGAGGGATAATATCTTCCAGCTGTACTTGGATGACAATGTGGTACACAGAAAAACTTTCTGGGAGCATGTTGAACACGTGAGGACCGTATTACAACGATATCAAGTCAACAATATGGAGTTAAGTTGACCCCCAAAGAAGTGTGAACTGTTCAAAAGGCAAGTCCGATTTCTAGGGAAAATTGTGTCCGGAGAAGAATATACCATAGACCCAGCAGAAATCGCTCTGGTACCGGCCTTAAAAGACAAGCGGCCCTCAACTGTCGGGGAGTTGAGGTAGATATTATTATTCCCCTCCTACTGTCGTACTTACGTTCGGAACTTCTCCAGGATTGCCGCCCCACTATACCTCCTCTTGGTGGGGGGGGGGCGACAGAGTCAACAACACCCACGGAGAAAAAGAAGAATGCGGGTAGAACTGGGCTTAAAAGAAGCAACGCCGTTTCATCCCAAAAGCCCATTCTCTGGACAGCAGACCACCAGGAGGTATTGGAAGAACTAGTAGACTACCTGGTAAAACCACCCATCTTGGGATATCCTGATTTCAACTTACCGTTTGTTCTTCATTGTGACGTTTCTCAAGTTGGACTGGGAGCTGCCCTGTATCAGCATCAAGATAGAAAATTGAGAGTCATCGGTTAAGGTTCTAGAACGTTGACAGACGCCGAGAAGAATTACCATCTACATTCCGGAAAATTGAAGTTCCTGGAGTTGAAATGGACTATCTGTGAACCATTTAGAGATTATCTCTACTACAGCAAAGAGTTTGAGGTATACACTGACAACAACCCTTTGACCTATGTCCTCACTACAGCCAAACTGAATGCAACAGGTCAGAGATGAGTCGCTGAACTAGCTGACTTCAATTTCAGCATCAAGTACAGGCCAGGAAAATGCAAGGCGGATGCTGACAGATTGTGGAAAATCCCACTAGAGCCTGATCAGTTCATGCAAGAAAGCTCAGAGGAAGTCAGTTTGGAAGCAATTGAGAGCACTGCCCAAGCAGTACAAGCTTATCAAAAGGACAACACACCATTGTGGTGTCCGTTGACGGTGGAAACCACCATAAAAGCGAGAGAACAAGATTACCCCCTGTCTATTCAACGACTACCAAAAGGAAAAATCCATAGAGCACAACGGGAAGATCAGATAAATGGTAGAATACTACTTTATGTGGACCAAAATTGGTTTCCAAGTAAATGGGAGAGAGATAATGAGTCACCAGCAGTATCTGTTTTAGTTAAAGAATGGATGAAGCTCTACCTCAGTGAAGACGGTATCCTGTATCGTAAAGGAGGTCAAAACCGGCAGTTGGTACTACCCAGAGTATTTCGTAGATTGGTCTTAAAAGAACTCCATGAAAACATGGGACACCTGGGAGTGGAAAGGACAACAAACTTGATCCGTGAACGTTTCTTCTGGCCGTACATGCAGTGAGATATTGAGAGATACGTGACCAGGGAGTGTGGGGGTCTGAAAGATAAACGTCCCAACACATCAACCCGGGCACCTATGGGCAACATCCAAACTACGTATCCGTTTGAGATGGTCTCAATAGACTTTCTACATCTCGAGACGTGCAAGGGTGGTGACGAATACATCTTGGTGGTGATGGACCATTTTACTTGATTTGCTCAAGCATATGTCACCACCAATAAAGCGGGTCGAACAGCAGCAGAGAAGATCTTCAATGATTTTGCTTTGAGGTTTGGGTTCCCTACGAGGTTACACCATGACCAAGGAAGAGAATTTGAGAACCAGATCTTTGCCAAGATAGGAAAGTACTGTAGGATTCAGAGATCCCACATAATGCCCTATCACCCAGAGGGTAATGGACAAGTGAAACGTTTTAGTAGGACATTATTGTCGATGTTGCGCACTTTAACAGCTGACGAGAAGAAAGACTGGAAGAGTTCTCTGTCAAAAGTGGTACATGCCTATAACTGTACAAAGAGCAATGCAATGGGTTACTCACCCTTCTTTCTATTGTACGGTCAATCGCCAAGACTGTCAATCGACATCATGTTCGATACTCCAGTATCAGAGACTTACAGAACATATCCAGAGTTTGTTCGGAAATGGAAGGAACGGATGGCAGAGGGATACAACATAGCGTCCAAAGTGGTTACGCAAGGACAGAGCAAGAGCAAGGAGTACTATGACTGAAAATGTTATGGAGCAGAATTGGCACTGGGAAGCCGTGTGCTAGTCAAGAACAAAAGGCGGTCCGGGAAAACTTTGTTTGTACTGGGAAGACAAGGTGTATGTGGTCGTAAGGAGGAAAGCCGATGACAGTCCAGTGTATGAAATCCGATTGGAAACCAGAATAGTCCATCGGAATTTACTACTACCCTGTGATTATCTCCCACCACAACAAAACTTTCCAGAAGTAGAACAACATCGTCCGAGATCGACTAAGGGACCACCACAGACTGAAGCTCCGAAGATGGATAGTGATCTTGAAAGTTCACATGAAGAAGAACACACCGTTGTATTTCTCGGACCGGCAAGGAGAGGGATGTACCATCCTCAGGAGAGTGAAGTAAGTCCCCAGGCTCCAGAGTTTGTACCAAGGAGTACAGATATAGTCCAATTCAGATTTGATGATCTAACACCGTTCACTGAAGAGACCGATCGACACTTAGGAGTAGCAGAATTACCAGACCAGGTGGAAACGAACGATTCAAGAGAAGTACAGTAACTTACAGAGGCAGTTCCAAGATCATTTGAGGAAGTTCGAGAAATGAGTGTGGCAGAAGAAACTCCTGCAACCGAGGAACCCGTGGTATCTGAGGAACAACCTACCAGGAGGATGTCGACTCGAGAAGTGAGGAGGCCTGTGATGCTGACATATGAGACACTCGGTGAACCGAGTCAAGTGCCAAGGACTGTCCATTGGAAACAGGT
Source organism: Phyllobates terribilis (assembly GCF_046119375.1). Lineage (NCBI taxonomy): Eukaryota > Metazoa > Chordata > Amphibia > Anura > Dendrobatidae > Phyllobates > Phyllobates terribilis. The sequence goes on along the minus strand of NW_027363612.1, from coordinate 140,311 downwards.
ATTTCTGCCTACGGACCAGGTAAGCTCACTTGAGTGGTATTCACCACCGAGAGACATTATGGACAATGTTACCTGGTGGAAAGACTTGTTTTGGCCTAGTGAGAGAGAGAGCTGGTTGAAGACGTATGAAAACCTCCAGCGGAAGAGATGCTGATTGTTTTAATTGTGTATTTCTTTCAGGAGTTCTACAAGCAAAAGGTCGTAAGAACAGGTTGTTATTGATGTTTGTAAATTTTATGCCAATATGACAATGCCAATTTGTATATAAAGTTATTCAACTTTTAGCACTGTCTCAGAATTGGTCAGCTTGACCAATTAAAACGAATATCGAGAACGACATTAAAAAAGAAGGGAAAGTGTGACATGCAGAAATAGTGCTGTTGCTTCAAAAGGATCCAGCAACTATAAGAGTTAACACAGTCACAAGAGACAGGGAGTGGTTAGCAGAGCCCCAGGGGGATTGTGGGGAACTTGTTTACTATTCTGGCTGCAGCCAAAGGGAGAAGTGGTATGTGATCTGTATCTCACAGAAGTGCAGGAAAGAGAACAGGATTCAAGTCTAGGGTGAAACTCAACACAGGTCAGATACCTTGCACTGTTAGTTCAGGAAATCTACCATCGGGCAGGAAGATAAGGAATGGAAGGAATTGTGTCACAGAGATCATCTTCCTCATCAAACCCTCCCCCCTCCATCTCCATGCAGAATAAAGAATGTTGTGTACTAGTGAGTCCTTGTGAAGGAAAAGCCTGCTGTTTACGTATAGAAGTGTGCTGCCAAGAGATCTAATTTGTGCTGAATTATGCTACTGAAGAGACTGAGGTTCCTGTGCCTGCTTTATGAAACTGTGCTGTAATGAAGATTGTTGCTGTAATATCCCTGAACTGCACTGGCCATGCTTCAGATTAAATTCCACTGTTAAACTGTTGAACAAGACTCTTGTCAGATGTGTCTGGTCAGCAACTGAATCTATCATGTGCCTGAGAGAAGCTGCAGCCTATGGTTGCCCTGAGTAACGGTTCCCCCAAGATTCCAATGAATTTATGAAACCCGTCTCGCCCTATTTGAACCTAGTGTCGTGCGTGTAACAAAAGCCTAGTTTTGTTGGTTGGCTCTGTCAGGCACTGTAGTAAGGGCACTAGCAGCAGCTATCTCAGTCATAGCAAATTTAAAGATGTGAATAATGTGTGGGAGCATTGAGCTCAGGACCTTTTTCATACTGACTCCGGGATAGTGATGATTTTGTAAAGGTGTCAGTTGTGTCAGCCAGACCTGGAGATTATCTGTGAACGAATGCATGGTCAGCAAGGCTACAGCATGTTAGAGAGGTGGTAGCTAGAGAGAGCCCCCTTAGGCTGCGTGCCCACGATGCCCACAATGTTTTTTAAGCACTTCCGTAGCAGCAATTCCGCCGTGGAAACGCTTAAAAAACGCTTGGTAGAAGGTCTGCAATGTTCCCCAATGATAATCCGCATTTGCTGAGCACATGCTGGGAAATTTCCGCTGCAGATTATCATTGCGGAAAAATCCGCAGCACTACCATTAATTTTGCGGAATCGCGGCGTTTTAGCCACCATTGACTTGTATTGGACCGCATAACATCCGCATGACTACATGTGCACATGCGGATATTATGCGGTTCAATGCGCAGATGGTACCTGTGTCTGGAGAAGAGGAGACTCCCTTTCAGTCCCGGGTACCATACTACCTGTAGTTGAAAAAGAATTAAAATAAAAAATAAACATATACTCACCTTCTGATGGCCCCCGGTCTCCTTCTCCGGTGTCTTCGGCTGCTCGCGGTGGTAAAAGGACCTTCCATGATGTCATTTAGTCATGTGACCTGTCACATGACTAAATGACGTCATGGAAGGTCCTTTTACACCACCGCGAGCCGCTGAAGACACCGGACGCAACGGAGAAGGAGATCAGGGGCCAGGTGAGTATATGTTTTTTTTTTATTTTTCACCATTTGTATTCTTTTTTTTACTATTGATGCTGCATTTGCAGTATCGTAACTTGGTCACACTATATAAATCCATGCCGTTTGCATGGATTTATAGTGTGACCAAGTTGTCAAGCACTTTTCCAAGTGATGCTAAAATCGCTTAGAAAAGTGCTTCACAACTCGCATGCGAAATCGCATGTTAAAAAAGCTTCACTTACGCTTCTACCTGGCAGAAAAAACGCATGTAAAATCCGCATGCGTTTTTTCTGCCAGAGAGATGCAGAAACGCTCAGGAAAAATCCACAGCATTTCTGCATCATGGGCACATAGCCTTACACTGTTTCACAAGAGTGCAACTAGGGTGCAGTGGTCACAGCGAAACACATGAGCCATGTGGCCCTATATCAGGAAGGTGGAGGTGATGTTATCAGTGTGGGATGATGTTGACAACAGACGCATGCTCAGTAGAGGAGGAACTAGCCCAGACCCTGAAAAGGACATCACTGACGGCTCTTAATTCAGGGAAAGGACAGGCGCTACTGCAATGACGGCAGCCTCTGCTCCCTGATGATGGTTTGTTTGTAAATCCCAGTATGCACTTGGGGTTCTCAAACGAAGCAACGTGAAACAGGAAGAAGATAAAAAAAAAAATAAAAAAAAGGAGTCAGATAGTCTAGTGAACAATAGGGATTTTTTAAGTAATGTATATTAGAAAAGAGATTAGGTAATGACATTAACCCCTTCACGACCTATGACGTTAATGTACTTCAAAGGTCATGTCCCTGACTTTAATGCAGGCTCATATGCCGAGCTCGGATTTTTCACAGCAGATAATGGCTGATTTAAGCCCAGATTCGGTTGGTCAAGACCCAAACCCCAGTCTTCACCAGTCAAGATGCCGCAGGTCAAGCACCGAAGATCAGACGGTGGTCATTGGATGAAGCAGGACGTCTGCCGTGCTGACGAGAAGACCCAAGTGAACCAGGCCTTTAATTCAAGCGTAGACGAACGGTACGCTCTGCACTTCAGAAACGAACGAGGGTGGCCAGTGTGAAGAACCCACTAAGTGACTCACATATGAGGCACTTGTGGCTTAGCGGAAAGTACCGGTGTCCCCCGTTAGTGCCAGTATAACAATCAAAGGCGCTTGAAGCGCATATTACAGCTACAAGCCTGGCGCTGGCAGTGACGCTCTTTGAGCTAAAGACATTAATAGTCGTTTAACTGTGAAATGAGACTGCACGCAGATAGAACATAGAGTAAGATATTGCATTTATTACACTGCTTTTATTGTCATTACTGCTAAGATTGTGTTAGTTGTCTCCATATACCTGCATCACCATGTGTTCCTATAGTTAAACGTTCTTTCTGTGGTAGGAAAATAAATAGCTTTGGTTAACTATCCCTGCATCCTCACTATCTGCATCATTACATCTAGATCATTTCACCCGATAAATGAGCATTTAGCTTGTTTATTGTGTGTGATTGGCTGCCTCTTTAGAAGGGACTGAAAGCTGTATTTTAGGTGTAAATGCAGCTTTCAGTCCCCCATACATAAGTCTAAAGTCGGTCGACGCATTCATATCAATAAGTATGCCTTACACTCTAATATGTGTGGTGCCCCTGAGGGTTCAGTCGCCACAGAGGTACTGCATCTCACCCAGAGGTGTGGTATCTCACTCTCAGGTAAGGAAGGAGTACAGCCCGGGACCCTAACACCTGCATCCAACACATCCACTTCAGTAGGGCAGGGCGAGATTGCTCCTACGGGAGTGCACAGTCCCTGGCTGGAGTGGTGGGGAACCTAGCGAGGGGGAACCATGTAGTGGGTGTGAGTGGAGGACGTAGATCAGGGGAGCACTGGTGAGGGAGTGATATAAAAGAGGGAACCATCTTAGAAAGACAAGCCAGTCAGAGGAGGAGAGTGTGTGGAGCAGAGGCTCTGCAGGAGCTCTGCTTCGGAGGCGGGCCTAGTGAGAGGCCCAGGACTGAGAGAGGAGAGGGAGCAGGAGAAAGGCTCCAGGAACAGAAGGGATCCCAGGGGTACGGGCAGTGCTGGAGGCCACCCGTACGCCCGAATCTGCCAGGCGGTGGAGGGATCGAGCCGCAGAGGGGACCGACCCCTAAACTAGTGGAGAACTACAAGGCTCAGCTAGGGACCGGAGGCTGCTGTACTTGCAAGGTGCAGTGGCCACATCCGCAACTATGTCGCCGAAAAGGTGGCCACAGAGGGTCCAGGGGACAGCAGGTCGCCCGACAAGACCCGAGGCTACCGGATTGGGACACTGGTTGCGAGGCACAGGGCAGGAGGGCGAGAGCCAGCGCAGGAAGACGACTGAGGAAGGCACATAGAAAGGGGTCCTGTCAGACACTCTTGAATCACCTGAGGGATTGCTGAACCCCTGCCTGGTGAACGCAGCACGATGTGGGAGGTTGTAGTCCGGACCCTGTAACCGGAGGAACTTATCAACTGTAAGTAAACTCGGAAGACTGCACCCCACTGTCTCTGTGATTATTGCTGCGCCATCAACCCCTGCACTACAACGCCCAGCATAACCTATAACATCTACACTGCCCTGGAGCTGAGTTCTACCTGTGGAGAGCTACACCATCCCTGCTGCACTCACATCAGCTCCAGAGGACCTGCTCCGCAGCAGCGGCTCCCTTAGCCGCATACCACAGGTGGCGTCACGTACTTTATACAATCACTATAAATCCCCAATCAATAACCCTTTTTATTGACCGCCCTGGGTCACGGACCGGGTCACTGCCACTGTAACATCCCCCAGCATCTACCAGCCCGGCACCGGGTACCCCACGGCCCAGTGGGAGCGTCATATGTATGTGTGGCGCCCCTGCGGGTTCAGTCGCCACAGAGGTACTGCATCTCACCCAGAGGTGTGGTATCTCACTCTCAGGTAAGGAAGGAGTACAGCCCGGAATCCTAACACCTGCATTCAACACTACACTACTACAGACCAGCAGGAGGGGCAAAATGCGCTGCTCCTCTGCTGAGCCCTGTCCCTGGCTGGAGTTGGGGGAACCAAAGTAGGGGGAACCATGTAGTGGGTGTGGGTAGAGGAAGCAGTTCAGGGGAGCACAGTAAGGAGCAATATGAAAGAGAGGGTGGAACATTCTAGAGTGAGTGAAGTTCTGAGGGGGTTGAGTCAGAGAGAGAGTCAGAGCAGGAGCTCTGCTCAGGAGGAGGGCCTAGTGAGGAGGCCCAGGAGAAGGAGAAGAGGAAGGAACGGGAGCAGAGGGAAGGCTCCAGGAGTGAAGAAAGGATCCCAGGGGTATGAGCAGTGCTGGAGGCCACCCGTACACCCAAATCTACCAGGCGGTGGAGAGAGCGGGTCGCAGAGGGGACCGGCCCCTAACTAGTGAGAATTGCAATATTCAACTAGGTAACCGGAGGGTGCAGCATTTCAAGTGCTGCAGCCAAAAGCCACATCTATTTCACCGAAAAGGTGGCCATAGAGGACCCAGGGGACAGAGAAAACGTCACCCGACAAGGTCCGCGGTCACTGGATTGCGACACTGGGTGTGAGGTGTAGGAAGACAGCCAGAAGGAACACACAGAAGGGGGTCCTGTTATGTACTCAGGAGGTACCTGAGGGTTTGCTGTACCCCTCCCTGAGTAAGCACAGGACAACGTGGGAAGTTATGATCTGCAGTTGTAACCAGGAGCAAAGTGAGAACTGTGAGTAAATCCGGAAGACGGCACCCCACTGTCTCTGCGACTTATTACTGCGCCATCATTCCCTGCACTACACTTCACAGCAAAAGTGTTTAGGGGTGATAAAGTAAGAATTTTTTTGTTTGTCAGTTAAACTCATTGATGGTGATGTGTGTCGGGGCTCTTTAAATCACTGTAAGCAATAGCAGACACTTGTGCTAATTAGTTTGGCAGGTGTGTCCAATGAAAGGCAAGACTACTTAAGAAGGCTGTCCCACATTATTAAGCAGCCTACATTTTCTGCCAAAATGGGAAAGAAAAAGGATGTGTCGGCTGCTGAGAAGCAACAAATTGTGGAGCGTTTAGGTCAAGGCATGACTACAATCAACATTGCCAAGACACTTCATCGTGATCATCTCACAATCAAGAAGTATGTAGCTGATTCACAGTACACACGTGTGCGTGCTGATAAGGGAAAATTGAGGACTTTCCTACAGGCAATTACGTCAGGTTAAAAGAGCAGTGGCAAAAAAGCCTTGTCATAGCAGCAGACAAGTTTTTGAAGCAGCTGGTGCCTCCAACGTCCCCCGAACAACAAGATGCAGGGTCCTTCAGAGGTTTGCAGCTGTGCGTAAGCCAACCTGTCGACCTCCTCTATCCACTGCACACAAGCAGAAACGGCTCCAGTGGGCCAAACAATATATGAAGACTGACTTCAAAACTGTTTTGTTCACCGATGAGTGCTGTGCAACGCTCAATGGTCCAGATGGATGGAGTGGAGGAGGAGGATGGCTGGTTGATGGACACCCCATGCAAATACGGCTATGGCGCCAACAAGGAGGAGGTGGAGTAATGTTTTGCGCGGGAATCATGGGAAGAGAGATTGTCGGCCCCTTTAGGATCCCTGAAGGGGTAAAGATGAACTCCATAATGTATGTTGAGTTTCTCAAACAGCATTTCCTGCCATGGTTCAAGAAGAAGAACCGTGCATTCCGCAGCAAGATCATTTTCATGCATGATAATGCCCCGTCTCATGCTGCACATAACACATCTGCATCTCTGGCTGCTATGGGCATAAAAGGGGACAAACTTATGGTGTGGCCCCCATGCTCCCCTGACCTCAACCCCATTGAGAACCTCTGGAGCATCATCAAAAGGAGTGTCTATGATGGCGGGAGGCAGTTCACATCTAAGCAACAGCTCTGGGAGGGTATTCTGTCCTCATACAAAACAATTGAAGCAGAAACCAGCCAAAACCTGACAAATTCAATGGACGAGAGAGTTCAAAAGCTCCTTTCGAACAAGGGGTCCTATGTGCAAATGTAACATCACCTAGAATAAAGTTTTGAGTTGAAAACTGTTTGATTTCAGTTTGTAATAACCTGCTAATGCTTATAATTTCAAAAATGACCATTTTTTTGTTCTTTATTAAAATGAAAAGGTTGAAAACGCTGCTGTGCATAATAATTTGGAACATGCATTTTGAGTGCAGTTTGAGTGTTTTATTTTTTTTTAAATATACTGTTATCATAGGCAGTTTGTACAAAAACCTTTCAATTGTACTCTAATAGTTATTTGACTGGAAAATTACAATGACTGCAATTCATATAGGTAATTTGGGAAAATCTGAGAAAATATTATTTGCATAATAATTTGGAACACAGTGTACAACATCACCATTTCCTACCCTGGAGCTAAGCTCTGCCTGTGGAGAGCTGAACCAACTCTGCTGCACTAACATCAGCTCCAGAGGACCTGCTCCGCAGCGGCGGCTCCCTTTAGCCACATACCACAGGTGGCGTCACGAACATTATATAAAAACTATAAATCCCCTGTAAATATCCCCTTTTATTGACCACCCTGGGTCACGGACCAGGTCACCGCCACTATGACATCTCCCCTAGCAACGACCAGCCCGGCACCAAGTACCCCAGGGCCCATGTGGCGCGTCATATTGGCGCGCCAATCAACTGGTCAGGGAAGATATTATTTGGGCATATACAATTTTGGACTGCCGATCACTTCATTCTCTCTGAGATAAGCTGCTGACAGAGATGTTTGTCAGTTTCTCTCATAGAGAACACAGGAGCACTCGGCCAAGTGAGCGCTTCCGTGTATGGGAGAGACGGCCAAGATGGTTGTCGGCCAAATGATCAACTGAAGCATCATTTGGCCAACAATTCGGTCACAGTTATCAGATTCTAAATAATATTATCAGTAGGTCACACCAAAGGCTAAGCCTGTCCTGTTAACCCTTTCATGACATGCGCCGTACATATACGGCGCATGACGTGTCTTCGCCTTAGATGCAGGCTCCGACGATGAGCCCGCACCTTTCCGGGGACTTGACAGCGGATCTGATCAGCTGTCATGTGCTCCTAACAGCCGTGGGTGGAATCGCGATTCTCTCGTGATTATTAACATGTTAAATGCCGCTGTCAATCTCTGACAGCGGCATTTAAGACGGCTCCGCTGGAAGAGCGTCACAAGACCCGCCCATCGGCGCCCATGTCACATGACTGCGCATCGTCGATGGGTTGGCATGACAACCCGGTGTCTGCAGGAGACCCCTACAGTTGTCATTGCAGGGATGCAAGTGAACATTTTTGCTATATACAGCGCTATGTGTAGCACAGGCGATCGGATGATTGCAGCTTCTAGTCTCCCCAAGGTTTACCCCAAAATGGTATCAATAAAAACATCAGCTCGGTGAGCAAAAAATAAGCCCTCACCCAGCCCCAGAAGCCGAAAAATGGAGACGCTACGGGTCTCAGAAAATGGTGACTTTTTTTTTTTTTTTTAACAAACTTTAGATTTTTTTACCATTTAAATAAAAAAAAAAAAACTATACATGTTTAGTATCTACAAACTCATAATGACCTGGAGAATCATAAAGGCAGGTCAGTTTCAGCATTTAGTGAGCATGGTAAAAGAAAAACCCAGAAAACAACTGTGGAATTTAATTTTTTTTGCAATTTCACCACACTTGGAATTTTTTCCTGTTTTCCAGTACAACCAATGGTGTCGTTCAAAAGTACAACTTGTCCCGCAAAAACAAGCCCTTACACGGCCATATTGACAGAAAATGTAAAAAGTTATGGCTCTGGTAAGAAGAGGAGTAAAAAACAAAAGTGCAAAAACAGAAAAGGGTCGCACCATGAAGGGGTTAAATAGGGAATATGACCTATTTATTCTACCTATTTCTCTACTCCCACATGGGTGACTAGCCGTCTTTGCCTCTCCTGAATTCCTACGCTGGCTAAGTGATAGCAATATGCCAATTTGACCATGATACTTGATTTCTCCCCAATATGATGACAAAATAGATGTCACATCTACAATCCAGGGGAGTAACTATAGGTGCAGGGGTTGCAATAGCACGCGGGCCCTGGAGCCGAGGGGCCTCAAAGGTCCCTTTGGCCCATGTGAAAAGACCATTACTATTGAAGATTTGCAATAACTAGGGGCCCCGTTGGAGCTTTTGCATCAGGGCCCATGAGCTTCAAGTTATGCCACAGCGAGAATCATTCTGACCCATGTTCACAACACATTCAAAGCCATGTAAATCTGCAATAACATATCCAGCAAATAATCATTATCACACAATAAGTGCAACATAACGCATGCAATATCTCCCATGGGGAAAAGAACAACGGCCCCTGCAGCCTAAAAAATCCCTAGTATGTAATATACAGTGAGCCCCAAGTATAACAATGTGTGCAGAAAATAAGAAGAGCAATAGTTTGTAGATATAATGGAAGTAGGAAGCGTAATACTAATTATGAACCTATCCTAGTGATGCAGTTAGTATTATTTAGACGATATGAATCATGACGAGGGTTTATATAAATTGGGCAAAAAATAAACATTTAAGTCTCTTCTACATGTTTGATGCCTACCTGCTATATCATTTCTTCAGTGTCTGCTGCTTTTGACCTTTGATTTCTTAGGAAAAACTTATGGTCAGTGACCTCCTGTGTAATCAGTGGCTCCGTCCCTCCTTTCAGTACTGCAGCTCTGTGAACTCGGATTGGAACAGAGCCCTAAAAGATACAGTTACCAGAGTTCATAAATCCATACCCAAACCAGACTCTCTCTTAAAGAAGTTGTCCACTACTTGGACAACTCCTTCACCCCCACGCTTGGCCCCAATAAAATAAAAAAGCTTATACTCACCTATACTCAGGCGTTTTAATTTTATTATGGCCAAACATTTAGATCAAGAAGGGGTTGTCCAACAACCCCTTTAATGCAGACTCCTGACCACAATCCTCTGTAATACAAACCCCAGACTTCCTTTTGAAATAATGCCTAATCAGACTCCCCTCATGCTGTGGCACCCTGCTGTTCACAGGTACCACAGGACCCAGGGTGCATGGATGGACTTCTCCACAAGAGGCCCTCATTACATACAAACACCTCCACCCTTCCACCTCACACCACCAGAGGGAGCCTGTTAGGGATATATATATGGAGGGTGGAGCCAGGCAGCTCAGTCAGTGAGAAGTTCAGTCAGAGTCAGAGAGCGTGCTGACGCTGAGAGCAGCGAAGACGCAGCGCGTCTGCTGCTAAGTTCTGAGGGCCCCGAGTGTGGCCGACGGCAGAGAGGAGAAAGGAGAGAGAAGTTGAGGGGGCAGAGGAGCTTCATAGGCTCACCCCGATATACAAACCGGACACCAGGTCCGTGCCTACAGGGTCCCTTTATACCCAGTAGGGTTCACCGGCATTCCAGGACTACAAGTCCCTCGACGACCTGAAGCTAGACCCATTACAGGATCAGGTACCACGAAGGCCCCAGCTTTACCAGGGATAGTGGTTGCCAGCAGAAGGTCCTACTACCGAGCGACAGGTGAAGGAACAACACGACACATAAGCTAGGCCCAGTTGCAGGCTGGCCAGGAGCATACAGAGAGGCAGACACGGACCAGGAGGCCTTATACCCACTCACTGGGGAGAAGTTCTGAAGTGCACCCATCCTACTGAGTACCCTGGACCGTACCTGACATCCGCACCAGTAAAGGTATTGAAGCGAATCCCCTGACTCTGTCAGTTACTTCTGCTGCGCCATCCGCCTGCACTACAAGTCCCAGCATCACCACCATCAAACTCCACACGGCCCCGGGGGCCGCTCCACCTCAGCTGCCATCCCATCACCCCCCGGAGGTCTGCAGCAGCGCTGGTAATCCTTACCAGGTACCACAGGTGGCGTCACAAACTATTTATTATATTTTTCCTATCCAAGTTACAAATCCCCCTTTTTGGTTGACCACTCTGGGCCACGGACCGGGCCAGCCACCGTGATATCCCCCACCAGCATCCACAGGCCCGGATGCCGAGTACCCCATTGCCCCGGGGGCGCGTCAATGCCTCATTCAGACGACAGTGTTTCACGTACGGGTTATATCCGCGGTGTTCACCCACCCATTATAATCTATGGATCAGATCACATAGCCTTGTTGTTTTCCAGACTGTGTGTGTGTGAGACCCGCAGCAAATTTTAACCATTTTTGAGCCATTAAAGATAAATCTTTTTATTCAAAAACTGTTAAGAAATGTTTCATGATAAATTCCACCAATTCTATTTTTACCACAGACAGGGAACTCCAAGCAATCCAGGCATTAGAAAATCTCTTGCTGGGGCAGGCGAAGTATACAAGGGTAAGTTTCCCTCTACCATTAGTAAGGAAGGCCAGGGAGCCCCATAGGGCGTATAGGCCACATGACAAGATAGGAGGGTGGGAGTGAAGGAGTTAAAATTTTGAATAAGGGATTAGGAGTAGTGTGGGGAGTTTTGATTGGAGGGGAAGAGGTGGGGGGAGGAGCAAGAGATGATATAAGGAAGGGCAGGGGTCAGTTACCTCCTCTTGCTTCCTGGATCGCAGCTGAAGCAGACCAGACCCTGCAGTGGAGCCATGGCAGATCTTGTGGCCTTGCTGGACCTAGCGCGGCCTGTCTCAGCAATCCATGGGGCAGACTTGGTGCAGCAGCAGCTGCGGGTGACCTGTGCACAGTCGTCGGCTGCAGAAGAAGCTTCAGGGAGGCCTGCAGCGGTCACGGCCGCCGGAGCGTTACTCACCAGCAGGTGAGGTTCGGAGCAGGAGAAGCTCCAGGAGCCCCCTCGGGGACCTCTGCAGCCAGGGGAGCAGCGCGTGCCTGAGGCTCCTTCTCCGATCCCCAGGAGGAATCCTCGCCGGAGCCGCAGCCTACCAGAAGTGGGCGTGCCTGCGCTGCGGCCCTCTTCCGGTTTGCGGCCTAAAAGGCCCCCGAGCAGCGCGGCGGTGACCCCCGGTGACAAGCCAGCCATGGGTTATACCTGGCAAGATGGCGGGATGAGGAGTCCTCCCACGGTCTGCGGATGAGGGCGGGACCAGCGTCCAGTGTACTGCGGGGGAGGAGTTGCTGTCTGCAGCGGTGGCCCCGATGTCATGCTGGGGTCGACCCCGGCGGGGGAGGGAGCGTGAAGGGCCTTCCCACAGTCGGCAGGGAGGAGCACGGCTTGCAGGGCGGAGGTGCAGCAGAGCCATGAGGAACACTGGCGCAGCAGCAGGTGGTCAAGAAAGGGGACGGATGAGAGATGAGCGGCCCTCCTGCAGGCGGCAGGGTGGGTCTGTGGATGGGAGGATCTGGGGTCCAGGAGTGCCACGGGAGATTGCGGGGGCAGGCTGTCCTGCGGGGCCCTTTTAAGATCATCGGGCAGGAAGCGGCCGGCAGATGTGCGGGACCTTAGGGAGCTATCTTTGGATCCGGAGCGGCAGCGTCGTCAGGCAGCTCCTTCTGCGCCTTTATCAAGACCTGACAACGTTGAAAACATGGAGAAAAGCTGAGAGGAGGGCGAGATTTCATAGGGACCGTCAGAACATGAGCAAGTTCCGTCAGGAGATGTCGCGGCCGGTCAGAGGATCTCTCTGAGGCAGCCTGATGAGGAGACTACCCTTGTTCATAATTTAACTGATGTGGGTGGTGCTCGGGGTGTGTTGGGGGTTAGTAATTCAGAGGGTGTTATAGGGAATATTCAAGGGGCAATTGGTGGGTGCATTATCTATGGGGTCAATTATTAAGTGTATTGCAGGGCTTGGCGTCACAGGGGGCAAGTGATGTGAGGTCGCCGGCAGTGGCGTGAGTGGCTTCCGGAGGTTCAGGAGCAGGATCTGGGCAGGCGGGAGTGCGCCTGCAGGGTGGTGGCTCGGTGTTATCACAGGAAAAGAGTAATACTGAGAAAGAAAAGGAGGATGAGGTGGTTCGGTTGGATAATTGAAGTGTATGTGGCACCCCAGGAGTCCGGGTGCCACAGTGGCATTGCCTCCCTCACAAGGGGTGATGCCATGCCTCGAAGCAAGGAGGGGTCCCCTAATCAGGTTTTGCTAGCATGCAACACTTTCCTGGCTCCAGACCAGCAAGGGGAGCTCCTCCCCTTAGCAACTGGGATCTGCAGGCGGGGTTAGTTTGAGGAAAGAAGAAAGGAGTTGAAGTCAGGACGTCGATGAGGAAAGACCTAGGGAGTGGAGCTGCATGGCAGTTCACCCCAGAGGAAGCGCAGAAGAACTGGACACCGGAGTCCGAGGTTGTGGGGCACTGAAAGCCCAGCAGCAGAAACCGGAGGGCAGGAGACAGCCAGCGGATCTTCAGTGTCTATAAAGAAAGGTTTTTGTTGGCAGTTCAACTAGGGGCAATGTAAGTTTGGGGGCACATGCAAGTTTAAGCACGAGTGTTTTGGATGTAGGGGAAGTCAGGGGCTCAGTAAGTGCTTTAAACGAGCAAAAGGCAAAAGAGGTGAGGGTTCTGGAAAGAGGGAGGACTCCCGTGAAGGTCGAGGCGATGCTTCCATTTTTAAATAGATATCCAGATATGGAGGCGGCTAGGTTAATTGAGCTGGGTTTTTCTGAGGGTTTCAGGATTCCGTTTGATCCTGGAGCGCCAAAATTTAGGCCGGGAAATTTGAAATCGGCAGGGGAACACCCGGAGGTGGTGATGGAAACGCTGTATAATGAAGTGGCTTTGGGGAGCACGGCGGGACCGTTTCTGGATCCGCCTTGGCCAGAATTGAGAATTTCCCCTTTGAATGTTGTACCCAAGCTGGTACCAAATAAGTTTTGGCTTATTCATCACTTATCTTCTCTAGAAGAGGACTCCGTGAATGGCATCCCGGTAGAGTTATCGTTTGATAAGTCATTAGGGTTGGTAAGGGCAGCAGGGCAAGCTGCGTTGGTGGTGACTCGCCCCCTGGGCCGTGGGGTACTCTGTAGTGGGGCAGGTCGGTGCTGGGGGTGTCACAGTGGCAGTGACCCGGTCCGTGACCCAGGGCGGTTAATAAAAGGGATTAAAGAAAAGGGAATATAGTTTTTATATAATGTTCGTGACGACACCTGTGATATGCTGCTATATGGGGCCGCCGCTGCGGTGCAGATCCTCTGGAACTGATGATGACACAGCAGAGTTGGTTCAGCTCTCCACAGGGAGAGCTTAGCTCCAGGGCAGTAAGTAGTGATACTATAGGGCGGATGTGGTTGGTGCGGTGTAGTGCAGGTGATGGCGCAGATAATAATTCTAGGACACAGTGGGGTGTAGTCTTCAAGGTTTACTCACAGTTGTTGAACTCCAGGTTACCAGGACCAGGGTAACCTCCCACACCGTCCTGTGTTTACCAAGGCAGGGGTTCAGCAATCTCCCAGGTGCCTCAGGAGTACATAACGGGACCCCAGTCTGTGTGCCTTACTCGGTCGTCTTCCTGCGCTGGCTCTCACCCTCCTGCCCTGCGCCAGTGTCCCAAGCCGGTAACCTCGGATTTTGGCGGGTAACCTGCAGTCCCCTGAATCCTATGTGGCTACCTTTTTAGCGATGTAGTTGTGGTTGTGAGCAGCTGCACCCTGAAAGTACAGAAGCATCCGGTTTCTAGCTGAGCCTTGTAGTTCTCCACTAGTTAGGGGCCGGTCCTCTTTGCGGCCTGATACCTCCACGTTCCTGCAGATTCGGGCGCATTGGTGGCTTCCGCACTTGCCGTGCCCCTGGGATCCCCTCACTCCTGGAGCCTTCCTCTGCTCCCTTCCTCTTCAGCCAGTCCTCCTGGGCCTCTCTGTCTAGGCTCTCTTCTCTGAGCAGAGCTCCTGCTTCCACCACTCTCTCCTCAGACTGAACACTGACTGACTGGACTCTCTCTCTCAAGATGGCTCCCCTTTTTATACACCTACTGAAGTGCTCCCCTAGCTGCTTCCTCCACCCTCACCCAATACTTGGTTCCCCCTCAGTCGGTTCCACCGCACTTCCAACAGGGACAGGGCTCAGCATAAGGCAGTGCATCTTGCCCCGCCTGCTGGCCTGGAAGGGTGTAGTGTTGGATGCAAGTGGGTGGGTCCCGGGCAGTACTCCATCCTTACCTGAGAGTGAGATACCACACCTCTGGGTGAGATGCAGTACCTCTGTGGCGACTGACCCCGCAGGGGCGCCACAATGGCAAAATCGGATATTGAGGCGGCTTTTCGCTTGCTTCCAGTGCATCTGGACACTCTTCATCTGTTAGGCTGCATGTGGGATGAAAACATTTTTGTAGATCGTTGTTTGCCCATGGGCTGCTCTATATCATGCTCATACTTTGAGGTTTTTAGTTTATTTGTTGAATGGGTGGTTCGGGACATGTCCGGGGTCTCTTCAATAATTCACTACCTGAATGATTTCTTTTGTGTTGGGCCTTCTGGCTTGTTAGTGTGTTCAGTTTTGTGGGTAACTTTAAAGAAGGTGACGGTGTTGTTTGGGATCCCATTAGCCGCAGACAAGACGGAGGGCCCTGCTACGGTGATGTGTTTTTTGGGTATAGAAATTGACAGTGTGGCGATGGAGTGTAGGCTTCCTAAAGGAAAGTTGATGGATTTGCGGCTGGCGGAAGCGGCGGTGCGACGCGTCAAGAAAATAAGGTTGAAGGTAGTACGGTCATTGTTGGGCAAGCTTAATTTTGCTTGCAGGATAATGCCGATGGTCAGGGTGTTTTCCAGGTGATTATCGGAGGCGTTGGCAGGAAAATCATCGTCGCATCATTTTTTCGCGTTACTCAGGAGATCAAGGCGGATCTGGAGGTTTGGGACTCTTTTCTGGCGAAATATAATGGTTGCACGCTGTGGATGGACAAAGTGGTGTCCAATGATAGTATATCTTGACTTCAGCAAAGCATTTGACAAAGTATCTCACACCGTCCTTATTGAAAAAATGACCAAGTATGCAATGGACCAGGCAACTGTTAGGTGGATTCATAACTGGCTTAGTGATCGGACTCAAAGGGTGGTTGTAAATGGCTTCACATCCAGCTGGATGAATGTCTCAAGTGGGGTACCACAGGGCTCCGTCCTGGGACCTGTATTGTTCAACATCTTTATCAATGATTTAGATGAAGGAATTGAGGGTAAACTGATTAAATTTGCTGATGACACAAAGCTAGGAGGGATAGCTAATACTAGAGAAGAGAGAGAGAGGATTCAAAAAGACCTAAATAAACTGGAGCAGTGGGCAGCAACCAACAGAATGGTTTTTAACCGGGAAAAATGCAAAGTACTACATCTGGGCAATAAAAATGAAAAAAGCATATACAGAATGGGAGGAATAGAGCTAAGCAACAGTACATGTGAAAAAGACTTAGGTATACTAATAGGTCATAGACTGAACATGAGTCAACAGTGTGATGCAGCAGCAAAAAAGGCAAATACAATTCTGGGATGTATTAACAGAAGCATACAGTCTAGATCACGTGAAGTCATTATCGGTCTTTACTCCTCTTTGGTCAGACCTCATCTGGAATGCTGTGTACAGTTTTGGGCACCACATTTTAAAAAAGACATAGACAAACTGGAGCAAGTTCAGAGAAGAGCGACCAGAATGGTGACTGGTCTGCAAACCATGTCCTATGAGGAACGGTTGCAGGATTTGGGAATGTTTAGCTTGCAAAAAAGAAGACTGAGAGGAGACTTAATAGCTGTCTACAAATATGTCAAGGGCTGTCACATTGTAGAAGGATCATCTTTATTCTCATTTGCACAAGGAAAGACTAGAAGCAATGGGATGAAACTAAATGGGAGGAGACACAGATTAGATATTAGAAAAAACTTTTTGACAGTTAGGGTGATTAATGAGTGGAACATGCTGCCACGAGAGGTGGTTAGTTCCCCTTCAATGGACGTCTTCAAACAGAGGCTGGACAGACATCTGTCTGAGATGATCTAGTGAATCCTGCTTTGAGCAGGGGGTTGGACCAGATGACCCAGGAGGTCCCTTCCAACTCTACCATTCTATGATTCTATGATATTATTATTATGGACTCTTTTTTTTTTTCCAAAATCATTTTTATTACAGTTTGTCAATGGTACAAAATAGCAAAATAACAAAATAACATCATAAGAGCACAAAATCAAAATCAAACATAAGCCCCCAATATAGATACATCCACAAAATGCAGTACAGCCATCTATCATGTATATCAAATGACTCTAGTAGTGTCCTGAAAGATATCGAATGAAGGTTCCTCCGCTATCACCACAAACAATAAAACCACTTCTATATCTTTAAGATCCCCAGAGTACCATTCAAGTCTTCTAGTAGATACCAGTTGGAATTTTTAAATGGAAGGACCGTACGAACCAACTCGTCCGGGGTCAGATGCAAAATTTTGAAGGCTCTCCACGTATTAAAAAAAATTTCTGTCAAGATATCCTTGTTTCTCTCAGCTTCCATCCTCTCAGTCAATATGTTGTCTTTCAGCATTGTTACTAAGTCTGGGATCTTGGGGCATGCCCCACTCAGCCAGTCCCTTAAAATAAGTTTCTTAGCTGTTATAGCTATAATGTGCAATAATCTAGCTTCTTTTCATCTCCAAATTTTTCCGCCGGGAAGTGTAACAGCCATGTCAAGGGGTCGTGACCTATGTCATTATTATAAATATCTTGTGTTGCCGTAATAACCCGTCTCCAAAAACCCTGAATAGCTGTACAAGTCCACAGGCCATGAATCATATCTGTCTTAGGGGTGTCACATTTTGGGCAACTTTGTAACCTATCAGGTGCTTGTGGTGTTGGTGGTATGGTAAAGCCAAATATCGCTCTATACATGATACGGAATTGCATGTTCCTCCACTTTTCATTAGGTATATACTTTCTCACCAATTCCCAGCCTTTAAGTATTTTGTCCTCCAGATCTTCAGTTTAAATCAATCTCTCCCAACCTTTAAATCTCTTATCAACGCCCTCAAATGAGGTTATGTCTTTCAATCGTTTGTATAAGTAAGAGATTGTAACGCATTCCATCGAGACATCCTTCAGCTGGTTTAAGACATGGAACTGTAGTTGTCCATATTGCATCAACTGCATGGCCGATAGACCGTACTTCTCTAACACTTCCGACCCACGTAACCATCTTTTCTTAGTCACATGTAACAGGTCACCCATCCTCTGAATGCCCCTAACTCTCCATTCCTTGAATAGAATGTTCTCCCTTCCCATTTTAAAGCCGATATGGGCCCAGGGATTCAAATATTTTGAAACCCTCCACGCCAACTTAAATTTCTTTCGGACCGCTTCCAGCACATCGCTGTGTCTCTGTATATCAATGAGTGTTTCAAAGACTGTGGAATGTCAGACCAAGAGGCATGAAGGAGACTAACCGGGTCCCATGGTCTACATAGTTCCACCTCATCTTCATAGTTAGAGTGTTTGCTAGATTTCTTTAGCCAGTCTAGCACATGTCGGGAAAGACAAGCCAAATTATATCCCCTAATATCCGGGAGTCCTAACCACCCCCTGTCTTTGGGAAGCGTCAGGGTATCAGTTCTTATTCTCGCTCTCTTTCCTCTCCATAAGAATCTCGTGAATGCTACATTGAGTCGTTTGATGTCTGTATATCGGAGGAGAAGAGGGATCGTCTGTAGTGGGTACAGCAGTCTCGCTAAACTAATCATCTTTATCAGATGACACCTCCCCAATAGAGACAATGGGAGGTTTTTCCACTCCTCCAACTCTTTCTCTATCTTGGCAATTAACGGGCCAAAGTTCAGAGAATACACAGAGCTCGCAGACCTCCCCAGATAAACCCCTAGATATTTTATGTGGTCACGTCTAACCTTAATACCTCCTATCCGGTCCACCAACCTCTCATGATGGATGTTGCGACCTGACTCACCCAGTCTGAGCAGCTCACATTTAGATTTGTTTAGTTTGAAGCCAGAAAAGGAGCCATAGACTTCAAGCTGTGCAAGCAGGTTGCCCATATCTCTTCCCGGTCTATTTAAAAATAATATTACGTTGTCAGCAAATAAAGCTGATTCAACAGTTCTTTGCCCTACTCGTATTCCTTCAAATGCATCGCCATCATTGAGGAATCGAGAAAAAGGTTCAGTTGCCAGGTTGAAAAGCAAAGGAGACAAGGGACATCCCTGGCGTTTTCCCTTCTCCAAGGGGAAGGCTGCAGACAGAAAGCCCGGGGTGTTCACCTTCGCTCTTGTGTTAAAGTATAGTGTTTTTAGAAAGGTACTAAAGGACCCGAGAAAGCCAAAGGCATCCAAAACCATATCAAGCCATGCCCAACTTACATTGTCAAACGCTTTTTCGTCGTCCAACAATAGTAATGCCGGTGGATCATCCCTGCATAACCTCCCCCTTCCCACCTCATCCAGGATCAATATAGCCTTCCTAATATTACCCACTGCCGACCTTCCCTTTATAAACCCCGATTGTTGGCTCCCGATAAGCCGTGGCATAATTTGTGCCAGACAGTCTGCCATAATCTTGGGCAGAATCTTGAGATTCTGATTGATTAGTGAAATGGGTCTATAACTGGAGGGATCGGTTGCTACCCTTTCTCCTTTCGGGAAAAGTTTAATATATGCCATATTGGTTTGATCAGACAGGCGCTCACCCCTCAAGATCTTATTAAAGTAAGGGACCATGCAGGTGGCAACTTTATCATTAAGCGCTTTATAATATTCCCCAGTGAACCCGTCAGGACCCGGAGCCTTGTGGGAACCCAGGTGTTTTATCGTCTCAAGGACCTCTTCTTGGGTTATTTCTCTATTTAACCCCTCTAGTTCTCCCTCTGCTAAGTTTGGTAATTTTACTTTTTTCAACCAGTCCTCCCTTCCCTCTCTTGGCCCTAGATTGTCTTTGTAGAATTCTGAATAGTATTTTCCGAGTAGATTGTTAATCCCCCTTGGAGTGGATTCTAAAGTACCATCCTTCTTTTTCAAAGATGTTATTGCCGTATGCGGCCTCTTTCCTCTGGCTAAATTGGCTAAAATTTTTCCTGCTATATCCCCGTATCTATATAAATCAACCTCCCATTGGGCTTTCCAAAATAGCTCTTTTTTCTTGGCCCATGCGTCAAATTTTTGTTTAGCTGTCACCCACTGGGATTTCAAGTCCAAAGTTTGTAGATTTTTGAATTGAGTGTACGCCTTCCTGACGGCCTCGCTAGCAGTTTTAAACTGCTCATTGGCCTTACATTTCTGTGTCTTTGTGTAGGCTAGGATTTTACCTCTCATTACGGCCTTACTCGTTTCCCAAAATAACCGTGGATCAGACCTGTGAGCTTCATTGTCTAATGAGAATTCAGTCCACCATTCCCCTAATAATTTGTCAAAATTCCCGTCTCGTCTAAGATATGACGAGAAGCGCCACAGATAATCTGTCCCTCTTGGCGATGAATCTGTCAATTGTAGAGTGACTGGATTGTGGTCTGAAATAGCCATGTCTTCTATGGTCACATCTTCTACTCTATCTATCGGCACCCCCCCCCAGTAAGAACATGTCTATACGTGACCACTAATCATGCGGGTGAGAATAATGTGTGAATTCACCACGATCTAGGGGATGATACATTCTCCACACATCCCCCAAGCATAAGCAGGAAATCAAATTGTGGAGTAGTCCCGACCCCTCCTGGAACTCCTCGTTTTGGGCAACACAGAGTCCATGACGTCCTACCCTTCTTCTATCTTCTAAGCTAGATACTACTGTATTGAAGTCACCCCCAAAATTTTTGTATCCTCTCCATCTTCCAGGACCAACTTTTGAATGTATGTAAAGAAGTCTTTCTGGGCCGAGTTAGGGGCATAAATATTATAGAGACTTAGTCTACCTGACGGACTATCCAGTACCAGGTGTATCAGGCGTCCCCCATCGTCCCTGACCTCAGAGAGGATTTTGTGTTGGAAGGCCCTGTTGACCAGAATTAGCACGCCTGCTTTCCTCCCTTCCGCCCCAGAGCCATATACTGCCCTACCCACATTCTATGCATTCTAAACATTTCATTTTGGGACAAATGAGTTTCCTGTAACATGGCAATATCAGCGTTAAGTCTCTTCAGATGTCGCAATATCATTGATCTTTATTCCGGGGATCTTAATCCTTTAACGTTCCAGGTTATAACCTTAACCATGTTCTTTGTTATATAGTGAGATTAGGTGATAGTACTCTCTAACTGGGTAAGCATAATTTGTGGTATAACAGCACATTATAATTTGAGACGACGTTGCATTAAGTGGATCGCGCTCTGAAAACTCTTTATACAACAACAGTAAAAACCATTCCCATTTCCCCCCCTTGTAAAAATACCCTCCCCCTCCCCTCAACAATTATCCCTCTAAATATTCGACGTAAACGAACTTCCATATACTGACAGGTAACCTCCTTTCTCTCCCGCCCAACGGCTTATGAACAAAGTTTAAAGTGTAGCAACCGTCTTTGCATATACATAGCGCCTCTCCTCAACCCCTGTTCCAATCCTCCAAATGCTCAAGAAGTCATCCAATAGTGTAGAATAGAGTCCACGGAGGAAGGAAAAGAGGGAAAAGATTAAAAAAAAAGGGGAAGAAACCCCAAGAAAAACAGCTTAATGTTACCAGTGAGAGACAGACTTAGCACAAATCTTCACTGTCTTGAATAGGCAAAGGTTCAGAAGCGATTGAGTGCTGACCTCATGTGGGCCCACTGTAGTTTGTGCCCCCCTTTTCTTTCGGGGACAAGGTTTGGACACCTCCTCCCGATGACTAGGGCAAGATTTCACCATGCCGGGGCCCAGGCGATCGGGAGTCTGCATCACGGCAAGGTCCGGAGACCCCGACGGTCTAATTTCATCCGATCTGGGAGATATGTGATTACTTCTATCCGCAGGCTCTCTTTGCGTGAGATGTCTTAGCGCTTCCTGGGGATCACGCTGCACTCTAAGCCTGCCATCAGGGCCTCTATATTTAAGCACTGCAGGGTACAGGAGTTGGAGACGGATGTTCCTCTTGTACATGATGCTACATGCCGGGCTAAAAGCTTTTCTCAACTTGGTAACCGCCACAGAAAAATCTCCAAAAATCAGGATCCTATGCTCTCCAATCAATACTGGACGTCTCATACCCTTAAAGGTGCGCAAGATATTTTCTTTGTCTTTATAATCAAGGTAGCGCACAATCACTTGTCTTGGTCTTGACTGGAGGGAGGTGCGGTTCTTTTCACGCATCTGAGACTCAGAATTGTTGATTTTGCTGGAATCTGGTCTTGTCGCTGGAGGCATGCCAACTCTGTGGGCTCTTTCTACCTTGCATTTGTGCGAAATCCCTAAGGCACGAGAAATTTCAATTTTCAGATGTCATTTAGTGCCCCATTTGGTATAGATTCAGGCAGCCCTATGATTTTCAGGTTGATGCGTCTCGAGCGGTTCTCCAGATCCTCTAGTTTGTCTTTAGTGTAAGCTGACTGTTGGAGAAGATCAGAGACTTGGTTCTCCAGTTGTGACACCCTGTCCTCCGAATCAGATAACCTCTGTTCTAAGGTATGGAGTCTGGATTCATGCTGGTCAGATATGATTTGCAAGCCCAGCAGAGCCTCTTTCATCACCTCTCTGATTGTCTCCCTGAGATCTTCTGCTAGGTAGTGTGATGCTTCCTGTGCCAGCTTTTTATAATCTAGTGGGGGCATAGTGTGACCAGGTGAGGGTACTTCTTCGTCTCCTTCACTACACTCCCCTCCACTGGCTGCCACATCTATGCTACTGTCTGCGCTTACGGAACCCTCCAGCTTCTTCTGCTGTCGTTGTCCCCGCGTTGTGTCCCTCTGCTTCCCGCCCGCCGCCATCTTGGCGGTTACCTTCTGCCGCTGGGGCTGAGGAGACGAGGTTCCGTGCTCGCTCCCGGTGTTGCGGAGTCACCTCTCCATGCGTCCCTCCTTTGCTGCCGGTGACGCTGCCTTCTTAGAGCTCATTTTGAGCGTTGTGGCGTCGGTGCGTGGTGCGATGTTGCTGTTTAACCGCCACGGGGGCTGGGAGCTCAGACGCATCCCTGTCAGAGCCGGAACCGGAAGTCTGTATGGACTCTTTTTAATCTTGTGCACCTTTATTTATCCTATGGAAAACTGATATTTTGTGAAATTGTGCTGTTAACTTGTGCCTATTAATATCACTATGTTCTTAATATCACATTTTACTTCTTTTTGAGGTTATCATTTTACTTATTCCTTTTTTTGGGTCTATATAACTTACCATATTGTAAGTAGCGCGATAGATTCAGTAGTTTTTCACAGTTAATTTATGTTTAAAGGAGGGGGGCAATCACTTTTTCACACAGGTCCCTGTAAGTTCGGATTTCTTTTTCCCTTAATAATAAAGACCTTTATTTAAAATAGCATTTTGTCTTTACTTGTGTTATCTTTGTCTAATATTTACATTTGTCTTGTGATCTGAAACATTTAAGTGTTAGAATAAGAAATCAGGGATGGGGCAAAAACTTTTTCACACCACTGTATATAGTGTATAGGTATAGAGTACATAGTAATATAGTATACAGTGTATGTGCATCTGTATAGTGTATCTGCATCTGGCAAAACGAGCTCTGATTAATATTAGTACCAAGATGAGTCCTTTATAGATTTATACATGTCATCATTTTATCATGTTTAACAGAGAGATATCTCTAAATAAATATTTATTCCAAATTATATAATGAATTTCTGTAGGAGATATTGCTATGCTAGTCCTGGGCTTCTCTCTTCTCTTATGACATCATCGGCTTCTCTCTTATGACATCATAGCCTTCTCCTATATGACACAGCTGGATCCTCCACATGCACCAGTTGCAGCCGATCACTTGAGCAGACAAGTCTTCTTCCCAGCGGATGTTTCCCCTTAGATGCCAAACAAGACCAGCATTTTCTCCGTGTAACTGATGGAAGATTGTGATTGACTAATCTCAGACTCAGCAGAAAAAGTTCATCACAAAGTCACAGGTAAATATCAATAATCCAGTTCTATGTTTTTACTATGTATTTACTTATATATAAGGTGAATGTGTTTATACAGTGTATAAGAATGTGTATATATGCGTGTAGTGTATATAAGGTGGATGTGAAAATATGAAGATATGTAGGTGTAGCATATATAAAGTCTATGTGCATTAGTATGTAGTGTATATATGGTAGGTTTGTGTACATAGATATACAGTATCCAATATACAGTGTACATGCATTTGCATATAGAGTATATATGGTAGGTTTGTGTATATAGATATACAGTATCCAATATACAGTGTACATGCATTTGCATATAGAGTATATATGGTAGGTTTGTATATATAGATATACAGTATCCAATATACAGTGTACATTCATTTGCATATAGAGTATATATGGTAGGTTTGTGTATATAGATATAGAGTATCCAATATACAGTGTACATGCATTTGCATATAGAGTATACATGGTAGGTTTGTGTATATATAGTATATAGGTATAGAGTATACAGTGTATGTTCATTTATCTGTATAGTGTAACTGCATCAGGTAAAATGAGCTCTGATTAATAGTGCCAGGATGAGCACTTTAAATATTTATACATTTTATCATGTCAATAATAATAATAGTAGTTATGGAGTAAATTGCCATAGTGAGTTTTTTGGGGTGAAAAAGTTTAACAAGGAGATATCGCTAAATAAATATTTATTCCAGATTATATAATGAATTGCTGTAGGAAATATTGCCATGCTAGTACTAGGATTCTCTTCTCTCTTATGACATCATCAGATTCTATTTTATGACATCATCGGCTTCTCTCTTATGACCTCATCAGCTTCTCTTTTCTCTCTTATGACATCATCAGATTCTATTTTATGACATCAACGGATTCTCTCTTATGACCTCATTGGCTTCTCTTTTCTCTTATGACATCATAGCCTCCTCCTATATAACACAGCTGGATCCTCCACATGCACCAGTTGCAGCCGATCACTTGAGCAGACAAGTCTTCTTCCCAGCGGATGTTTCCCCTTAGATGCCAAACAAGACCAGCATTTTCTTTGTGAAATTGATGGAAGATTGTGATTGACTAATCTCAGACTCGGCAGAAAAAGTTCATCACAAAGTCACAGGTAAATATCAATAATCCAGTTCTATGTTTTTACTTATATATAAGGTGAATGTGTTTATACAGTGTATGAGAGTGAGTATATATGCGTGTAATGTATATAAGGTGGATGTGAAAATATGCAGATATGTAGGTGTAGCATATATAAAGTCTATATACATTAGTATGTAGTGTATATATGGTAGGTTTGTGTATATAGATATACAGTATCCAATATACAGTGTACATGCATTTGCATATAGAGTATATATGGTAGGTTTGTATATATAGATATACAGTATCCAATATACAGTGTACATGCATTTGCATATAGAGTATATATGGTAGGTTTGTATATATAGATATACAGTATCCAATATACAGTGTACATGCATTTGCATATAGAGTATATATGGTAGGTTTGTGTATATAGATATAGAGTATCCAATATACAGTGTACATGCATTTGCATATAGAGTATACATGGTAGGTTTGTATATATAGATATACAGTATCCAATATACAGTGTACATGCATTTGCATATAGAGTATACATGGTAGGTTTGTATATATAGATATACAGTATCCAATATACAGTGTACATGCATTTGCATATAGAGTATACATGGTAGGTTTGTGTACATAGATATAGAGTATCCAATATACAGTGTACATGCATTTGCATATAGAGTATATATGGTAGGTTTGTATATATAGATATACAGTATCCAATATACAGTGTACATGCATTTGCATATAGAGTATATATGGTAGGTTTGTGTATATAGATATAGAGTATCCAATATACAGTGTACATGCATTTGCATATAGAGTATACATGGTAGGTTTGTATATATAGATATACAGTATCCAATATACAGTGTACATGCATTTGCATATAGAGTATATATGGTAGGTTTGTATATATAGATATACAGTATCCAATATACAGTGTACATGCATTTGCATATAGAGTATACATGGTAGGTTTGTATATATAGATATACAGTATCCAATATACAGTGTACATGCATTTGCATATAGAGTATATATGGTAGGTTTGTGTATATAGATATACAGTATCCAATATACAGTGTACATGCATTTGCATATAGAGTATACATGGTAGGTTTGTGTACATAGATATAGAGTATCCAATATACAGTGTACATGCATTTGCATATAGAGTATATATGGTAGGTTTGTATATATAGATATACAGTATCCAATATACAGTGTACATGCATTTGCATATAGAGTATATATGGTAGGTTTGTGTATATAGATATAGAGTATCCAATATACAGTGTACATGCATTTGCATATAGAGTATATATGGTAGGTTTGTATATATAGATATACAGTATCCAATATACAGTGTACATGCATTTGCATATAGAGTATATATGGTAGGTTTGTGTACATAGATATAGAGTATCCAATATACAGTGTACATGCATTTGCATATAGAGTATATATGGTAGGTTTGTATATATAGATATACAGTATCCAATATACAGTGTACATGCATTTGCATATAGAGTATATATGGTAGGTTTGTGTATATAGATATAGAGTATCCAATATACAGTGTACATGCATTTGCATATAGAGTATACATGGTAGGTTTGTGTATATATAGTATATAGGTATAGAGTATACAGTGTATGTTCATTTATCTGTATAGTGTAACTGCATCAGGTAAAATGAGCTCTGATTAATAGTGCCAGGATGAGCACTTTAAATATTTATACATTTTATCATGTCAATAATAATAATAGTAGTTATGGAGTAAATTGCCATAGTGAGTTTTTTGGGGTGAAAAAGTTTAACAAGGAGATATCTCTAAATAAATATTTATTCCAGATTATATAATGAATTGCTGTAGGAAATATTGCCATGCTAGTACTAGGATTCTCTTCTCTCTTATGACATCATCAGATTCTATTTTATGACATCATCGGCTTCTCTCTTATGACCTCATCAGCTTCTCTTTTCTCTCTTATGACATCATCAGATTCTATTTTATGACATCAACGGCTTCTCTCTTATGACCTCATTGGCTTCTCTTTTCTCTTATGACATCATAGCCTCCTCCTATATAACACAGCTGGATCCTCCACATGCACCAGTTGCAGCCGATCACTTGAGCAGACAAGTCTTCTTCCCAATAGACGTGTCGCCTTAGATGCCAAACAAGACCAGCATTTTCTTCATGCCATAGATGGAAGATTATGATTGAATAATCTCAGACTCTGCACAAAAAGCCAATCACAAAGTCACAGGTAAGTATCAATAATCAAGTTCTAAACGTTTACAAAAGGTAGGTAGCAACATTCAGACTTTGTCTCTCCTGTCAGTGTTTCTCCCCTCCACTGTGCTCCCTATAGTATAAATTTCTAGGACCCCAGAACAATGACCGAAGTACTGCTGAGTACCAGGATTGCAGAGGTTGCCTCATATCATATCTGTTTATTGTACGGCTGAAGCTGTGGGAACTGTGGGAGAAACCATGTAAACCCTATCCCATATTACTGCCACCATTCTGTGGGTACAGGAATAAATCCTTTCCATAGGACTTGATCTTCTGCGCTCA
Organism: Phyllobates terribilis; assembly: GCF_046119375.1. NCBI lineage: Eukaryota > Metazoa > Chordata > Amphibia > Anura > Dendrobatidae > Phyllobates > Phyllobates terribilis. The sequence goes on along the minus strand of NW_027363612.1, from coordinate 112,751 downwards.
CATCAATATCGCAGAGCTCCCGAAGCTTCATCCAACACTGTTACACATTTATGAGACAAGGGGGTGGGGGAGGTTGTGATAACTGATGCTGTAACTCACGCATTTTGAAACACAGTTGTCATTCTTCATGCTTTGGATACTTACACTGTAAGGACACAGACACATTTTGGCTTGGATTTGGCATCGGTATTTCTAAGCCAAAATCAGGAGTGGGTGAAAAACCCAAAACAGGTGCAGATCTTTTCATAATAGATTATGTTTATGTTTCACTCTTGATTTTGGTTTCACAACACTGATATAAAGACATGACTAGGTACCTGTGGCCAAATAATATTGAGACATGATTAGGTACCTGTGGCCTAAAAAGTACCGTTAATGACACCCAATCCAAGAGATGGATGGGTCCTATAAGCTAATACCATGTCATTATGTACTAATACCTGATTATCAAAACACGTAGTAGGCTATGTGCCCACGATACGTTTTTTAATCGTTTCCGCAGCGGCAAAAACGCTGCAGAAATGCTTAAAAAATGCATGGTAGAAGGCCAGCCATGCTCCCCAATGATAATCCGCATGTGCTGCGCACATGCTGCGGAAATTTCCGCTGCGGATTATCATTGCGGAAAAAAACGCAGCATGTCCATTAATTTTGCGGAAACGCTGCGTTTTCGCCGCCATTGACTTGCATTGGAACGCATGGATTACGCATCACTGGAACGCATGGAAGGCGCATCTACAGATGAAATGTGTGGATGGTACCCGGGTGTGGAGGACAGGAGACTCTCCTCTGGACCCAGGTACCATAGAACCTGTGAAAAAAAAATAAAATAAAAAATAAATATCATATTTACCTTCTGGCGGCCCCCGCAGCGCTCGTCCTCCTTTGCCGGCATCTCGCGGTGAACTGTAGGATCTGCGCTGACGTCATAGTCATGTGACAGCAGGTCCTTCAGTACAGTGCACCGAGAGTTGCCGGCAGCCAGGACGGAGCGTAGCAAGACTGCGGGGGCCATCGGAAGGTGAGTATAGATTTATTTTTTTTATGTTTTCACATTCTTTGGGGGTCACACTATATAAATCCATGCTGTTTGCATGGATTTATATAGTGTGACCAAGTTGACAAGCACTTTCCAAGTGATGCTAAAATCGCTTGGAAAGCGCTTGTCAACCCACATGCGGAAATGCATGTGAAGAACGCTTCACATCCGCATGTCCCTGGCAGGAAAAACGCATGTACAATCCGCATGTACAATCCACATGCGTTTTTTCTGCCAGGGAGATGCAGAAACGCTCAGGAAAATATCCTGAGCATATCTACATCGTGGGCACATAGCCGTATACTTCAGACATATAAAAAACTAAAGTGTTGTGAATACAAATTTCAAATATTGAAAAATAGGTGAACTTCACATGTAGAGTTTGAATGATATATACTCCCGCTACTCATGGAGATGGATAGGGCAGCTTTAAGGGAAATTGAGGAGGCTGTTTTTTTGATAGGTGTAATTTCAACATTTTCCTAATACTTAGCATAAATTATCATATTTTTCACTTTAATGCTTTCTATAAAAAACTCAGGAGGACTACATAGTAAAAAATTAGGAAAAACACTTTTCCAACTAATTACAAATTTCCTGGAGGTGTAGATATGTGGAGAAGTCAATTACACTAATTTTAATGCTTTAGGGTACAATAGAGTAGTTAGAGATCTAATATTAATGTTTCTCTGCAGCATGTGTATTATACTCATACAGCTTTACAGCAGGCAAATTATATGCATTCACTACAATGCACAAAAACACATCACGTCTGCATCCACAGGACATGCACACCAAGCTCTGCTATATATGCATACACAGCTCTGCTACATATATACACACAGTTTTCTAATATAACCACCCAGCTCTCCTACAACATCATGAAATTCCTTCCAGGAATGTGACTGATCACATGACCTGAAAGGTTCAATGGCTAATCAACAATTTTGTTTGATTGGGACCCTATCCATGCCACCTCACATATCAGGAGTGTCGTTCTTCTTTTCATAAAGAGGTCCAAGGGCTAGTCTTGCAGAAGTTTTTTCAGCTACACAGGATGCGCAACATCCGTGCAAGTCCTGGTGACTTTCTCCCCTGCACTGCACCGATCAGATAGATCAGTGTGGGGCAGGAGAAAGGAGAACAGTTCTTTCAGTGATCATGAAGGATGCTGTCAGTGTTTTCCTCCATCAGAATAAGCAGCCTCTAGACTGTAAGAAACACACACATTTTAACATCATTTTGATTGTCTAAAATTTACTGCAGCTAAAAATTACATTTGGTTTACAATGCATTTTGCCAGATATGTTGTCACTTGTCAAAGCTAAGAATTTTACATGCTGGGTTTTTTTATGGCACATTTAGCACTGATAAGTTGTCACACTCTTGCTTAATATGTTAACATTCTGTCTGTAAACTGTATATGCATAGCTACCTTTTTGAAGCAATATTGAGATTTACTTAAGAACGTGGGGCCCAATAAATACCATCAATGGTGCCCAGTCCAAGAGATGGTGGATCCTATAGGTAAACACCACCTCATCATGCACTAAAACTTACTAAAAAAAAAAAAGATGTGAAGTTCACACATATAGAAAATGGACATTTTGTGAATACATATTACACGTATTGTAAAATAGATAGAGCTCATATGTAGAGTTTGTTTGATAAACTTTCCTACTACTTTGTCTAAATTAGAAGCAAATTGGTTGAACATTACTTCTACCTAAAATGGCAGAAAACGCACCTATCTTGGTGATGGACAGGACAGCTAGAGGGGATATGGAGGAGGCTGTTATTTTTTTTTTAATAGGTGTACTTTCACCAATTTGCTGATAATTCATTGAAAGTAGATGATCGGTACAATTGCTGCCAATGCATTTTTTAAAGCTGTATTGTCATGAGTCAAATTTGATCATGTTAGGTTCTTGCATAGGTCCTATAGCATTGATAAGTTTCCACCCTCTTTCCTACATACACACATCTCTCCTGCATACACACAACTCTACTACTATCACACACGCAATTTTCCAAAATACACACACAACTCTCCTCCATACACAAACACAGTTCTAACACATATAGCTTTTCTACAGCTTTGAAGTATGCACTCACACCTCTGTTACATACACGCACTGTTTTGCTACATACTTGTACACAGCTTTCTTACATACACCAACAGCTCTCTTATATACTCATGCAGCTCCACACACACAAACACTTATATATATATATATATATATATATATATGTACACTCATCCATCGTATACATTACCACATCTTGAAATTCCTTCCAGGAATGTGACTGATCACATGACCTGAAAGGTTCAATGGCTAATCAACAACTTTGTTTGATTGGGACCCTATCCATGCCACCTCACATATCAGGAGTGTCGTTCTTCTTTTCATAAAGAGGTCCAAGGGCTAGTCTTGCAGAAGTTTTTTCAGCTACACAGGATGCGCAACATCCGTGTAAGTCCTGGTGACTTTCTCCCCTGCACTGCACCGATCAGATAGATCAGTGTAGGGCAGGAGAAAGGAGAACAGTTCTTTCAGTGATCATGAAGGATGCTGTCAGTGTTTTCCTCCATCAGAATAAGCAGCCTCTAGACTGTAAGAAACGCACACATTTTAACATCATTTTGATTGTCTAAAATTTACTGCAGCTAAAAATTACATTTGGTTTACAATGCATTTTGCCAGATATGTTGTCACTTGTCAAAGCTAAGAATTTTACATGCTGGGTTTTTTTATGGCACATTTAGCACTGATAAGTTGTCACACTCTTGCTTAATATGTTAACATTCTGTCTGTAAACTGTATATGCATAGCTACCTTTTTGAAGCAATATTGAGATTTACTTAAGAACGTGGGGCCCAATAAATACCATCAATGGTGCCCAGTCCAAGAGATGGTGGATCCTATAGGTAAACACCACCTCATCATGCACTAAAACTTACTAAAAAAAAAAAAGATGTGAAGTTCACACATATAGAAAATGGACATTTTGTGAATACATATTACACGTATTGTAAAATAGATAGAGCTCATATGTAGAGTTTGTTTGATAAACTTTCCTACTACTTTGTCTAAATTAGAAGCAAATTGGTTGAACATTACTTCTACCTAAAATGGCAGAAAACGCACCTATCTTGGTGATGGACAGGACAGCTAGAGGGGATATGGAGGAGGCTGTTATTTTTTTTTTAATAGGTGTACTTTCACCAATTTGCTGATAATTCATTGAAAGTAGATGATCGGTACAATTGCTGCCAATGCATTTTTTAAGCTGTATTGTCATGAGTCAAATTTGATCATGTTAGGTTCTTGCATAGGTCCTATAGCATTGATAAGTTTCCACCCTCTTTCCTACATACACACATCTCTCCTGCATACACACAACTCTACTACTATCACACACGCAATTTTCCAAAATACACACACAACTCTCCTCCATACACAAACACAGTTCTAACACATATAGCTTTTCTACAGCTTTGAAGTATGCACTCACACCTCTGTTACATACACGCACTGTTTTGCTACATACTTGTACACAGCTTTCTTACATACACCAACAGCTCTCTTATATACTCATGCAGCTCCACACACACAAACACTTATATATATATATATATATATATGTACACTCATCCATCGTATACATTACCACATCTTGAAATTCCTTCCAGGAATGTGACTGATCACATGACCTGAAAGGTTCAATGGCTAATCAACAACTTTGTTTGATTGGGACCCTATCCATGCCACCTCACATATCAGGAGTGTCGTTCTTCTTTTCATAAAGAGGTCCAAGGCCTAGTCTTGCAGAAGTTTTTTCAGCTACACAGGATGCGCAACATCCGTGCAAGTCCTGGTGACTTTCTCCCCTGCACTGCACCGATCAGATAGATCAGTGTGGGGCAGGAGAAAGGAGAACAGTTCTTTCAGTGATCATGAAGGATGCTGTCAGTGTTTTCCTCCATCAGAATAAGCAGCCTCTAGACTGTAAGAAACACACACATTTTAGCATCATTTTGATTGTCTAAAATTTACTGCAGCTAAAAATTACATTTGGTTTACAATGCATTTTGCCAGATATGTTGTCACTTGTCAAAGCTAAGAATTTTACATGCTGGGTTTTTTTATGGCACATTTAGCACTGATAAGTTGTCACACTCTTGCTTAATATGTTAACATTCTGTCTGTAAACTGTATATGCATAGCTACCTTTTTGAAGCAATATTGAGATTTACTTAAGAACGTGGGGCCCAATAAATACCATCAATGGTGCCCAGTCCAAGAGATGGTGGATCCTATAGGTAAACACCACCTCATCATGCACTAAAACTTACTAAAAAAAAAAAAGATATGAAGTTCACACATATAGAAAATGGACATTTTGTGAATACATATTACACGTATTGTAAAATAGATAGAGCTCATATGTAGAGTTTGTTTGATAAACTTTCCTACTACTTTGTCTAAATTAGAAGCAAATTGGTTGAACATTACTTCTACCTAAAATGGCAGAAAACGCACCTATCTTGGTGATGGACAGGACAGCTAGAGGGGATATGGAGGAGGCTGTTATTTTTTTTTTAATAGGTGTACTTTCACCAATTTGCTGATAATTCATTGAAAGTAGATGATCGGTACAATTGCTGCCAATGCATTTTTTAAAGCTGTATTGTCATGAGTCAAATTTGATCATGTTAGGTTCTTGCATAGGTCCTATAGCATTGATAAGTTTCCACCCTCTTTCCTACATACACACATCTCTCCTGCATACACACAACTCTACTACTATCACACACGCAATTTTCCGAAATACACACACAACTCTCCTCCATACACAAACACAGTTCTAACACATATAGCTTTTCTACAGCTTTGAAGTATGCACTCACACCTCTGTTAAATACACGCACTGTTTTGCTACATACTTGTACACAGCTTTCTTACATACACCAACAGCTCTCTTATATACTCATGCAGCTCCACACACACAAACACTTATATATATATATATATATATATATATATATATATATATATGTACACTCATCCATCGTATACATTACCACATCTTGAAATTCCTTCCAGGAATGTGACTGATCACATGACCTGAAAGGTTCAATGGCTAATCAACAACTTTGTTTGATTGGGACCCTATCCATGCCACCTCACATATCAGGAGTGTCGTTCTTCTTTTCATAAAGAGGTCCAAGGGCTAGTCTTGCAGAAGTTTTTTCAGCTACACAGGATGCGCAACATCCGTGTAAGTCCTGGTGACTTTCTCCCCTGCACTGCACCGATCAGATAGATCAGTGTAGGGCAGGAGAAAGGAGAACAGTTCTTTCAGTGATCATGAAGGATGCTGTCAGTGTTTTCCTCCATCAGAATAAGCAGCCTCTAGACTGTAAGAAACGCACACATTTTAACATCATTTTGATTGTCTAAAATTTACTGCAGCTAAAAATTACATTTGGTTTACAATGCATTTTGCCAGATATGTTGTCACTTGTCAAAGCTAAGAATTTTACATGCTGGGTTTTTTTATGGCACATTTAGCACTGATAAGTTGTCACACTCTTGCTTAATATGTTAACATTCTGTCTGTAAACTGTATATGCATAGCTACCTTTTTGAAGCAATATTGAGATTTACTTAAGAACGTGGGGCCCAATAAATACCATCAATGGTGCCCAGTCCAAGAGATGGTGGATCCTATAGGTAAACACCACCTCATCATGCACTAAAACTTACTAAAAAAAAAAAAGATGTGAAGTTCACACATATAGAAAATGGACATTTTGTGAATACATATTACACGTATTGTAAAATAGATAGAGCTCATATGTAGAGTTTGTTTGATAAACTTTCCTACTACTTTGTCTAAATTAGAAGCAAATTGGTTGAACATTACTTCTACCTAAAATGGCAGAAAACGCACCTATCTTGGTGATGGACAGGACAGCTAGAGGGGATATGGAGGAGGCTGTTATTTTTTTTTTAATAGGTGTACTATCACCAATTTGCTGATAATTCATTGAAAGTAGATGATCGGTACAATTGCTGCCAATGCATTTTTTAAAGCTGTATTGTCATGAGTCAAATTTGATCATGTTAGGTTCTTGCATAGGTCCTATAGCATTGATAAGTTTCCACCCTCTTTCCTACATACACACATCTCTCCTGCATACACACAACTCTACTACTATCACACACGCAATTTTCCGAAATACACACACAACTCTCCTCCATACACAAACACAGTTCTAACACATATAGCTTTTCTACAGCTTTGAAGTATGCACTCACACCTCTGTTACATACACGCACTGTTTTGCTACATACTTGTACACAGCTTTCTTACATACACCAACAGCTCTCTTATATACTCATGCAGCTCCACACACACAAACACATATATATATATATATATATATATATATATATATATATGTACACTCATCCATCGTATACATTACCACATCTTGAAATTCCTTCCAGGAATGTGACTGATCACATGACCTGAAAGGTTCAATGGCTAATCAACAACTTTGTTTGATTGGGACCCTATCCATGCCACCTCACATATCAGGAGTGTCGTTCTTCTTTTCATAAAGAGGTCCAAGGGCTAGTCTTGCAGAAGTTTTTTCAGCTACACAGGATGCGCAACATCCGTGCAAGTCCTGGTGACTTTCTCCCCTGCACTGCACCGATCAGATAGATCAGTGTGGGGCAGGAGAAAGGAGAACAGTTCTTTCAGTGATCATGAAGGATGCTGTCAGTGTTTTCCTCCATCAGAATAAGCAGCCTCTAGACTGTAAGAAACGCACACATTTTAACATCATTTTGATTGTCTAAAATTTACTGCAGCTAAAAATTACATTTGGTTTACAATGCATTTTGCCAGATATGTTGTCACTTGTCAAAGCTAAGAATTTTACATGCTGGGTTTTTTTATGGCACATTTAGCACTGATAAGTTGTCACACTCTTGCTTAATATGTTAACATTCTGTCTGTAAACTGTATATGCATAGCTACCTTTTTGAAGCAATATTGAGATTTACTTAAGAACGTGGGGCCCAATAAATACCATCAATGGTGCCCAGTCCAAGAGATGGTGGATCCTATAGGTAAACACCACCTCATCATGCACTAAAACTTACTAAAAAAAAAAAAGATGTGAAGTTCACACATATAGAAAATGGACATTTTGTGAATACATATTACACGTATTGTAAAATAGATAGAGCTCATATGTAGAGTTTGTTTGATAAACTTTCCTACTACTTTGTCTAAATTAGAAGCAAATTGGTTGAACATTACTTCTACCTAAAATGGCAGAAAACGCACCTATCTTGGTGATGGACAGGACAGCTAGAGGGGATATGGAGGAGGCTGTTATTTTTTTTTTAATAGGTGTACTTTCACCAATTTGCTGATAATTCATTGAAAGTAGATGATCGGTACAATTGCTGCCAATGCATTTTTTAAAGCTGTATTGTCATGAGTCAAATTTGATCATGTTAGGTTCTTGCATAGGTCCTATAGCATTGATAAGTTTCCACCCTCTTTCCTACATACACACATCTCTCCTGCATACACACAACTCTACTACTATCACACACGCAATTTTCCGAAATACACACACAACTCTCCTCCATACACAAACACAGTTCTAACACATATAGCTTTTCTACAGCTTTGAAGTATGCACTCACACCTCTGTTACATACACGCACTGTTTTGCTACATACTTGTACACAGCTTTCTTACATACACCAACAGCTCTCTTATATACTCATGCAGCTCCACACACACAAACACTTATATATATATATATATATATATATATATATATATATGTACACTCATCCATCGTATACATTACCACATCTTGAAATTCCTTCCAGGAATGTGACTGATCACATGACCTGAAAGGTTCAATGGCTAATCAACAACTTTGTTTGATTGGGACCCTATCCATGCCACCTCACATATCAGGAGTGTCGTTCTTCTTTTCATAAAGAGGTCCAAGGGCTAGTCTTGCAGAAGTTTTTTCAGCTACACAGGATGCGCAACATCCGTGCAAGTCCTGGTGACTTTCTCCCCTGCACTGCACCGATCAGATAGATCAGTGTGGGGCAGGAGAAAGGAGAACAGTTCTTTCAGTGATCATGAAGGATGCTGTCAGTGTTTTCCTCCATCAGAATAAGCAGCCTCTAGACTGTAAGAAACGCACACATTTTAACATCATTTTGATTGTCTAAAATTTACTGCAGCTAAAAATTACATTTGGTTTACAATGCATTTTGCCAGATATGTTGTCACTTGTCAAAGCTAAGAATTTTACATGCTGGGTTTTTTTATGGCACATTTAGCACTGATAAGTTGTCACACTCTTGCTTAATATGTTAACATTCTGTCTGTAAACTCTATATGCATAGCTACCTTTTTGAAGCAATATTGAGATTTACTTAAGAACGTGGGGCCCAATAAATACCATCAATGGTGCCCAGTCCAAGAGATGGTGGATCCTATAGGTAAACACCACCTCATCATGCACTAAAACTTACTAAAAAAAAAAAAGATGTGAAGTTCACACATATAGAAAATGGACATTTTGTGAATACATATTACACGTAGTGTAAAATAGATAGAGCTCATATGTAGAGTTTGTTTGATAAACTTTCCTACTACTTTGTCTAAATTAGAAGCAAATTGGTTGAACATTACTTCTACCTAAAATGGCAGAAAACGCACCTATCTTGGTGATGGACAGGACAGCTAGAGGGGATATGGAGGAGGCTGTTATTTTTTTTTTAATAGGTGTACTTTCACCAATTTGCTGATAATTCATTGAAAGTAGATGATCGGTACAATTGCTGCCAATGCATTTTTTAAAGCTGTATTGTCATGAGTCAAATTTGATCATGTTAGGTTCTTGCATAGGTCCTATAGCATTGATAAGTTTCCACCCTCTTTCCTACATACACACATCTCTCCTGCATACACACAACTCTACTACTATCACACACGCAATTTTCCGAAATACACACACAACTCTCCTCCATACACAAACACAGTTCTAACACATATAGCTTTTCTACAGCTTTGAAGTATGCACTCACACCTCTGTTACATACACGCACTGTTTTGCTACATACTTGTACACAGCTTTCTTACATACACCAACAGCTCTCTTATATACTCATGCAGCTCCACACACACAAACACTTATATATATATATATATATATATATATGTACACTCATCCATCGTATACATTACCACATCTTGAAATTCCTTCCAGGAATGTGACTGATCACATGACCTGAAAGGTTCAATGGCTAATCAACAACTTTGTTTGATTGGGACCCTATCCATGCCACCTCACATATCAGGAGTGTCGTTCTTCTTTTCATAAAGAGGTCCAAGGGCTAGTCTTGCAGAAGTTTTTTCAGCTACACAGGATGCGCAACATCCGTGTAAGTCCTGGTGACTTTCTCCCCTGCACTGCACCGATCAGATAGATCAGTGTAGGGCAGGAGAAAGGAGAACAGTTCTTTCAGTGATCATGAAGGATGCTGTCAGTGTTTTCCTCCATCAGAATAAGCAGCCTCTAGACTGTAAGAAACGCACACATTTTAACATCATTTTGATTGTCTAAAATTTACTGCAGCTAAAAATTACATTTGGTTTACAATGCATTTTGCCAGATATGTTGTCACTTGTCAAAGCTAAGAATTTTACATGCTGGGTTTTTTTATGGCACATTTAGCACTGATAAGTTGTCACACTCTTGCTTAATATGTTAACATTCTGTCTGTAAACTGTATATGCATAGCTACCTTTTTGAAGCAATATTGAGATTTACTTAAGAACGTGGGGCCCAATAAATACCATCAATGGTGCCCAGTCCAAGAGATGGTGGATCCTATAGGTAAACACCACCTCATCATGCACTAAAACTTACTAAAAAAAAAAAAGATGTGAAGTTCACACATATAGAAAATGGACATTTTGTGAATACATATTACACGTATTGTAAAATAGATAGAGCTCATATGTAGAGTTTGTTTGATAAACTTTCCTACTACTTTGTCTAAATTAGAAGCAAATTGGTTGAACATTACTTCTACCTAAAATGGCAGAAAACGCACCTATCTTGGTGATGGACAGGACAGCTAGAGGGGATATGGAGGAGGCTGTTATTTTTTTTTTAATAGGTGTACTTTCACCAATTTGCTGATAATTCATTGAAAGTAGATGATCGGTACAATTGCTGCCAATGCATTTTTTAAAGCTGTATTGTCATGAGTCAAATTTGATCATGTTAGGTTCTTGCATAGGTCCTATAGCATTGATAAGTTTCCACCCTCTTTCCTACATACACACATCTCTCCTGCATACACACAACTCTACTACTATCACACACGCAATTTTCCGAAATACACACACAACTCTCCTCCATACACAAACACAGTTCTAACACATATAGCTTTTCTACAGCTTTGAAGTATGCACTCACACCTCTGTTACATACACGCACTGTTTTGCTACATACTTGTACACAGCTTTCTTACATACACCAACAGCTCTCTTATATACTCATGCAGCTCCACACACACAAACACTTATATATATATATATATATATATATATATATGTACACTCATCCATCGTATACATTACCACATCTTGAAATTCCTTCCAGGAATGTGACTGATCACATGACCTGAAAGGTTCAATGGCTAATCAACAACTTTGTTTGATTGGGACCCTATCCATGCCACCTCACATATCAGGAGTGTCGTTCTTCTTTTCATAAAGAGGTCCAAGGGCTAGTCTTGCAGAAGTTTTTTCAGCTACACAGGATGCGCAACATCCGTGCAAGTCCTGGTGACTTTCTCCCCTGCACTGCACCGATCAGATAGATCAGTGTGGGGCAGGAGAAAGGAGAACAGTTCTTTCAGTGATCATGAAGGATGCTGTCAGTGTTTTCCTCCATCAGAATAAGCAGCCTCTAGACTGTAAGAAACGCACACATTTTAACATCATTTTGATTGTCTAAAATTTACTGCAGCTAAAAATTACATTTGGTTTACAATGCATTTTGCCAGATATGTTGTCACTTGTCAAAGCTAAGAATTTTACATGCTGGGTTTTTTTATGGCACATTTAGCACTGATAAGTTGTCACACTCTTGCTTAATATGTTAACATTCTGTCTGTAAACTCTATATGCATAGCTACCTTTTTGAAGCAATATTGAGATTTACTTAAGAACGTGGGGCCCAATAAATACCATCAATGGTGCCCAGTCCAAGAGATGGTGGATCCTATAGGTAAACACCACCTCATCATGCACTAAAACTTACTAAAAAAAAAAAAGATGTGAAGTTCACACATATAGAAAATGGACATTTTGTGAATACATATTACACGTAGTGTAAAATAGATAGAGCTCATATGTAGAGTTTGTTTGATAAACTTTCCTACTACTTTGTCTAAATTAGAAGCAAATTGGTTGAACATTACTTCTACCTAAAATGGCAGAAAACGCACCTATCTTGGTGATGGACAGGACAGCTAGAGGGGATATGGAGGAGGCTGTTATTTTTTTTTTAATAGGTGTACTTTCACCAATTTGCTGATAATTCATTGAAAGTAGATGATCGGTACAATTGCTGCCAATGCATTTTTTAAAGCTGTATTGTCATGAGTCAAATTTGATCATGTTAGGTTCTTGCATAGGTCCTATAGCATTGATAAGTTTCCACCCTCTTTCCTACATACACACATCTCTCCTGCATACACACAACTCTACTACTATCACACACGCAATTTTCCGAAATACACACACAACTCTCCTCCATACACAAACACAGTTCTAACACATATAGCTTTTCTACAGCTTTGAAGTATGCACTCACACCTCTGTTACATACACGCACTGTTTTGCTACATACTTGTACACAGCTTTCTTACATACACCAACAGCTCTCTTATATACTCATGCAGCTCCACACACACAAACACTTATATATATATATATATATATATATATGTACACTCATCCATCGTATACATTACCACATCTTGAAATTCCTTCCAGGAATGTGACTGATCACATGACCTGAAAGGTTCAATGGCTAATCAACAACTTTGTTTGATTGGGACCCTATCCATGCCACCTCACATATCAGGAGTGTCGTTCTTCTTTTCATAAAGAGGTCCAAGGGCTAGTCTTGCAGAAGTTTTTTCAGCTACACAGGATGCGCAACATCCGTGTAAGTCCTGGTGACTTTCTCCCCTGCACTGCACCGATCAGATAGATCAGTGTAGGGCAGGAGAAAGGAGAACAGTTCTTTCAGTGATCATGAAGGATGCTGTCAGTGTTTTCCTCCATCAGAATAAGCAGCCTCTAGACTGTAAGAAACGCACACATTTTAACATCATTTTGATTGTCTAAAATTTACTGCAGCTAAAAATTACATTTGGTTTACAATGCATTTTGCCAGATATGTTGTCACTTGTCAAAGCTAAGAATTTTACATGCTGGGTTTTTTTATGGCACATTTAGCACTGATAAGTTGTCACACTCTTGCTTAATATGTTAACATTCTGTCTGTAAACTGTATATGCATAGCTACCTTTTTGAAGCAATATTGAGATTTACTTAAGAACGTGGGGCCCAATAAATACCATCAATGGTGCCCAGTCCAAGAGATGGTGGATCCTATAGGTAAACACCACCTCATCATGCACTAAAACTTACTAAAAAAAAAAAAGATGTGAAGTTCACACATATAGAAAATGGACATTTTGTGAATACATATTACACGTATTGTAAAATAGATAGAGCTCATATGTAGAGTTTGTTTGATAAACTTTCCTACTACTTTGTCTAAATTAGAAGCAAATTGGTTGAACATTACTTCTACCTAAAATGGCAGAAAACGCACCTATCTTGGTGATGGACAGGACAGCTAGAGGGGATATGGAGGAGGCTGTTATTTTTTTTTTAATAGGTGTACTTTCACCAATTTGCTGATAATTCATTGAAAGTAGATGATCGGTACAATTGCTGCCAATGCATTTTTTAAAGCTGTATTGTCATGAGTCAAATTTGATCATGTTAGGTTCTTGCATAGGTCCTATAGCATTGATAAGTTTCCACCCTCTTTCCTACATACACACATCTCTCCTGCATACACACAACTCTACTACTATCACACACGCAATTTTCCGAAATACACACACAACTCTCCTCCATACACAAACACAGTTCTAACACATATAGCTTTTCTACAGCTTTGAAGTATGCACTCACACCTCTGTTACATACACGCACTGTTTTGCTACATACTTGTACACAGCTTTCTTACATACACCAACAGCTCTCTTATATACTCATGCAGCTCCACACACACAAACACTTATATATATATATATATATATATATATATATGTACACTCATCCATCGTATACATTACCACATCTTGAAATTCCTTCCAGGAATGTGACTGATCACATGACCTGAAAGGTTCAATGGCTAATCAACAACTTTGTTTGATTGGGACCCTATCCATGCCACCTCACATATCAGGAGTGTCGTTCTTCTTTTCATAAAGAGGTCCAAGGGCTAGTCTTGCAGAAGTTTTTTCAGCTACACAGGATGCGCAACATCCGTGCAAGTCCTGGTGACTTTCTCCCCTGCACTGCACCGATCAGATAGATCAGTGTGGGGCAGGAGAAAGGAGAACAGTTCTTTCAGTGATCATGAAGGATGCTGTCAGTGTTTTCCTCCATCAGAATAAGCAGCCTCTAGACTGTAAGAAACGCACACATTTTAACATCATTTTGATTGTCTAAAATTTACTGCAGCTAAAAATTACATTTGGTTTACAATGCATTTTGCCAGATATGTTGTCACTTGTCAAAGCTAAGAATTTTACATGCTGGGTTTTTTTATGGCACATTTAGCACTGATAAGTTGTCACACTCTTGCTTAATATGTTAACATTCTGTCTGTAAACTCTATATGCATAGCTACCTTTTTGAAGCAATATTGAGATTTACTTAAGAACGTGGGGCCCAATAAATACCATCAATGGTGCCCAGTCCAAGAGATGGTGGATCCTATAGGTAAACACCACCTCATCATGCACTAAAACTTACTAAAAAAAAAAAAGATGTGAAGTTCACACATATAGAAAATGGACATTTTGTGAATACATATTACACGTAGTGTAAAATAGATAGAGCTCATATGTAGAGTTTGTTTGATAAACTTTCCTACTACTTTGTCTAAATTAGAAGCAAATTGGTTGAACATTACTTCTACCTAAAATGGCAGAAAACGCACCTATCTTGGTGATGGACAGGACAGCTAGAGGGGATATGGAGGAGGCTGTTATTTTTTTTTTAATAGGTGTACTTTCACCAATTTGCTGATAATTCATTGAAAGTAGATGATCGGTACAATTGCTGCCAATGCATTTTTTAAAGCTGTATTGTCATGAGTCAAATTTGATCATGTTAGGTTCTTGCATAGGTCCTATAGCATTGATAAGTTTCCACCCTCTTTCCTACATACACACATCTCTCCTGCATACACACAACTCTACTACTATCACACACGCAATTTTCCGAAATACACACACAACTCTCCTCCATACACAAACACAGTTCTAACACATATAGCTTTTCTACAGCTTTGAAGTATGCACTCACACCTCTGTTACATACACGCACTGTTTTGCTACATACTTGTACACAGCTTTCTTACATACACCAACAGCTCTCTTATATACTCATGCAGCTCCACACACACAAACACTTATATATATATATATATATATATATATGTACACTCATCCATCGTATACATTACCACATCTTGAAATTCCTTCCAGGAATGTGACTGATCACATGACCTGAAAGGTTCAATGGCTAATCAACAACTTTGTTTGATTGGGACCCTATCCATGCCACCTCACATATCAGGAGTGTCGTTCTTCTTTTCATAAAGAGGTCCAAGGGCTAGTCTTGCAGAAGTTTTTTCAGCTACACAGGATGCGCAACATCCGTGTAAGTCCTGGTGACTTTCTCCCCTGCACTGCACCGATCAGATAGATCAGTGTAGGGCAGGAGAAAGGAGAACAGTTCTTTCAGTGATCATGAAGGATGCTGTCAGTGTTTCAGTGTTTTCCTCCATCAGAATAAGCAGCCTCTAGACTGTAAGAAACGCACACATTTTAACATCATTTTGATTGTCTAAAATTTACTGCAGCTAAAAATTACATTTGGTTTACAATGCATTTTGCCAGATATGTTGTCACTTGTCAAAGCTAAGAATTTTACATGCTGGGTTTTTTTATGGCACATTTAGCACTGATAAGTTGTCACACTCTTGCTTAATATGTTAACATTCTGTCTGTAAACTGTATATGCATAGCTACCTTTTTGAAGCAATATTGAGATTTACTTAAGAACGTGGGGCCCAATAAATACCATCAATGGTGCCCAGTCCAAGAGATGGTGGATCCTATAGGTAAACACCACCTCATCATGCACTAAAACTTACTAAAAAAAAAAAAGATGTGAAGTTCACACATATAGAAAATGGACATTTTGTGAATACATATTACACGTATTGTAAAATAGATAGAGCTCATATGTAGAGTTTGTTTGATAAACTTTCCTACTACTTTGTCTAAATTAGAAGCAAATTGGTTGAACATTACTTCTACCTAAAATGGCAGAAAACGCACCTATCTTGGTGATGGACAGGACAGCTAGAGGGGATATGGAGGAGGCTGTTATTTTTTTTTTAATAGGTGTACTATCACCAATTTGCTGATAATTCATTGAAAGTAGATGATCGGTACAATTGCTGCCAATGCATTTTTTAAAGCTGTATTGTCATGAGTCAAATTTGATCATGTTAGGTTCTTGCATAGGTCCTATAGCATTGATAAGTTTCCACCCTCTTTCCTACATACACACATCTCTCCTGCATACACACAACTCTACTACTATCACACACGCAATTTTCCGAAATACACACACAACTCTCCTCCATACACAAACACAGTTCTAACACATATAGCTTTTCTACAGCTTTGAAGTATGCACTCACACCTCTGTTACATACACGCACTGTTTTGCTACATACTTGTACACAGCTTTCTTACATACACCAACAGCTCTCTTATATACTCATGCAGCTCCACACACACAAACACATATATATATATATATATATATATATATATATATATGTACACTCATCCATCGTATACATTACCACATCTTGAAATTCCTTCCAGGAATGTGACTGATCACATGACCTGAAAGGTTCAATGGCTAATCAACAACTTTGTTTGATTGGGACCCTATCCATGCCACCTCACATATCAGGAGTGTCGTTCTTCTTTTCATAAAGAGGTCCAAGGGCTAGTCTTGCAGAAGTTTTTTCAGCTACACAGGATGCGCAACATCCGTGCAAGTCCTGGTGACTTTCTCCCCTGCACTGCACCGATCAGATAGATCAGTGTGGGGCAGGAGAAAGGAGAACAGTTCTTTCAGTGATCATGAAGGATGCTGTCAGTGTTTTCCTCCATCAGAATAAGCAGCCTCTAGACTGTAAGAAACGCACACATTTTAACATCATTTTGATTGTCTAAAATTTACTGCAGCTAAAAATTACATTTGGTTTACAATGCATTTTGCCAGATATGTTGTCACTTGTCAAAGCTAAGAATTTTACATGCTGGGTTTTTTTATGGCACATTTAGCACTGATAAGTTGTCACACTCTTGCTTAATATGTTAACATTCTGTCTGTAAACTGTATATGCATAGCTACCTTTTTGAAGCAATATTGAGATTTACTTAAGAACGTGGGGCCCAATAAATACCATCAATGGTGCCCAGTCCAAGAGATGGTGGATCCTATAGGTAAACACCACCTCATCATGCACTAAAACTTACTAAAAAAAAAAAAGATGTGAAGTTCACACATATAGAAAATGGACATTTTGTGAATACATATTACACGTATTGTAAAATAGATAGAGCTCATATGTAGAGTTTGTTTGATAAACTTTCCTACTACTTTGTCTAAATTAGAAGCAAATTGGTTGAACATTACTTCTACCTAAAATGGCAGAAAACGCACCTATCTTGGTGATGGACAGGACAGCTAGAGGGGATATGGAGGAGGCTGTTATTTTTTTTTTAATAGGTGTACTTTCACCAATTTGCTGATAATTCATTGAAAGTAGATGATCGGTACAATTGCTGCCAATGCATTTTTTAAAGCTGTATTGTCATGAGTCAAATTTGATCATGTTAGGTTCTTGCATAGGTCCTATAGCATTGATAAGTTTCCACCCTCTTTCCTACATACACACATCTCTCCTGCATACACACAACTCTACTACTATCACACACGCAATTTTCCGAAATACACACACAACTCTCCTCCATACACAAACACAGTTCTAACACATATAGCTTTTCTACAGCTTTGAAGTATGCACTCACACCTCTGTTACATACACGCACTGTTTTGCTACATACTTGTACACAGCTTTCTTACATACACCAACAGCTCTCTTATATACTCATGCAGCTCCACACACACAAACACTTATATATATATATATATATATATATATATATATATGTACACTCATCCATCGTATACATTACCACATCTTGAAATTCCTTCCAGGAATGTGACTGATCACATGACCTGAAAGGTTCAATGGCTAATCAACAACTTTGTTTGATTGGGACCCTATCCATGCCACCTCACATATCAGGAGTGTCGTTCTTCTTTTCATAAAGAGGTCCAAGGGCTAGTCTTGCAGAAGTTTTTTCAGCTACACAGGATGCGCAACATCCGTGTAAGTCCTGGTGACTTTCTCCCCTGCACTGCACCGATCAGATAGATCAGTGTAGGGCAGGAGAAAGGAGAACAGTTCTTTCAGTGATCATGAAGGATGCTGTCAGTGTTTTCCTCCATCAGAATAAGCAGCCTCTAGACTGTAAGAAACGCACACATTTTAACATCATTTTGATTGTCTAAAATTTACTGCAGCTAAAAATTACATTTGGTTTACAATGCATTTTGCCAGATATGTTGTCACTTGTCAAAGCTAAGAATTTTACATGCTGGGTTTTTTTATGGCACATTTAGCACTGATAAGTTGTCACACTCTTGCTTAATATGTTAACATTCTGTCTGTAAACTGTATATGCATAGCTACCTTTTTGAAGCAATATTGAGATTTACTTAAGAACGTGGGGCCCAATAAATACCATCAATGGTGCCCAGTCCAAGAGATGGTGGATCCTATAGGTAAACACCACCTCATCATGCACTAAAACTTACTAAAAAAAAAAAAGATGTGAAGTTCACACATATAGAAAATGGACATTTTGTGAATACATATTACACGTATTGTAAAATAGATAGAGCTCATATGTAGAGTTTGTTTGATAAACTTTCCTACTACTTTGTCTAAATTAGAAGCAAATTGGTTGAACATTACTTCTACCTAAAATGGCAGAAAACGCACCTATCTTGGTGATGGACAGGACAGCTAGAGGGGATATGGAGGAGGCTGTTATTTTTTTTTTAATAGGTGTACTATCACCAATTTGCTGATAATTCATTGAAAGTAGATGATCGGTACAATTGCTGCCAATGCATTTTTTAAAGCTGTATTGTCATGAGTCAAATTTGATCATGTTAGGTTCTTGCATAGGTCCTATAGCATTGATAAGTTTCCACCCTCTTTCCTACATACACACATCTCTCCTGCATACACACAACTCTACTACTATCACACACGCAATTTTCCGAAATACACACACAACTCTCCTCCATACACAAACACAGTTCTAACACATATAGCTTTTCTACAGCTTTGAAGTATGCACTCACACCTCTGTTACATACACGCACTGTTTTGCTACATACTTGTACACAGCTTTCTTACATACACCAACAGCTCTCTTATATACTCATGCAGCTCCACACACACAAACACTTATATATATATATATATATATATGTACACTCATCCATCGTATACATTACCACATCTTGAAATTCCTTCCAGGAATGTGACTGATCACATGACCTGAAAGGTTCAATGGCTAATCAACAACTTTGTTTGATTGGGACCCTATCCATGCCACCTCACATATCAGGAGTGTCGTTCTTCTTTTCATAAAGAGGTCCAAGGGCTAGTCTTGCAGAAGTTTTTTCAGCTACACAGGATGCGCAACATCCGTGTAAGTCCTGGTGACTTTCTCCCCTGCACTGCACCGATCAGATAGATCAGTGTAGGGCAGGAGAAAGGAGAACAGTTCTTTCAGTGATCATGAAGGATGCTGTCAGTGTTTTCCTCCATCAGAATAAGCAGCCTCTAGACTGTAAGAAACGCACACATTTTAACATCATTTTGATTGTCTAAAATTTACTGCAGCTAAAAATTACATTTGGTTTACAATGCATTTTGCCAGATATGTTGTCACTTGTCAAAGCTAAGAATTTTACATGCTGGGTTTTTTTATGGCACATTTAGCACTGATAAGTTGTCACACTCTTGCTTAATATGTTAACATTCTGTCTGTAAACTGTATATGCATAGCTACCTTTTTGAAGCAATATTGAGATTTACTTAAGAACGTGGGGCCCAATAAATACCATCAATGGTGCCCAGTCCAAGAGATGGTGGATCCTATAGGTAAACACCACCTCATCATGCACTAAAACTTACTAAAAAAAAAAAAGATGTGAAGTTCACACATATAGAAAATGGACATTTTGTGAATACATATTACACGTATTGTAAAATAGATAGAGCTCATATGTAGAGTTTGTTTGATAAACTTTCCTACTACTTTGTCTAAATTAGAAGCAAATTGGTTGAACATTACTTCTACCTAAAATGGCAGAAAACGCACCTATCTTGGTGATGGACAGGACAGCTAGAGGGGATATGGAGGAGGCTGTTATTTTTTTTTTAATAGGTGTACTATCACCAATTTGCTGATAATTCATTGAAAGTAGATGATCGGTACAATTGCTGCCAATGCATTTTTTAAAGCTGTATAGTCATGAGTCAAATTTGATCATGTTAGGTTCTTGCATAGGTCCTATAGCATTGATAAGTTTCCACCCTCTTTCCTACATACACACATCTCTCCTGCATACACACAACTCTACTACTATCACACACGCAATTTTCAGAAATACACACACAACTCTCCTCCATACACAAACACAGTTCTAACACATATAGCTTTTCTACAGCTTTGAAGTATGCACTCACACCTCTGTTACATACACGCACTGTTTTGCTACATACTTGTACACAGCTTTCTTACATACACCAACAGCTCTCTTATATACTCATGCAGCTCCACACACACAAACACTTATATATATATATATATATATATATATATATGCACACTCATCCATCGTATACATTACCACATCTTGAAATTCCTTCCAGGAATGTGACTGATCACATGACCTGAAAGGTTCAATGGCTAATCAACAACTTTGTTTGATTGGGACCCTATCCATGCCACCTCACATATCAGGAGTGTCGTTCTTCTTTTCATAAAGAGGTCCAAGGGCTAGTCTTGCAGAAGTTTTTTCAGCTACACAGGATGCGCAACATCCGTGCAAGTCCTGGTGACTTTCTCCCCTGCACTGCACCGATCAGATAGATCAGTGTGGGGCAGGAGAAAGGAGAACAGTTCTTTCAGTGATCATGAAGGATGCTGTCAGTGTTTTCCTCCATCAGAATAAGCAGCCTCTAGACTGTAAGAAACACACACATTTTAACATCATTTTGATTGTCTAAAATTTACTGCAGCTAAAAATTACATTTGGTTTACAATGCATTTTGCCAGATATGTTGTCACTTGTCAAAGCTAAGAATTTTACATGCTGGGTTTTTTTATGGCACATTTAGCACTGATAAGTTGTCACACTCTTGCTTAATATGTTAACATTCTGTCTGTAAACTGTATATGCATAGCTACCTTTTTGAAGCAATATTGAGATTTACTTAAGAACGTGGGGCCCAATAAATACCATCAATGGTGCCCAGTCCAAGAGATGGTGGATCCTATAGGTAAACACCACCTCATCATGCACTAAAACTTACTAAAAAAAAAAAAGATGTGAAGTTCACACATATAGAAAATGGACATTTTGTGAATACATATTACACGTATTGTAAAATAGATAGAGCTCATATGTAGAGTTTGTTTGATAAACTTTCCTACTACTTTGTCTAAATTAGAAGCAAATTGGTTGAACATTACTTCTACCTAAAATGGCAGAAAACGCACCTATCTTGGTGATGGACAGGACAGCTAGAGGGGATATGGAGGAGGCTGTTATTTTTTTTTTAATAGGTGTACTATCACCAATTTGCTGATAATTCATTGAAAGTAGATGATCGGTACAATTGCTGCCAATGCATTTTTTAAAGCTGTATAGTCATGAGTCAAATTTGATCATGTTAGGTTCTTGCATAGGTCCTATAGCATTGATAAGTTTCCACCCTCTTTCCTACATACACACATCTCTCCTGCATACACACAACTCTACTACTATCACACACGCAATTTTCAGAAATACACACACAACTCTCCTCCATACACAAACACAGTTCTAACACATATAGCTTTTCTACAGCTTTGAAGTATGCACTCACACCTCTGTTACATACACGCACTGTTTTGCTACATACTTGTACACAGCTTTCTTACATACACCAACAGCTCTCTTATATACTCATGCAGCTCCACACACACAAACACTTATATATATATATATATATATATATATATGTACACTCATCCATCGTATACATTACCACATCTTGAAATTCCTTCCAGGAATGTGACTGATCACATGACCTGAAAGGTTCAATGGCTAATCAACAACTTTGTTTGATTGGGACCCTATCCATGCCACCTCACATATCAGGAGTGTCGTTCTTCTTTTCATAAAGAGGTCCAAGGGCTAGTCTTGCAGAAGTTTTTTCAGCTACACAGGATGCGCAACATCCGTGTAAGTCCTGGTGACTTTCTCCCCTGCACTGCACCGATCAGATAGATCAGTGTAGGGCAGGAGAAAGGAGAACAGTTCTTTCAGTGATCATGAAGGATGCTGTCAGTGTTTTCCTCCATCAGAATAAGCAGCCTCTAGACTGTAAGAAACGCACACATTTTAACATCATTTTGATTGTCTAAAATTTACTGCAGCTAAAAATTACATTTGGTTTACAATGCATTTTGCCAGATATGTTGTCACTTGTCAAAGCTAAGAATTTTACATGCTGGGTTTTTTTATGGCACATTTAGCACTGATAAGTTGTCACACTCTTGCTTAATATGTTAACATTCTGTCTGTAAACTGTATATGCATAGCTACCTTTTTGAAGCAATATTGAGATTTACTTAAGAACGTGGGGCCCAATAAATACCATCAATGGTGCCCAGTCCAAGAGATGGTGGATCCTATAGGTAAACACCACCTCATCATGCACTAAAACTTACTAAAAAAAAAAAAGATGTGAAGTTCACACATATAGAAAATGGACATTTTGTGAATACATATTACACGTATTGTAAAATAGATAGAGCTCATATGTAGAGTTTGTTTGATAAACTTTCCTACTACTTTGTCTAAATTAGAAGCAAATTGGTTGAACATTACTTCTACCTAAAATGGCAGAAAACGCACCTATCTTGGTGATGGACAGGACAGCTAGAGGGGATATGGAGGAGGCTGTTATTTTTTTTTTAATAGGTGTACTATCACCAATTTGCTGATAATTCATTGAAAGTAGATGATCGGTACAATTGCTGCCAATGCATTTTTTAAAGCTGTATTGTCATGAGTCAAATTTGATCATGTTAGGTTCTTGCATAGGTCCTATAGCATTGATAAGTTTCCACCCTCTTTCCTACATACACACATCTCTCCTGCATACACACAACTCTACTACTATCACACACGCAATTTTCCGAAATACACACACAACTCTCCTCCATACACAAACACAGTTCTAACACATATAGCTTTTCTACAGCTTTGAAGTATGCACTCACACCTCTGTTACATACACGCACTGTTTTGCTACATACTTGTACACAGCTTTCTTACATACACCAACAGCTCTCTTATATACTCATGCAGCTCCACACACACAAACACTTATATATATATATATATATATATGTACACTCATCCATCGTATACATTACCACATCTTGAAATTCCTTCCAGGAATGTGACTGATCACATGACCTGAAAGGTTCAATGGCTAATCAACAACTTTGTTTGATTGGGACCCTATCCATGCCACCTCACATATCAGGAGTGTCGTTCTTCTTTTCATAAAGAGGTCCAAGGGCTAGTCTTGCAGAAGTTTTTTCAGCTACACAGGATGCGCAACATCCGTGTAAGTCCTGGTGACTTTCTCCCCTGCACTGCACCGATCAGATAGATCAGTGTAGGGCAGGAGAAAGGAGAACAGTTCTTTCAGTGATCATGAAGGATGCTGTCAGTGTTTTCCTCCATCAGAATAAGCAGCCTCTAGACTGTAAGAAACGCACACATTTTAACATCATTTTGATTGTCTAAAATTTACTGCAGCTAAAAATTACATTTGGTTTACAATGCATTTTGCCAGATATGTTGTCACTTGTCAAAGCTAAGAATTTTACATGCTGGGTTTTTTTATGGCACATTTAGCACTGATAAGTTGTCACACTCTTGCTTAATATGTTAACATTCTGTCTGTAAACTGTATATGCATAGCTACCTTTTTGAAGCAATATTGAGATTTACTTAAGAACGTGGGGCCCAATAAATACCATCAATGGTGCCCAGTCCAAGAGATGGTGGATCCTATAGGTAAACACCACCTCATCATGCACTAAAACTTACTAAAAAAAAAAAAGATGTGAAGTTCACACATATAGAAAATGGACATTTTGTGAATACATATTACACGTATTGTAAAATAGATAGAGCTCATATGTAGAGTTTGTTTGATAAACTTTCCTACTACTTTGTCTAAATTAGAAGCAAATTGGTTGAACATTACTTCTACCTAAAATGGCAGAAAACGCACCTATCTTGGTGATGGACAGGACAGCTAGAGGGGATATGGAGGAGGCTGTTATTTTTTTTTTAATAGGTGTACTATCACCAATTTGCTGATAATTCATTGAAAGTAGATGATCGGTACAATTGCTGCCAATGCATTTTTTAAAGCTGTATAGTCATGAGTCAAATTTGATCATGTTAGGTTCTTGCATAGGTCCTATAGCATTGATAAGTTTCCACCCTCTTTCCTACATACACACATCTCTCCTGCATACACACAACTCTACTACTATCACACACGCAATTTTCAGAAATACACACACAACTCTCCTCCATACACAAACACAGTTCTAACACATATAGCTTTTCTACAGCTTTGAAGTATGCACTCACACCTCTGTTACATACACGCACTGTTTTGCTACATACTTGTACACAGCTTTCTTACATACACCAACAGCTCTCTTATATACTCATGCAGCTCCACACACACAAACACTTATATATATATATATATATATATATATATATGCACACTCATCCATCGTATACATTACCACATCTTGAAATTCCTTCCAGGAATGTGACTGATCACATGACCTGAAAGGTTCAATGGCTAATCAACAACTTTGTTTGATTGGGACCCTATCCATGCCACCTCACATATCAGGAGTGTCGTTCTTCTTTTCATAAAGAGGTCCAAGGGCTAGTCTTGCAGAAGTTTTTTCAGCTACACAGGATGCGCAACATCCGTGCAAGTCCTGGTGACTTTCTCCCCTGCACTGCACCGATCAGATAGATCAGTGTGGGGCAGGAGAAAGGAGAACAGTTCTTTCAGTGATCATGAAGGATGCTGTCAGTGTTTTCCTCCATCAGAATAAGCAGCCTCTAGACTGTAAGAAACACACACATTTTAACATCATTTTGATTGTCTAAAATTTACTGCAGCTAAAAATTACATTTGGTTTACAATGCATTTTGCCAGATATGTTGTCACTTGTCAAAGCTAAGAATTTTACATGCTGGGTTTTTTTATGGCACATTTAGCACTGATAAGTTGTCACACTCTTGCTTAATATGTTAACATTCTGTCTGTAAACTGTATATGCATAGCTACCTTTTTGAAGCAATATTGAGATTTACTTAAGAACGTGGGGCCCAATAAATACCATCAATGGTGCCCAGTCCAAGAGATGGTGGATCCTATAGGTAAACACCACCTCATCATGCACTAAAACTTACTAAAAAAAAAAAAGATGTGAAGTTCACACATATAGAAAATGGACATTTTGTGAATACATATTACACGTATTGTAAAATAGATAGAGCTCATATGTAGAGTTTGTTTGATAAACTTTCCTACTACTTTGTCTAAATTAGAAGCAAATTGGTTGAACATTACTTCTACCTAAAATGGCAGAAAACGCACCTATCTTGGTGATGGACAGGACAGCTAGAGGGGATATGGAGGAGGCTGTTATTTTTTTTTTAATAGGTGTACTATCACCAATTTGCTGATAATTCATTGAAAGTAGATGATCGGTACAATTGCTGCCAATGCATTTTTTAAAGCTGTATAGTCATGAGTCAAATTTGATCATGTTAGGTTCTTGCATAGGTCCTATAGCATTGATAAGTTTCCACCCTCTTTCCTACATACACACATCTCTCCTGCATACACACAACTCTACTACTATCACACACGCAATTTTCAGAAATACACACACAACTCTCCTCCATACACAAACACAGTTCTAACACATATAGCTTTTCTACAGCTTTGAAGTATGCACTCACACCTCTGTTACATACACGCACTGTTTTGCTACATACTTGTACACAGCTTTCTTACATACACCAACAGCTCTCTTATATACTCATGCAGCTCCACACACACAAACACTTATATATATATATATATATATATATATATGTACACTCATCCATCGTATACATTACCACATCTTGAAATTCCTTCCAGGAATGTGACTGATCACATGACCTGAAAGGTTCAATGGCTAATCAACAACTTTGTTTGATTGGGACCCTATCCATGCCACCTCACATATCAGGAGTGTCGTTCTTCTTTTCATAAAGAGGTCCAAGGGCTAGTCTTGCAGAAGTTTTTTCAGCTACACAGGATGCGCAACATCCGTGCAAGTCCTGGTGACTTTCTCCCCTGCACTGCACCGATCAGATAGATCAGTGTGGGGCAGGAGAAAGGAGAACAGTTCTTTCAGTGATCATGAAGGATGCTGTCAGTGTTTTCCTCCATCAGAATAAGCAGCCTCTAGACTGTAAGAAACACACACATTTTAACATCATTTTGATTGTCTAAAATTTACTGCAGCTAAAAATTACATTTGGTTTACAATGCATTTTGCCAGATATGTTGTCACTTGTCAAAGCTAAGAATTTTACATGCTGGGTTTTTTTATGGCACATTTAGCACTGATAAGTTGTCACACTCTTGCTTAATATGTTAACATTCTGTCTGTAAACTGTATATGCATAGCTACCTTTTTGAAGCAATATTGAGATTTACTTAAGAACGTGGGGCCCAATAAATACCATCAATGGTGCCCAGTCCAAGAGATGGTGGATCCTATAGGTAAACACCACCTCATCATGCACTAAAACTTACTAAAAAAAAAAAAGATGTGAAGTTCACACATATAGAAAATGGACATTTTGTGAATACATATTACACGTATTGTAAAATAGATAGAGCTCATATGTAGAGTTTGTTTGATAAACTTTCCTACTACTTTGTCTAAATTAGAAGCAAATTGGTTGAACATTACTTCTACCTAAAATGGCAGAAAACGCACCTATCTTGGTGATGGACAGGACAGCTAGAGGGGATATGGAGGAGGCTGTTATTTTTTTTTTAATAGGTGTACTTTCACCAATTTGCTGATAATTCATTGAAAGTAGATGATCGGTACAATTGCTGCCAATGCATTTTTTAAAGCTGTATTGTCATGAGTCAAATTTGATCATGTTAGGTTCTTGCATAGGTCCTATAGCATTGATAAGTTTCCACCCTCTTTCCTACATACACACATCTCTCCTGCATACACACAACTCTACTACTATCACACACGCAATTTTCCGAAATACACACACAACTCTCCTCCATACACAAACACAGTTCTAACACATATAGCTTTTCTACAGCTTTGAAGTATGCACTCACACCTCTGTTACATACACGCACTGTTTTGCTACATACTTGTACACAGCTTTCTTACATACACCAACAGCTCTCTTATATACTCATGCAGCTCCACACACACAAACACTTATATATATATATATATATATATATATATATATGTACACTCATCCATCGTATACATTACCACATCTTGAAATTCCTTCCAGGAATGTGACTGATCACATGACCTGAAAGGTTCAATGGCTAATCAACAACTTTGTTTGATTGGGACCCTATCCATGCCACCTCACATATCAGGAGTGTCGTTCTTCTTTTCATAAAGAGGTCCAAGGGCTAGTCTTGCAGAAGTTTTTTCAGCTACACAGGATGCGCAACATCCGTGCAAGTCCTGGTGACTTTCTCCCCTGCACTGTACCGATCAGATAGATCAGTGTGGGGCAGGAGAAAGGAGAACAGTTCTTTCAGTGATCATGAAGGATGCTGTCAGTGTTTTCCTCCATCAGAATAAGCAGCCTCTAGACTGTAAGAAACACACACATTTTAACATCATTTTGATTGTCTAAAATTTACTGCAGCTAAAAATTACATTTGGTTTACAATGCATTTTGCCAGATATGTTGTCACTTGTCAAAGCTAAGAATTTTACATGCTGGGTTTTTTTATGGCACATTTAGCACTGATAAGTTGTCACACTCTTGCTTAATATGTTAACATTCTGTCTGTAAACTGTATATGCATAGCTACCTTTTTGAAGCAATATTGAGATTTACTTAAGAACGTGGGGCCCAATAAATACCATCAATGGTGCCCAGTCCAAGAGATGGTGGATCCTATAGGTAAACACCACCTCATCATGCACTAAAACTTACTAAAAAAAAAAAAGATGTGAAGTTCACACATATAGAAAATGGACATTTTGTGAATACATATTACACGTATTGTAAAATAGATAGAGCTCATATGTAGAGTTTGTTTGATAAACTTTCCTACTACTTTGTCTAAATTAGAAGCAAATTGGTTGAACATTACTTCTACCTAAAATGGCAGAAAACGCACCTATCTTGGTGATGGACAGGACAGCTAGAGGGGATATGGAGGAGGCTGTTATTTTTTTTTTAATAGGTGTACTATCACCAATTTGCTGATAATTCATTGAAAGTAGATGATCGGTACAATTGCTGCCAATGCATTTTTTAAAGCTGTATAGTCATGAGTCAAATTTGATCATGTTAGGTTCTTGCATAGGTCCTATAGCATTGATAAGTTTCCACCCTCTTTCCTACATACACACATCTCTCCTGCATACACACAACTCTACTACTATCACACACGCAATTTTCAGAAATACACACACAACTCTCCTCCATACACAAACACAGTTCTAACACATATAGCTTTTCTACAGCTTTGAAGTATGCACTCACACCTCTGTTACATACACGCACTGTTTTGCTACATACTTGTACACAGCTTTCTTACATACACCAACAGCTCTCTTATATACTCATGCAGCTCCACACACACAAACACTTATATATATATATATATATATATATATATGTACACTCATCCATCGTATACATTACCACATCTTGAAATTCCTTCCAGGAATGTGACTGATCACATGACCTGAAAGGTTCAATGGCTAATCAACAACTTTGTTTGATTGGGACCCTATCCATGCCACCTCACATATCAGGAGTGTCGTTCTTCTTTTCATAAAGAGGTCCAAGGGCTAGTCTTGCAGAAGTTTTTTCAGCTACACAGGATGCGCAACATCCGTGCAAGTCCTGGTGACTTTCTCCCCTGCACTGCACCGATCAGATAGATCAGTGTGGGGCAGGAGAAAGGAGAACAGTTCTTTCAGTGATCATGAAGGATGCTGTCAGTGTTTTCCTCCATCAGAATAAGCAGCCTCTAGACTGTAAGAAACACACACATTTTAACATCATTTTGATTGTCTAAAATTTACTGCAGCTAAAAATTACATTTGGTTTACAATGCATTTTGCCAGATATGTTGTCACTTGTCAAAGCTAAGAATTTTACATGCTGGGTTTTTTTATGGCACATTTAGCACTGATAAGTTGTCACACTCTTGCTTAATATGTTAACATTCTGTCTGTAAACTGTATATGCATAGCTACCTTTTTGAAGCAATATTGAGATTTACTTAAGAACGTGGGGCCCAATAAATACCATCAATGGTGCCCAGTCCAAGAGATGGTGGATCCTATAGGTAAACACCACCTCATCATGCACTAAAACTTACTAAAAAAAAAAAAGATGTGAAGTTCACACATATAGAAAATGGACATTTTGTGAATACATATTACACGTATTGTAAAATAGATAGAGCTCATATGTAGAGTTTGTTTGATAAACTTTCCTACTACTTTGTCTAAATTAGAAGCAAATTGGTTGAACATTACTTCTACCTAAAATGGCAGAAAACGCACCTATCTTGGTGATGGACAGGACAGCTAGAGGGGATATGGAGGAGGCTGTTATTTTTTTTTTAATAGGTGTACTTTCACCAATTTGCTGATAATTCATTGAAAGTAGATGATCGGTACAATTGCTGCCAATGCATTTTTTAAAGCTGTATTGTCATGAGTCAAATTTGATCATGTTAGGTTCTTGCATAGGTCCTATAGCATTGATAAGTTTCCACCCTCTTTCCTACATACACACATCTCTCCTGCATACACACAACTCTACTACTATCACACACGCAATTTTCCGAAATACACACACAACTCTCCTCCATACACAAACACAGTTCTAACACATATAGCTTTTCTACAGCTTTGAAGTATGCACTCACACCTCTGTTACATACACGCACTGTTTTGCTACATACTTGTACACAGCTTTCTTACATACACCAACAGCTCTCTTATATACTCATGCAGCTCCACACACACAAACACTTATATATATATATATATATATATATATATATATGTACACTCATCCATCGTATACATTACCACATCTTGAAATTCCTTCCAGGAATGTGACTGATCACATGACCTGAAAGGTTCAATGGCTAATCAACAACTTTGTTTGATTGGGACCCTATCCATGCCACCTCACATATCAGGAGTGTCGTTCTTCTTTTCATAAAGAGGTCCAAGGGCTAGTCTTGCAGAAGTTTTTTCAGCTACACAGGATGCGCAACATCCGTGCAAGTCCTGGTGACTTTCTCCCCTGCACTGTACCGATCAGATAGATCAGTGTGGGGCAGGAGAAAGGAGAACAGTTCTTTCAGTGATCATGAAGGATGCTGTCAGTGTTTTCCTCCATCAGAATAAGCAGCCTCTAGACTGTAAGAAACACACACATTTTAACATCATTTTGATTGTCTAAAATTTACTGCAGCTAAAAATTACATTTGGTTTACAATGCATTTTGCCAGATATGTTGTCACTTGTCAAAGCTAAGAATTTTACATGCTGGGTTTTTTTATGGCACATTTAGCACTGATAAGTTGTCACACTCTTGCTTAATATGTTAACATTCTGTCTGTAAACTGTATATGCATAGCTACCTTTTTGAAGCAATATTGAGATTTACTTAAGAACGTGGGGCCCAATAAATACCATCAATGGTGCCCAGTCCAAGAGATGGTGGATCCTATAGGTAAACACCACCTCATCATGCACTAAAACTTACTAAAAAAAAAAAAGATGTGAAGTTCACACATATAGAAAATGGACATTTTGTGAATACATATTACACGTATTGTAAAATAGATAGAGCTCATATGTAGAGTTTGTTTGATAAACTTTCCTACTACTTTGTCTAAATTAGAAGCAAATTGGTTGAACATTACTTCTACCTAAAATGGCAGAAAACGCACCTATCTTGGTGATGGACAGGACAGCTAGAGGGGATATGGAGGAGGCTGTTATTTTTTTTTTAATAGGTGTACTATCACCAATTTGCTGATAATTCATTGAAAGTAGATGATCGGTACAATTGCTGCCAATGCATTTTTTAAAGCTGTATAGTCATGAGTCAAATTTGATCATGTTAGGTTCTTGCATAGGTCCTATAGCATTGATAAGTTTCCACCCTCTTTCCTACATACACACATCTCTCCTGCATACACACAACTCTACTACTATCACACACGCAATTTTCAGAAATACACACACAACTCTCCTCCATACACAAACACAGTTCTAACACATATAGCTTTTCTACAGCTTTGAAGTATGCACTCACACCTCTGTTACATACACGCACTGTTTTGCTACATACTTGTACACAGCTTTCTTACATACACCAACAGCTCTCTTATATACTCATGCAGCTCCACACACACAAACACTTATATATATATATATATATATATATATATGTACACTCATCCATCGTATACATTACCACATCTTGAAATTCCTTCCAGGAATGTGACTGATCACATGACCTGAAAGGTTCAATGGCTAATCAACAACTTTGTTTGATTGGGACCCTATCCATGCCACCTCACATATCAGGAGTGTCGTTCTTCTTTTCATAAAGAGGTCCAAGGGCTAGTCTTGCAGAAGTTTTTTCAGCTACACAGGATGCGCAACATCCGTGCAAGTCCTGGTGACTTTCTCCCCTGCACTGCACCGATCAGATAGATCAGTGTGGGGCAGGAGAAAGGAGAACAGTTCTTTCAGTGATCATGAAGGATGCTGTCAGTGTTTTCCTCCATCAGAATAAGCAGCCTCTAGACTGTAAGAAACACACACATTTTAACATCATTTTGATTGTCTAAAATTTACTGCAGCTAAAAATTACATTTGGTTTACAATGCATTTTGCCAGATATGTTGTCACTTGTCAAAGCTAAGAATTTTACATGCTGGGTTTTTTTATGGCACATTTAGCACTGATAAGTTGTCACACTCTTGCTTAATATGTTAACATTCTGTCTGTAAACTGTATATGCATAGCTACCTTTTTGAAGCAATATTGAGATTTACTTAAGAACGTGGGGCCCAATAAATACCATCAATGGTGCCCAGTCCAAGAGATGGTGGATCCTATAGGTAAACACCACCTCATCATGCACTAAAACTTACTAAAAAAAAAAAAGATGTGAAGTTCACACATATAGAAAATGGACATTTTGTGAATACATATTACACGTATTGTAAAATAGATAGAGCTCATATGTAGAGTTTGTTTGATAAACTTTCCTACTACTTTGTCTAAATTAGAAGCAAATTGGTTGAACATTACTTCTACCTAAAATGGCAGAAAACGCACCTATCTTGGTGATGGACAGGACAGCTAGAGGGGATATGGAGGAGGCTGTTATTTTTTTTTTAATAGGTGTACTTTCACCAATTTGCTGATAATTCATTGAAAGTAGATGATCGGTACAATTGCTGCCAATGCATTTTTTAAAGCTGTATTGTCATGAGTCAAATTTGATCATGTTAGGTTCTTGCATAGGTCCTATAGCATTGATAAGTTTCCACCCTCTTTCCTACATACACACATCTCTCCTGCATACACACAACTCTACTACTATCACACACGCAATTTTCCGAAATACACACACAACTCTCCTCCATACACAAACACAGTTCTAACACATATAGCTTTTCTACAGCTTTGAAGTATGCACTCACACCTCTGTTACATACACGCACTGTTTTGCTACATACTTGTACACAGCTTTCTTACATACACCAACAGCTCTCTTATATACTCATGCAGCTCCACACACACAAACACTTATATATATATATATATATATATATATATATATGTACACTCATCCATCGTATACATTACCACATCTTGAAATTCCTTCCAGGAATGTGACTGATCACATGACCTGAAAGGTTCAATGGCTAATCAACAACTTTGTTTGATTGGGACCCTATCCATGCCACCTCACATATCAGGAGTGTCGTTCTTCTTTTCATAAAGAGGTCCAAGGGCTAGTCTTGCAGAAGTTTTTTCAGCTACACAGGATGCGCAACATCCGTGCAAGTCCTGGTGACTTTCTCCCCTGCACTGTACCGATCAGATAGATCAGTGTGGGGCAGGAGAAAGGAGAACAGTTCTTTCAGTGATCATGAAGGATGCTGTCAGTGTTTTCCTCCATCAGAATAAGCAGCCTCTAGACTGTAAGAAACACACACATTTTAACATCATTTTGATTGTCTAAAATTTACTGCAGCTAAAAATTACATTTGGTTTACAATGCATTTTGCCAGATATGTTGTCACTTGTCAAAGCTAAGAATTTTACATGCTGGGTTTTTTTATGGCACATTTAGCACTGATAAGTTGTCACACTCTTGCTTAATATGTTAACATTCTGTCTGTAAACTGTATATGCATAGCTACCTTTTTGAAGCAATATTGAGATTTACTTAAGAACGTGGGGCCCAATAAATACCATCAATGGTGCCCAGTCCAAGAGATGGTGGATCCTATAGGTAAACACCACCTCATCATGCACTAAAACTTACTAAAAAAAAAAAAGATGTGAAGTTCACACATATAGAAAATGGACATTTTGTGAATACATATTACACGTATTGTAAAATAGATAGAGCTCATATGTAGAGTTTGTTTGATAAACTTTCCTACTACTTTGTCTAAATTAGAAGCAAATTGGTTGAACATTACTTCTACCTAAAATGGCAGAAAACGCACCTATCTTGGTGATGGACAGGACAGCTAGAGGGGATATGGAGGAGGCTGTTATTTTTTTTTTAATAGGTGTACTATCACCAATTTGCTGATAATTCATTGAAAGTAGATGATCGGTACAATTGCTGCCAATGCATTTTTTAAAGCTGTATAGTCATGAGTCAAATTTGATCATGTTAGGTTCTTGCATAGGTCCTATAGCATTGATAAGTTTCCACCCTCTTTCCTACATACACACATCTCTCCTGCATACACACAACTCTACTACTATCACACACGCAATTTTCAGAAATACACACACAACTCTCCTCCATACACAAACACAGTTCTAACACATATAGCTTTTCTACAGCTTTGAAGTATGCACTCACACCTCTGTTACATACATGCACTGTTTTGCTACATACTTGTACACAGCTTTCTTACATACACCAACAGCTCTCTTATATACTCATGCAGCTCCACACACACAAACACTTATATATATATATATATATATATATATATATATGTACACTCATCCATCGTATACATTACCACATCTTGAAATTCCTTCCAGGAATGTGACTGATCACATGACCTGAAAGGTTCAATGGCTAATCAACAACTTTGTTTGATTGGGACCCTATCCATGCCACCTCACATATCAGGAGTGTCGTTCTTCTTTTCATAAAGAGGTCCAAGGGCTAGTCTTGCAGAAGTTTTTTCAGCTACACAGGATGCGCAACATCCGTGCAAGTCCTGGTGACTTTCTCCCCTGCACTGCACCGATCAGATAGATCAGTGTGGGGCAGGAGAAAGGAGAACAGTTCTTTCAGTGATCATGAAGGATGCTGTCAGTGTTTTCCTCCATCAGAATAAGCAGCCTCTAGACTGTAAGAAACACACACATTTTAACATCATTTTGATTGTCTAAAATTTACTGCAGCTAAAAATTACATTTGGTTTACAATGCATTTTGCCAGATATGTTGTCACTTGTCAAAGCTAAGAATTTTACATGCTGGGTTTTTTTATGGCACATTTAGCACTGATAAGTTGTCACACTCTTGCTTAATATGTTAACATTCTGTCTGTAAACTGTATATGCATAGCTACCTTTTTGAAGCAATATTGAGATTTACTTAAGAACGTGGGGCCCAATAAATACCATCAATGGTGCCCAGTCCAAGAGATGGTGGATCCTATAGGTAAACACCACCTCATCATGCACTAAAACTTACTAAAAAAAAAAAAGATGTGAAGTTCACACATATAGAAAATGGACATTTTGTGAATACATATTACACGTATTGTAAAATAGATAGAGCTCATATGTAGAGTTTGTTTGATAAACTTTCCTACTACTTTGTCTAAATTAGAAGCAAATTGGTTGAACATTACTTCTACCTAAAATGGCAGAAAACGCACCTATCTTGGTGATGGACAGGACAGCTAGAGGGGATATGGAGGAGGCTGTTATTTTTTTTTTAATAGGTGTACTTTCACCAATTTGCTGATAATTCATTGAAAGTAGATGATTGGTACAATTGCTGCCAATGCATTTTTTAAAGCTGTATTGTCATGAGTCAAATTTGATCATGTTAGGTTCTTGCATAGGTCCTATAGCATTGATAAGTTTCCACCCTCTTTCCTACATACACACATCTCTCCTGCATACACACAACTCTACTACTATCACACACGCAATTTTCCGAAATACACACACAACTCTCCTCCATACACAAACACAGTTCTAACACATATAGCTTTTCTACAGCTTTGAAGTATGCACTCACACCTCTGTTACATACACGCACTGTTTTGCTACATACTTGTACACAGCTTTCTTACATACACCAACAGCTCTCTTATATACTCATGCAGCTCCACACACACAAACACTTATATATATATATATATATATATATATATATATATATATATGTACACTCATCCATCGTATACATTACCACATCTTGAAATTCCTTCCAGGAATGTGACTGATCACATGACCTGAAAGGTTCAATGGCTAATCAACAACTTTGTTTGATTGGGACCCTATCCATGCCACCTCACATATCAGGAGTGTCGTTCTTCTTTTCATAAAGAGGTCCAAGGGCTAGTCTTGCAGAAGTTTTTTCAGCTACACAGGATGCGCAACATCTGTGCAAGTCCTGGTGACTTTCTCCCCTGCACTGCACCGATCAGATAGATCAGTGTGGGGCAGGAGAAAGGAGAACAGTTCTTTCAGTGATCATGAAGGATGCTGTCAGTGTTTTCCTCCATCAGAATAAGCAGCCTCTAGACTGTAAGAAACACACACATTTTAACATCATTTTGATTGTCTAAAATTTACTGCAGCTAAAAATTACATTTGGTTTACAATGCATTTTGCCAGATATGTTGTCACTTGTCAAAGCTAAGAATTTTACATGCTGGGTTTTTTTATGGCACATTTAGCACTGATAAGTTGTCACACTCTTGCTTAATATGTTAACATTCTGTCTGTAAACTGTATATGCATAGCTACCTTTTTGAAGCAATATTGAGATTTACTTAAGAACGTGGGGCCCAATAAATACCATCAATGGTGCCCAGTCCAAGAGATGGTGGATCCTATAGGTAAACACCACCTCATCATGCACTAAAACTTACTAAAAAAAAAAAAGATGTGAAGTTCACACATATAGAAAATGGACATTTTGTGAATACATATTACACGTATTGTAAAATAGATAGAGCTCATATGTAGAGTTTGTTTGATAAACTTTCCTACTACTTTGTCTAAATTAGAAGCAAATTGGTTGAACATTACTTCTACCTAAAATGGCAGAAAACGCACCTATCTTGGTGATGGACAGGACAGCTAGAGGGGATATGGAGGAGGCTGTTATTTTTTTTTTAATAGGTGTACTTTCACCAATTTGCTGATAATTCATTGAAAGTAGATGATTGGTACAATTGCTGCCAATGCATTTTTTAAAGCTGTATTGTCATGAGTCAAATTTGATCATGTTAGGTTCTTGCATAGGTCCTATAGCATTGATAAGTTTCCACCCTCTTTCCTACATACACACATCTCTCCTGCATACACACAACTCTACTACTATCACACACGCAATTTTCCGAAATACACACACAACTCTCCTCCATACACAAACACAGTTCTAACACATATAGCTTTTCTACAGCTTTGAAGTATGCACTCACACCTCTGTTACATACACGCACTGTTTTGCTACATACTTGTACACAGCTTTCTTACATACACCAACAGCTCTCTTATATACTCATGCAGCTCCACACACACAAACACTTATATATATATATATATATATATATGTACACTCATCCATCGTATACATTACCACATCTTGAAATTCCTTCCAGGAATGTGACTGATCACATGACCTGAAAGGTTCAATGGCTAATCAACAACTTTGTTTGATTGGGACCCTATCCATGCCACCTCACATATCAGGAGTGTCGTTCTTCTTTTCATAAAGAGGTCCAAGGGCTAGTCTTGCAGAAGTTTTTTCAGCTACACAGGATGCGCAACATCCGTGTAAGTCCTGGTGACTTTCTCCCCTGCACTGCACCGATCAGATAGATCAGTGTAGGGCAGGAGAAAGGAGAACAGTTCTTTCAGTGATCATGAAGGATGCTGTCAGTGTTTTCCTCCATCAGAATAAGCAGCCTCTAGACTGTAAGAAACGCACACATTTTAACATCATTTTGATTGTCTAAAATTTACTGCAGCTAAAAATTACATTTGGTTTACAATGCATTTTGCCAGATATGTTGTCACTTGTCAAAGCTAAGAATTTTACATGCTGGGTTTTTTTATGGCACATTTAGCACTGATAAGTTGTCACACTCTTGCTTAATATGTTAACATTCTGTCTGTAAACTGTATATGCATAGCTACCTTTTTGAAGCAATATTGAGATTTACTTAAGAACGTGGGGCCCAATAAATACCATCAATGGTGCCCAGTCCAAGAGATGGTGGATCCTATAGGTAAACACCACCTCATCATGCACTAAAACTTACTAAAAAAAAAAAAGATGTGAAGTTCACACATATAGAAAATGGACATTTTGTGAATACATATTACACGTATTGTAAAATAGATAGAGCTCATATGTAGAGTTTGTTTGATAAACTTTCCTACTACTTTGTCTAAATTAGAAGCAAATTGGTTGAACATTACTTCTACCTAAAATGGCAGAAAACGCACCTATCTTGGTGATGGACAGGACAGCTAGAGGGGATATGGAGGAGGCTGTTATTTTTTTTTTAATAGGTGTACTTTCACCAATTTGCTGATAATTCATTGAAAGTAGATGATCGGTACAATTGCTGCCAATGCATTTTTTAAAGCTGTATTGTCATGAGTCAAATTTGATCATGTTAGGTTCTTGCATAGGTCCTATAGCATTGATAAGTTTCCACCCTCTTTCCTACATACACACATCTCTCCTGCATACACACAACTCTACTACTATCACACACGCAATTTTCCGAAATACACACACAACTCTCCTCCATACACAAACACAGTTCTAACACATATAGCTTTTCTACAGCTTTGAAGTATGCACTCACACCTCTGTTACATACACGCACTGTTTTGCTACATACTTGTACACAGCTTTCTTACATACACCAACAGCTCTCTTATATACTCATGCAGCTCCACACACACAAACACTTATATATATATATATATATATATATATATATATATATATATATGTACACTCATCCATCGTATACATTACCACATCTTGAAATTCCTTCCAGGAATGTGACTGATCACATGACCTGAAAGGTTCAATGGCTAATCAACAACTTTGTTTGATTGGGACCCTATCCATGCCACCTCACATATCAGGAGTGTCGTTCTTCTTTTCATAAAGAGGTCCAAGGGCTAGTCTTGCAGAAGTTTTTTCAGCTACACAGGATGCGCAACATCCGTGTAAGTCCTGGTGACTTTCTCCCCTGCACTGCACCGATCAGATAGATCAGTGTAGGGCAGGAGAAAGGAGAACAGTTCTTTCAGTGATCATGAAGGATGCTGTCAGTGTTTTCCTCCATCAGAATAAGCAGCCTCTAGACTGTAAGAAACACACACATTTTAACATCATTTTGATTGTCTAAAATTTACTGCAGCTAAAAATTACATTTGGTTTACAATGCATTTTGCCAGATATGTTGTCACTTGTCAAAGCTAAGAATTTTACATGCTGGGTTTTTTTATGGCACATTTAGCACTGATAAGTTGTCACACTCTTGCTTAATATGTTAACATTCTGTCTGTAAACTGTATATGCATAGCTACCTTTTTGAAGCAATATTGAGATTTACTTAAGAACGTGGGGCCCAATAAATACCATCAATGGTGCCCAGTCCAAGAGATGGTGGATCCTATAGGTAAACACCACCTCATCATGCACTAAAACTTACTAAAAAAAAAAAAGATGTGAAGTTCACACATATAGAAAATGGACATTTTGTGAATACATATTACACGTATTGTAAAATAGATAGAGCTCATATGTAGAGTTTGTTTGATAAACTTTCCTACTACTTTGTCTAAATTAGAAGCAAATTGGTTGAACATTACTTCTACCTAAAATGGCAGAAAACGCACCTATCTTGGTGATGGACAGGACAGCTAGAGGGGATATGGAGGAGGCTGTTATTTTTTTTTTAATAGGTGTACTTTCACCAATTTGCTGATAATTCATTGAAAGTAGATGATTGGTACAATTGCTGCCAATGCATTTTTTAAAGCTGTATTGTCATGAGTCAAATTTGATCATGTTAGGTTCTTGCATAGGTCCTATAGCATTGATAAGTTTCCACCCTCTTTCCTACATACACACATCTCTCCTGCATACACACAACTCTACTACTATCACACACGCAATTTTCCGAAATACACACACAACTCTCCTCCATACACAAACACAGTTCTAACACATATAGCTTTTCTACAGCTTTGAAGTATGCACTCACACCTCTGTTACATACACGCACTGTTTTGCTACATACTTGTACACAGCTTTCTTACATACACCAACAGCTCTCTTATATACTCATGCAGCTCCACACACACAAACACTTATATATATATATATATATATATATATGTACACTCATCCATCGTATACATTACCACATCTTGAAATTCCTTCCAGGAATGTGACTGATCACATGACCTGAAAGGTTCAATGGCTAATCAACAACTTTGTTTGATTGGGACCCTATCCATGCCACCTCACATATCAGGAGTGTCGTTCTTCTTTTCATAAAGAGGTCCAAGGGCTAGTCTTGCAGAAGTTTTTTCAGCTACACAGGATGCGCAACATCCGTGCAAGTCCTGGTGACTTTCTCCCCTGCACTGCACCGATCAGATAGATCAGTGTGGGGCAGGAGAAAGGAGAACAGTTCTTTCAGTGATCATGAAGGATGCTGTCAGTGTTTTCCTCCATCAGAATAAGCAGCCTCTAGACTGTAAGAAACACACACATTTTAACATCATTTTGATTGTCTAAAATTTACTGCAGCTAAAAATTACATTTGGTTTACAATGCATTTTGCCAGATATGTTGTCACTTGTCAAAGCTAAGAATTTTACATGCTGGGTTTTTTTATGGCACATTTAGCACTGATAAGTTGTCACACTCTTGCTTAATATGTTAACATTCTGTCTGTAAACTGTATATGCATAGCTACCTTTTTGAAGCAATATTGAGATTTACTTAAGAACGTGGGGCCCAATAAATACCATCAATGGTGCCCAGTCCAAGAGATGGTGGATCCTATAGGTAAACACCACCTCATCATGCACTAAAACTTACTAAAAAAAAAAAAAGATGTGAAGTTCACACATATAGAAAATGGACATTTTGTGAATACATATTACACGTATTGTAAAATAGATAGAGCTCATATGTAGAGTTTGTTTGATAAACTTTCCTACTACTTTGTCTAAATTAGAAGCAAATTGGTTGAACATTACTTCTACCTAAAATGGCAGAAAACGCACCTATCTTGGTGATGGACAGGACAGCTAGAGGGGATATGGAGGAGGCTGTTATTTTTTTTTTAATAGGTGTACTTTCACCAATTTGCTGATAATTCATTGAAAGTAGATGATTGGTACAATTGCTGCCAATGCATTTTTTAAAGCTGTATTGTCATGAGTCAAATTTGATCATGTTAGGTTCTTGCATAGGTCCTATAGCATTGATAAGTTTCCACCCTCTTTCCTACATACACACATCTCTCCTGCATACACACAACTCTACTACTATCACACACGCAATTTTCCGAAATACACACACAACTCTCCTCCATACACAAACACAGTTCTAACACATATAGCTTTTCTACAGCTTTGAAGTATGCACTCACACCTCTGTTACATACACGCACTGTTTTGCTACATACTTGTACACAGCTTTCTTACATACACCAACAGCTCTCTTATATACTCATGCAGCTCCACACACACAAACACTTATATATATATATATATATATATATATATATATGTACACTCATCCATCGTATACATTACCACATCTTGAAATTCCTTCCAGGAATGTGACTGATCACATGACCTGAAAGGTTCAATGGCTAATCAACAACTTTGTTTGATTGGGACCCTATCCATGCCACCTCACATATCAGGAGTGTCGTTCTTCTTTTCATAAAGAGGTCCAAGGGCTAGTCTTGCAGAAGTTTTTTCAGCTACACAGGATGCGCAACATCCGTGCAAGTCCTGGTGACTTTCTCCCCTGCACTGCACCGATCAGATAGATCAGTGTGGGGCAGGAGAAAGGAGAACAGTTCTTTCAGTGATCATGAAGGATGCTGTCAGTGTTTTCCTCCATCAGAATAAGCAGCCTCTAGACTGTAAGAAACACACATTTTAACATCATTTTGATTGTCTAAAATTTACTGCAGCTAAAAATTACATTTGGTTTACAATGCATTTTGCCAGATATGTTGTCACTTGTCAAAGCTAAGAATTTTACATGCTGGGTTTTTTTATGGCACATTTAGCACTGATAAGTTGTCACACTCTTGCTTAATATGTTAACATTCTGTCTGTAAACTGTATATGCATAGCTACCTTTTTGAAGCAATATTGAGATTTACTTAAGAACGTGGGGCCCAATAAATACCATCAATGGTGCCCAGTCCAAGAGATGGTGGATCCTATAGGTAAACACCACCTCATCATGCACTAAAACTTACTAAAAAAAAAAAAGATGTGAAGTTCACACATATAGAAAATGGACATTTTGTGAATACATATTACATGTATTGTAAAATAGATAGAGCTCATATGTAGAGTTTGTTTGATAAACTTTCCTACTACTTTGTCTAAATTAGAAGCAAATTGGTTGAACATTACTTCTACCTAAAATGGCAGAAAACGCACCTATCTTGGTGATGGACAGGACAGCTAGAGGGGATATGGAGGAGGCTGTTATTTTTTTTTTAATAGGTGTACTTTCACCAATTTGCTGATAATTCACTGAAAGTAGATGATCGGTACAATTGCTGCCAATGCATTTTTTAAAGCTGTATTGTCATGAGTCAAATTTGATCATGTTAGGTTCTTGCATAGGTCCTATAGCATTGATAAGTTTCCACCCTCTTTCCTACATACACACATCTCTCCTGCATACACACAACTCTACTACTATCACACACGCAATTTTCCGAAATACACACACAACTCTCCTCCATACACAAACACAGTTCTAACACATATAGCTTTTCTACAGCTTTGAAGTATGCACTCACACCTCTGTTAAATACACGCACTGTTTTGCTACATACTTGTACACAGCTTTCTTACATACACCAACAGCTCTCTTATATACTCATGCAGCTCCACACACACAAACACTTATATATATATATATATATATATATGTACACTCATCCATCGTATACGTTACCACATCTTGAAATTCCTTCCAGGAATGTGACTGATCACATGACCTGAAAGGTTCAATGGCTAATCAACAACTTTGTTTGATTGGGACCCTATCCATGCCACCTCACATATCAGGAGTGTCGTTCTTCTTTTCATAAAGAGGTCCAAGGGCTAGTCTTGCAGAAGTTTTTTCAGCTACACAGGATGCGCAACATCCGTGCAAGTCCTGGTGACTTTCTCCCCTGCACTGCACCGATCAGATAGATCAGTGTGGGGCAGGAGAAAGGAGAACAGTTCTTTCAGTGATCATGAAGGATGCTGTCAGTGTTTTCCTCCATCAGAATAAGCAGCCTCTAGACTGTAAGAAACACACATTTTAACATCATTTTGATTGTCTAAAATTTACTGCAGCTAAAAATTACATTTGGTTTACAATGCATTTTGCCAGATATGTTGTCACTTGTCAAAGCTAAGAATTTTACATGCTGGGTTTTTTTATGGCACATTTAGCACTGATAAGTTGTCACACTCTTG
This sequence comes from Phyllobates terribilis, assembly GCF_046119375.1. Lineage (NCBI taxonomy): Eukaryota > Metazoa > Chordata > Amphibia > Anura > Dendrobatidae > Phyllobates > Phyllobates terribilis. Next base: position 68,199 of record NW_027363612.1, on the reverse strand, counting down.
CTTAATATGTTAACATTCTGTCTGTAAACTGTATATGCATAGCTACCTTTTTGAAGCAATATTGAGATTTACTTAAGAACGTGGGGCCCAATAAATACCATCAATGGTGCCCAGTCCAAGAGATGGTGGATCCTATAGGTAAACACCACCTCATCATGCACTAAAACTTACTAAAAAAAAAAAAGATGTGAAGTTCACACATATAGAAAATGGACATTTTGTGAATACATATTACATGTATTGTAAAATAGATAGAGCTCATATGTAGAGTTTGTTTGATAAACTTTCCTACTACTTTGTCTAAATTAGAAGCAAATTGGTTGAACATTACTTCTACCTAAAATGGCAGAAAACGCACCTATCTTGGTGATGGACAGGACAGCTAGAGGGGATATGGAGGAGGCTGTTATTTTTTTTTTAATAGGTGTACTTTCACCAATTTGCTGATAATTCACTGAAAGTAGATGATCGGTACAATTGCTGCCAATGCATTTTTTAAAGCTGTATTGTCATGAGTCAAATTTGATCATGTTAGGTTCTTGCATAGGTCCTATAGCATTGATAAGTTTCCACCCTCTTTCCTACATACACACATCTCTCCTGCATACACACAACTCTACTACTATCACACACGCAATTTTCCGAAATACACACACAACTCTCCTCCATACACAAACACAGTTCTAACACATATAGCTTTTCTACAGCTTTGAAGTATGCACTCACACCTCTGTTAAATACACGCACTGTTTTGCTACATACTTGTACACAGCTTTCTTACATACACCAACAGCTCTCTTATATACTCATGCAGCTCCACACACACAAACACTTATATATATATATATATATATATATGTACACTCATCCATCGTATACGTTACCACATCTTGAAATTCCTTCCAGGAATGTGACTGATCACATGACCTGAAAGGTTCAATGGCTAATCAACAACTTTGTTTGATTGGGACCCTATCCATGCCACCTCACATATCAGGAGTGTCGTTCTTCTTTTCATAAAGAGGTCCAAGGGCTAGTCTTGCAGAAGTTTTTTCAGCTACACAGGATGCGCAACATCCGTGCAAGTCCTGGTGACTTTCTCCCCTGCACTGCACCGATCAGATAGATCAGTGTGGGGCAGGAGAAAGGAGAACAGTTCTTTCAGTGATCATGAAGGATGCTGTCAGTGTTTTCCTCCATCAGAATAAGCAGCCTCTAGACTGTAAGAAACACACATTTTAACATCATTTTGATTGTCTAAAATTTACTGCAGCTAAAAATTACATTTGGTTTACAATGCATTTTGCCAGATATGTTGTCACTTGTCAAAGCTAAGAATTTTACATGCTGGGTTTTTTTATGGCACATTTAGCACTGATAAGTTGTCACACTCTTGCTTAATATGTTAACATTCTGTCTGTAAACTGTATATGCATAGCTACCTTTTTGAAGCAATATTGAGATTTACTTAAGAACGTGGGGCCCAATAAATACCATCAATGGTGCCCAGTCCAAGAGATGGTGGATCCTATAGGTAAACACCACCTCATCATGCACTAAAACTTACTAAAAAAAAAAAAGATGTGAAGTTCACACATATAGAAAATGGACATTTTGTGAATACATATTACACGTATTGTAAAATAGATAGAGCTCATATGTAGAGTTTGTTTGATAAACTTTCCTACTACTTTGTCTAAATTAGAAGCAAATTGGTTGAACATTACTTCTACCTAAAATGGCAGAAAACGCACCTATCTTGGTGATGGACAGGACAGCTAGAAGGGATATGGAGGAGGCTGTTATTTTTTTTTTAATAGGTGTACTTTCACCAATTTGCTGATAATTCACTGAAAGTAGATGATCGGTACAATTGCTGCCAATGCATTTTTTAAAGCTGTATTGTCATGAGTCAAATTTGATCATGTTAGGTTCTTGCATAGGTCCTATAGCATTGATAAGTTTCCACCCTCTTTCCTACATACACACATCTCTCCTGCATACACACAACTCTACTACTATCACACACGCAATTTTCCGAAATACACACACAACTCTCCTCCATACACAAACACAGTTCTAACACATATAGCTTTTCTACAGCTTTGAAGTATGCACTCACACCTCTGTTAAATACACGCACTGTTTTGCTACATACTTGTACACAGCTTTCTTACATACACCAACAGCTCTCTTATATACTCATGCAGCTCCACACACACAAACACTTATATATATATATATATATATATATATGTACACTCATCCATCGTATACGTTACCACATCTTGAAATTCCTTCCAGGAATGTGACTGATCACATGACCTGAAAGGTTCAATGGCTAATCAACAACTTTGTTTGATTGGGACCCTATCCATGCCACCTCACATATCAGGAGTGTCGTTCTTCTTTTCATAAAGAGGTCCAAGGGCTAGTCTTGCAGAAGTTTTTTCAGCTACACAGGATGCGCAACATCCGTGCAAGTCCTGGTGACTTTCTCCCCTGCACTGCACCGATCAGATAGATCAGTGTGGGGCAGGAGAAAGGAGAACAGTTCTTTCAGTGATCATGAAGGATGCTGTCAGTGTTTTCCTCCATCAGAATAAGCAGCCTCTAGACTGTAAGAAACACACACATTTTAACATCATTTTGATTGTCTAAAATTTACTGCAGCTAAAAATTACATTTGGTTTACAATGCATTTTGCCAGATATGTTGTCACTTGTCAAAGCTAAGAATTTTACATGCTGGGTTTTTTTATGGCACATTTAGCACTGATAAGTTGTCACACTCTTGCTTAATATGTTAACATTCTGTCTGTAAACTGTATATGCATAGCTACCTTTTTGAAGCAATATTGAGATTTACTTAAGAACGTGGGGCCCAATAAATACCATCAATGGTGCCCAGTCCAAGAGATGGTGGATCCTATAGGTAAACACCACCTCATCATGCACTAAAACTTACTAAAAAAAAAAAAGATGTGAAGTTCACACATATAGAAAATGGACATTTTGTGAATACATATTACACGTATTGTAAAATAGATAGAGCTCATATGTAGAGTTTGTTTGATAAACTTTCCTACTACTTTGTCTAAATTAGAAGCAAATTGGTTGAACATTACTTCTACCTAAAATGGCAGAAAACGCACCTATCTTGGTGATGGACAGGACAGCTAGAGGGGATATGGAGGAGGCTGTTATTTTTTTTTTAATAGGTGTACTTTCACCAATTTGCTGATAATTCATTGAAAGTAGATGATTGGTACAATTGCTGCCAATGCATTTTTTAAAGCTGTATTGTCATGAGTTAAATTTGATCATGTTAGGTTCTTGCATAGGTCCTATAGCATTGATAAGTTTCCACCCTCTTTCCTACATACACACATCTCTCCTGCATACACACAACTCTACTACTATCACACACGCAATTTTCCGAAATACACACACAACTCTCCTCCATACACAAACACAGTTCTAACACATATAGCTTTTCTACAGCTTTGAAGTATGCACTCACACCTCTGTTACATACACGCACTGTTTTGCTACATACTTGTACACAGCTTTCTTACATACACCAACAGCTCTCTTATATACTCATGCAGCTCCACACACACAAACACTTATATATATATATATATATATATATATATATATATATATATGTACACTCATCCATCGTATACATTACCACATCTTGAAATTCCTTCCAGGAATGTGACTGATCACATGACCTGAAAGGTTCAATGGCTAATCAACAACTTTGTTTGATTGGGACCCTATCCATGCCACCTCACATATCAGGAGTGTCGTTCTTCTTTTCATAAAGAGGTCCAAGGGCTAGTCTTGCAGAAGTTTTTTCAGCTACACAGGATGCGCAACATCCGTGCAAGTCCTGGTGACTTTCTCCCCTGCACTGCACCGATCAGATAGATCAGTGTGGGGCAGGAGAAAGGAGAACAGTTCTTTCAGTGATCATGAAGGATGCTGTCAGTGTTTTCCTCCATCAGAATAAGCAGCCTCTAGACTGTAAGAAACACACACATTTTAACATCATTTTGATTGTCTAAAATTTACTGCAGCTAAAAATTACATTTGGTTTACAATGCATTTTGCCAGATATGTTGTCACTTGTCAAAGCTAAGAATTTTACATGCTGGGTTTTTTTATGGCACATTTAGCACTGATAAGTTGTCACACTCTTGCTTAATATGTTAACATTCTGTCTGTAAACTGTATATGCATAGCTACCTTTTTGAAGCAATATTGAGATTTACTTAAGAACGTGGGGCCCAATAAATACCATCAATGGTGCCCAGTCCAAGAGATGGTGGATCCTATAGGTAAACACCACCTCATCATGCACTAAAACTTACTAAAAAAAAAAAAGATGTGAAGTTCACACATATAGAAAATGGACATTTTGTGAATACATATTACACGTATTGTAAAATAGATAGAGCTCATATGTAGAGTTTGTTTGATAAACTTTCCTACTACTTTGTCTAAATTAGAAGCAAATTGGTTGAACATTACTTCTACCTAAAATGGCAGAAAACGCACCTATCTTGGTGATGGACAGGACAGCTAGAGGGGATATGGAGGAGGCTGTTATTTTTTTTTTAATAGGTGTACTTTCACCAATTTGCTGATAATTCATTGAAAGTAGATGATTGGTACAATTGCTGCCAATGCATTTTTTAAAGCTGTATTGTCATGAGTCAAATTTGATCATGTTAGGTTCTTGCATAGGTCCTATAGCATTGATAAGTTTCCACCCTCTTTCCTACATACACACATCTCTCCTGCATACACACAACTCTACTACTATCACACACGCAATTTTCCGAAATACACACACAACTCTCCTCCATACACAAACACAGTTCTAACACATATAGCTTTTCTACAGCTTTGAAGTATGCACTCACACCTCTGTTACATACACGCACTGTTTTGCTACATACTTGTACACAGCTTTCTTACATACACCAACAGCTCTCTTATATACTCATGCAGCTCCACACACACAAACACTTATATATATATATATATATATATATATGTACACTCATCCATCGTATACATTACCACATCTTGAAATTCCTTCCAGGAATGTGACTGATCACATGACCTGAAAGGTTCAATGGCTAATCAACAACTTTGTTTGATTGGGACCCTATCCATGCCACCTCACATATCAGGAGTGTCGTTCTTCTTTTCATAAAGAGGTCCAAGGGCTAGTCTTGCAGAAGTTTTTTCAGCTACACAGGATGCGCAACATCCGTGCAAGTCCTGGTGACTTTCTCCCCTGCACTGCACCGATCAGATAGATCAGTGTGGGGCAGGAGAAAGGAGAACAGTTCTTTCAGTGATCATGAAGGATGCTGTCAGTGTTTTCCTCCATCAGAATAAGCAGCCTCTAGACTGTAAGAAACACACACATTTTAACATCATTTTGATTGTCTAAAATTTACTGCAGCTAAAAATTACATTTGGTTTACAATGCATTTTGCCAGATATGTTGTCACTTGTCAAAGCTAAGAATTTTACATGCTGGGTTTTTTTATGGCACATTTAGCACTGATAAGTTGTCACACTCTTGCTTAATATGTTAACATTCTGTCTGTAAACTGTATATGCATAGCTACCTTTTTGAAGCAATATTGAGATTTACTTAAGAACGTGGGGCCCAATAAATACCATCAATGGTGCCCAGTCCAAGAGATGGTGAATCCTATAGGTAAACACCACCTCATCATGCACTAAAACTTACTAAAAAAAAAAAAAGATGTGAAGTTCACACATATAGAAAATGGACATTTTGTGAATACATATTACACGTATTGTAAAATAGATAGAGCTCATATGTAGAGTTTGTTTGATAAACTTTCCTACTACTTTGTCTAAATTAGAAGCAAATTGGTTGAACATTACTTCTACCTAAAATGGCAGAAAACGCACCTATCTTGGTGATGGACAGGACAGCTAGAGGGGATATGGAGGAGGCTGTTATTTTTTTTTTAATAGGTGTACTTTCACCAATTTGCTGATAATTCATTGAAAGTAGATGATTGGTACAATTGCTGCCAATGCATTTTTTAAAGCTGTATTGTCATGAGTCAAATTTGATCATGTTAGGTTCTTGCATAGGTCCTATAGCATTGATAAGTTTCCACCCTCTTTCCTACATACACACATCTCTCCTGCATACACACAACTCTACTACTATCACACACGCAATTTTCCGAAATACACACACAACTCTCCTCCATACACAAACACAGTTCTAACACATATAGCTTTTCTACAGCTTTGAAGTATGCACTCACACCTCTGTTACATACACGCACTGTTTTGCTACATACTTGTACACAGCTTTCTTACATACACCAACAGCTCTCTTATATACTCATGCAGCTCCACACACACAAACACTTATATATATATATATATATATATATATATATATATGTACACTCATCCATCGTATACATTACCACATCTTGAAATTCCTTCCAGGAATGTGACTGATCACATGACCTGAAAGGTTCAATGGCTAATCAACAACTTTGTTTGATTGGGACCCTATCCATGCCACCTCACATATCAGGAGTGTCGTTCTTCTTTTCATAAAGAGGTCCAAGGGCTAGTCTTGCAGAAGTTTTTTCAGCTACACAGGATGCGCAACATCCGTGCAAGTCCTGGTGACTTTCTCCCCTGCACTGCACCGATCAGATAGATCAGTGTGGGGCAGGAGAAAGGAGAACAGTTCTTTCAGTGATCATGAAGGATGCTGTCAGTGTTTTCCTCCATCAGAATAAGCAGCCTCTAGACTGTAAGAAACACACATTTTAACATCATTTTGATTGTCTAAAATTTACTGCAGCTAAAAATTACATTTGGTTTACAATGCATTTTGCCAGATATGTTGTCACTTGTCAAAGCTAAGAATTTTACATGCTGGGTTTTTTTATGGCACATTTAGCACTGATAAGTTGTCACACTCTTGCTTAATATGTTAACATTCTGTCTGTAAACTGTATATGCATAGCTACCTTTTTGAAGCAATATTGAGATTTACTTAAGAACGTGGGGCCCAATAAATACCATCAATGGTGCCCAGTCCAAGAGATGGTGGATCCTATAGGTAAACACCACCTCATCATGCACTAAAACTTACTAAAAAAAAAAAAGATGTGAAGTTCACACATATAGAAAATGGACATTTTGTGAATACATATTACATGTATTGTAAAATAGATAGAGCTCATATGTAGAGTTTGTTTGATAAACTTTCCTACTACTTTGTCTAAATTAGAAGCAAATTGGTTGAACATTACTTCTACCTAAAATGGCAGAAAACGCACCTATCTTGGTGATGGACAGGACAGCTAGAGGGGATATGGAGGAGGCTGTTATTTTTTTTTTAATAGGTGTACTTTCACCAATTTGCTGATAATTCACTGAAAGTAGATGATCGGTACAATTGCTGCCAATGCATTTTTTAAAGCTGTATTGTCATGAGTCAAATTTGATCATGTTAGGTTCTTGCATAGGTCCTATAGCATTGATAAGTTTCCACCCTCTTTCCTACATACACACATCTCTCCTGCATACACACAACTCTACTACTATCACACACGCAATTTTCCGAAATACACACACAACTCTCCTCCATACACAAACACAGTTCTAACACATATAGCTTTTCTACAGCTTTGAAGTATGCACTCACACCTCTGTTAAATACACGCACTGTTTTGCTACATACTTGTACACAGCTTTCTTACATACACCAACAGCTCTCTTATATACTCATGCAGCTCCACACACACAAACACTTATATATATATATATATATATATATGTACACTCATCCATCGTATACGTTACCACATCTTGAAATTCCTTCCAGGAATGTGACTGATCACATGACCTGAAAGGTTCAATGGCTAATCAACAACTTTGTTTGATTGGGACCCTATCCATGCCACCTCACATATCAGGAGTGTCGTTCTTCTTTTCATAAAGAGGTCCAAGGGCTAGTCTTGCAGAAGTTTTTTCAGCTACACAGGATGCGCAACATCCGTGCAAGTCCTGGTGACTTTCTCCCCTGCACTGCACCGATCAGATAGATCAGTGTGGGGCAGGAGAAAGGAGAACAGTTCTTTCAGTGATCATGAAGGATGCTGTCAGTGTTTTCCTCCATCAGAATAAGCAGCCTCTAGACTGTAAGAAACACACATTTTAACATCATTTTGATTGTCTAAAATTTACTGCAGCTAAAAATTACATTTGGTTTACAATGCATTTTGCCAGATATGTTGTCACTTGTCAAAGCTAAGAATTTTACATGCTGGGTTTTTTTATGGCACATTTAGCACTGATAAGTTGTCACACTCTTGCTTAATATGTTAACATTCTGTCTGTAAACTGTATATGCATAGCTACCTTTTTGAAGCAATATTGAGATTTACTTAAGAACGTGGGGCCCAATAAATACCATCAATGGTGCCCAGTCCAAGAGATGGTGGATCCTATAGGTAAACACCACCTCATCATGCACTAAAACTTACTAAAAAAAAAAAAGATGTGAAGTTCACACATATAGAAAATGGACATTTTGTGAATACATATTACATGTATTGTAAAATAGATAGAGCTCATATGTAGAGTTTGTTTGATAAACTTTCCTACTACTTTGTCTAAATTAGAAGCAAATTGGTTGAACATTACTTCTACCTAAAATGGCAGAAAACGCACCTATCTTGGTGATGGACAGGACAGCTAGAGGGGATATGGAGGAGGCTGTTATTTTTTTTTTAATAGGTGTACTTTCACCAATTTGCTGATAATTCACTGAAAGTAGATGATCGGTACAATTGCTGCCAATGCATTTTTTAAAGCTGTATTGTCATGAGTCAAATTTGATCATGTTAGGTTCTTGCATAGGTCCTATAGCATTGATAAGTTTCCACCCTCTTTCCTACATACACACATCTCTCCTGCATACACACAACTCTACTACTATCACACACGCAATTTTCCGAAATACACACACAACTCTCCTCCATACACAAACACAGTTCTAACACATATAGCTTTTCTACAGCTTTGAAGTATGCACTCACACCTCTGTTAAATACACGCACTGTTTTGCTACATACTTGTACACAGCTTTCTTACATACACCAACAGCTCTCTTATATACTCATGCAGCTCCACACACACAAACACTTATATATATATATATATATATATATGTACACTCATCCATCGTATACGTTACCACATCTTGAAATTCCTTCCAGGAATGTGACTGATCACATGACCTGAAAGGTTCAATGGCTAATCAACAACTTTGTTTGATTGGGACCCTATCCATGCCACCTCACATATCAGGAGTGTCGTTCTTCTTTTCATAAAGAGGTCCAAGGGCTAGTCTTGCAGAAGTTTTTTCAGCTACACAGGATGCGCAACATCCGTGCAAGTCCTGGTGACTTTCTCCCCTGCACTGCACCGATCAGATAGATCAGTGTGGGGCAGGAGAAAGGAGAACAGTTCTTTCAGTGATCATGAAGGATGCTGTCAGTGTTTTCCTCCATCAGAATAAGCAGCCTCTAGACTGTAAGAAACACACATTTTAACATCATTTTGATTGTCTAAAATTTACTGCAGCTAAAAATTACATTTGGTTTACAATGCATTTTGCCAGATATGTTGTCACTTGTCAAAGCTAAGAATTTTACATGCTGGGTTTTTTTATGGCACATTTAGCACTGATAAGTTGTCACACTCTTGCTTAATATGTTAACATTCTGTCTGTAAACTGTATATGCATAGCTACCTTTTTGAAGCAATATTGAGATTTACTTAAGAACGTGGGGCCCAATAAATACCATCAATGGTGCCCAGTCCAAGAGATGGTGGATCCTATAGGTAAACACCACCTCATCATGCACTAAAACTTACTAAAAAAAAAAAAGATGTGAAGTTCACACATATAGAAAATGGACATTTTGTGAATACATATTACACGTATTGTAAAATAGATAGAGCTCATATGTAGAGTTTGTTTGATAAACTTTCCTACTACTTTGTCTAAATTAGAAGCAAATTGGTTGAACATTACTTCTACCTAAAATGGCAGAAAACGCACCTATCTTGGTGATGGACAGGACAGCTAGAAGGGATATGGAGGAGGCTGTTATTTTTTTTTTAATAGGTGTACTTTCACCAATTTGCTGATAATTCACTGAAAGTAGATGATCGGTACAATTGCTGCCAATGCATTTTTTAAAGCTGTATTGTCATGAGTCAAATTTGATCATGTTAGGTTCTTGCATAGGTCCTATAGCATTGATAAGTTTCCACCCTCTTTCCTACATACACACATCTCTCCTGCATACACACAACTCTACTACTATCACACACGCAATTTTCCGAAATACACACACAACTCTCCTCCATACACAAACACAGTTCTAACACATATAGCTTTTCTACAGCTTTGAAGTATGCACTCACACCTCTGTTAAATACACGCACTGTTTTGCTACATACTTGTACACAGCTTTCTTACATACACCAACAGCTCTCTTATATACTCATGCAGCTCCACACACACAAACACTTATATATATATATATATATATATATATGTACACTCATCCATCGTATACGTTACCACATCTTGAAATTCCTTCCAGGAATGTGACTGATCACATGACCTGAAAGGTTCAATGGCTAATCAACAACTTTGTTTGATTGGGACCCTATCCATGCCACCTCACATATCAGGAGTGTCGTTCTTCTTTTCATAAAGAGGTCCAAGGGCTAGTCTTGCAGAAGTTTTTTCAGCTACACAGGATGCGCAACATCCGTGCAAGTCCTGGTGACTTTCTCCCCTGCACTGCACCGATCAGATAGATCAGTGTGGGGCAGGAGAAAGGAGAACAGTTCTTTCAGTGATCATGAAGGATGCTGTCAGTGTTTTCCTCCATCAGAATAAGCAGCCTCTAGACTGTAAGAAACACACACATTTTAACATCATTTTGATTGTCTAAAATTTACTGCAGCTAAAAATTACATTTGGTTTACAATGCATTTTGCCAGATATGTTGTCACTTGTCAAAGCTAAGAATTTTACATGCTGGGTTTTTTTATGGCACATTTAGCACTGATAAGTTGTCACACTCTTGCTTAATATGTTAACATTCTGTCTGTAAACTGTATATGCATAGCTACCTTTTTGAAGCAATATTGAGATTTACTTAAGAACGTGGGGCCCAATAAATACCATCAATGGTGCCCAGTCCAAGAGATGGTGGATCCTATAGGTAAACACCACCTCATCATGCACTAAAACTTACTAAAAAAAAAAAAGATGTGAAGTTCACACATATAGAAAATGGACATTTTGTGAATACATATTACACGTATTGTAAAATAGATAGAGCTCATATGTAGAGTTTGTTTGATAAACTTTCCTACTACTTTGTCTAAATTAGAAGCAAATTGGTTGAACATTACTTCTACCTAAAATGGCAGAAAACGCACCTATCTTGGTGATGGACAGGACAGCTAGAGGGGATATGGAGGAGGCTGTTATTTTTTTTTTAATAGGTGTACTTTCACCAATTTGCTGATAATTCATTGAAAGTAGATGATTGGTACAATTGCTGCCAATGCATTTTTTAAAGCTGTATTGTCATGAGTTAAATTTGATCATGTTAGGTTCTTGCATAGGTCCTATAGCATTGATAAGTTTCCACCCTCTTTCCTACATACACACATCTCTCCTGCATACACACAACTCTACTACTATCACACACGCAATTTTCCGAAATACACACACAACTCTCCTCCATACACAAACACAGTTCTAACACATATAGCTTTTCTACAGCTTTGAAGTATGCACTCACACCTCTGTTACATACACGCACTGTTTTGCTACATACTTGTACACAGCTTTCTTACATACACCAACAGCTCTCTTATATACTCATGCAGCTCCACACACACAAACACTTATATATATATATATATATATATATATATATATATATGTACACTCATCCATCGTATACATTACCACATCTTGAAATTCCTTCCAGGAATGTGACTGATCACATGACCTGAAAGGTTCAATGGCTAATCAACAACTTTGTTTGATTGGGACCCTATCCATGCCACCTCACATATCAGGAGTGTCGTTCTTCTTTTCATAAAGAGGTCCAAGGGCTAGTCTTGCAGAAGTTTTTTCAGCTACACAGGATGCGCAACATCCGTGCAAGTCCTGGTGACTTTCTCCCCTGCACTGCACCGATCAGATAGATCAGTGTGGGGCAGGAGAAAGGAGAACAGTTCTTTCAGTGATCATGAAGGATGCTGTCAGTGTTTTCCTCCATCAGAATAAGCAGCCTCTAGACTGTAAGAAACACACACATTTTAACATCATTTTGATTGTCTAAAATTTACTGCAGCTAAAAATTACATTTGGTTTACAATGCATTTTGCCAGATATGTTGTCACTTGTCAAAGCTAAGAATTTTACATGCTGGGTTTTTTTATGGCACATTTAGCACTGATAAGTTGTCACACTCTTGCTTAATATGTTAACATTCTGTCTGTAAACTGTATATGCATAGCTACCTTTTTGAAGCAATATTGAGATTTACTTAAGAACGTGGGGCCCAATAAATACCATCAATGGTGCCCAGTCCAAGAGATGGTGGATCCTATAGGTAAACACCACCTCATCATGCACTAAAACTTACTAAAAAAAAAAAAGATGTGAAGTTCACACATATAGAAAATGGACATTTTGTGAATACATATTACACGTATTGTAAAATAGATAGAGCTCATATGTAGAGTTTGTTTGATAAACTTTCCTACTACTTTGTCTAAATTAGAAGCAAATTGGTTGAACATTACTTCTACCTAAAATGGCAGAAAACGCACCTATCTTGGTGATGGACAGGACAGCTAGAGGGGATATGGAGGAGGCTGTTATTTTTTTTTTAATAGGTGTACTTTCACCAATTTGCTGATAATTCATTGAAAGTAGATGATTGGTACAATTGCTGCCAATGCATTTTTTAAAGCTGTATTGTCATGAGTCAAATTTGATCATGTTAGGTTCTTGCATAGGTCCTATAGCATTGATAAGTTTCCACCCTCTTTCCTACATACACACATCTCTCCTGCATACACACAACTCTACTACTATCACACACGCAATTTTCCGAAATACACACACAACTCTCCTCCATACACAAACACAGTTCTAACACATATAGCTTTTCTACAGCTTTGAAGTATGCACTCACACCTCTGTTACATACACGCACTGTTTTGCTACATACTTGTACACAGCTTTCTTACATACACCAACAGCTCTCTTATATACTCATGCAGCTCCACACACACAAACACTTATATATATATATATATATATATGTACACTCATCCATCGTATACATTACCACATCTTGAAATTCCTTCCAGGAATGTGACTGATCACATGACCTGAAAGGTTCAATGGCTAATCAACAACTTTGTTTGATTGGGACCCTATCCATGCCACCTCACATATCAGGAGTGTCGTTCTTCTTTTCATAAAGAGGTCCAAGGGCTAGTCTTGCAGAAGTTTTTTCAGCTACACAGGATGCGCAACATCCGTGCAAGTCCTGGTGACTTTCTCCCCTGCACTGCACCGATCAGATAGATCAGTGTGGGGCAGGAGAAAGGAGAACAGTTCTTTCAGTGATCATGAAGGATGCTGTCAGTGTTTTCCTCCATCAGAATAAGCAGCCTCTAGACTGTAAGAAACACACACATTTTAACATCATTTTGATTGTCTAAAATTTACTGCAGCTAAAAATTACATTTGGTTTACAATGCATTTTGCCAGATATGTTGTCACTTGTCAAAGCTAAGAATTTTACATGCTGGGTTTTTTTATGGCACATTTAGCACTGATAAGTTGTCACACTCTTGCTTAATATGTTAACATTCTGTCTGTAAACTGTATATGCATAGCTACCTTTTTGAAGCAATATTGAGATTTACTTAAGAACGTGGGGCCCAATAAATACCATCAATGGTGCCCAGTCCAAGAGATGGTGGATCCTATAGGTAAACACCACCTCATCATGCACTAAAACTTACTAAAAAAAAAAAAGATGTGAAGTTCACACATATAGAAAATGGACATTTTGTGAATACATATTACACGTATTGTAAAATAGATAGAGCTCATATGTAGAGTTTGTTTGATAAACTTTCCTACTACTTTGTCTAAATTAGAAGCAAATTGGTTGAACATTACTTCTACCTAAAATGGCAGAAAACGCACCTATCTTGGTGATGGACAGGACAGCTAGAGGGGATATGGAGGAGGCTGTTATTTTTTTTTTAATAGGTGTACTTTCACCAATTTGCTGATAATTCATTGAAAGTAGATGATTGGTACAATTGCTGCCAATGCATTTTTTAAAGCTGTATTGTCATGAGTCAAATTTGATCATGTTAGGTTCTTGCATAGGTCCTATAGCATTGATAAGTTTCCACCCTCTTTCCTACATACACACATCTCTCCTGCATACACACAACTCTACTACTATCACACACGCAATTTTCCGAAATACACACACAACTCTTCTCCATACACAAACACAGTTCTAACACATATAGCTTTTCTACAGCTTTGAAGTATGCACTCACACCTCTGTTACATACACGCACTGTTTTGCTACATACTTGTACACAGCTTTCTTACATACACCAACAGCTCTCTTATATACTCATGCAGCTCCACACACACAAACACTTATATATATATATATATATATATATATATATATATGTACACTCATCCATCGTATACATTACCACATCTTGAAATTCCTTCCAGGAATGTGACTGATCACATGACCTGAAAGGTTCAATGGCTAATCAACAACTTTGTTTGATTGGGACCCTATCCATGCCACCTCACATATCAGGAGTGTCGTTCTTCTTTTCATAAAGAGGTCCAAGGGCTAGTCTTGCAGAAGTTTTTTCAGCTACACAGGATGCGCAACATCCGTGCAAGTCCTGGTGACTTTCTCCCCTGCACTGCACCGATCAGATAGATCAGTGTGGGGCAGGAGAAAGGAGAACAGTTCTTTCAGTGATCATGAAGGATGCTGTCAGTGTTTTCCTCCATCAGAATAAGCAGCCTCTAGACTGTAAGAAACGCACACATTTTAACATCATTTTGATTGTCTAAAATTTACTGCAGCTAAAAATTACATTTGGTTTACAATGCATTTTGCCAGATATGTTGTCACTTGTCAAAGCTAAGAATTTTACATGCTGGGTTTTTTTATGGCACATTTAGCACTGATAAGTTGTCACACTCTTGCTTAATATGTTAACATTCTGTCTGTAAACTGTATATGCATAGCTACCTTTTTGAAGCAATATTGAGATTTACTTAAGAACGTGGGGCCCAATAAATACCATCAATGGTGCCCAGTCCAAGAGATGGTGGATCCTATAGGTAAACACCACCTCATCATGCACTAAAACTTACTAAAAAAAAAAAAGATGTGAAGTTCACACATATAGAAAATGGACATTTTGTGAATACATATTACATGTATTGTAAAATAGATAGAGCTCATATGTAGAGTTTGTTTGATAAACTTTCCTACTACTTTGTCTAAATTAGAAGCAAATTGGTTGAACATTACTTCTACCTAAAATGGCAGAAAACGCACCTATCTTGGTGATGGACAGGACAGCTAGAGGGGATATGGAGGAGGCTGTTATTTTTTTTTTAATAGGTGTACTTTCACCAATTTGCTGATAATTCACTGAAAGTAGATGATCGGTACAATTGCTGCCAATGCATTTTTTAAAGCTGTATTGTCATGAGTCAAATTTGATCATGTTAGGTTCTTGCATAGGTCCTATAGCATTGATAAGTTTCCACCCTCTTTCCTACATACACACATCTCTCCTGCATACACACAACTCTACTACTATCACACACGCAATTTTCCGAAATACACACACAACTCTCCTCCATACACAAACACAGTTCTAACACATATAGCTTTTCTACAGCTTTGAAGTATGCACTCACACCTCTGTTAAATACACGCACTGTTTTGCTACATACTTGTACACAGCTTTCTTACATACACCAACAGCTCTCTTATATACTCATGCAGCTCCACACACACAAACACTTATATATATATATATATATATATATGTACACTCATCCATCGTATACGTTACCACATCTTGAAATTCCTTCCAGGAATGTGACTGATCACATGACCTGAAAGGTTCAATGGCTAATCAACAACTTTGTTTGATTGGGACCCTATCCATGCCACCTCACATATCAGGAGTGTCGTTCTTCTTTTCATAAAGAGGTCCAAGGGCTAGTCTTGCAGAAGTTTTTTCAGCTACACAGGATGCGCAACATCCGTGCAAGTCCTGGTGACTTTCTCCCCTGCACTGCACCGATCAGATAGATCAGTGTGGGGCAGGAGAAAGGAGAACAGTTCTTTCAGTGATCATGAAGGATGCTGTCAGTGTTTTCCTCCATCAGAATAAGCAGCCTCTAGACTGTAAGAAACACACATTTTAACATCATTTTGATTGTCTAAAATTTACTGCAGCTAAAAATTACATTTGGTTTACAATGCATTTTGCCAGATATGTTGTCACTTGTCAAAGCTAAGAATTTTACATGCTGGGTTTTTTTATGGCACATTTAGCACTGATAAGTTGTCACACTCTTGCTTAATATGTTAACATTCTGTCTGTAAACTGTATATGCATAGCTACCTTTTTGAAGCAATATTGAGATTTACTTAAGAACGTGGGGCCCAATAAATACCATCAATGGTGCCCAGTCCAAGAGATGGTGGATCCTATAGGTAAACACCACCTCATCATGCACTAAAACTTACTAAAAAAAAAAAAGATGTGAAGTTCACACATATAGAAAATGGACATTTTGTGAATACATATTACACGTATTGTAAAATAGATAGAGCTCATATGTAGAGTTTGTTTGATAAACTTTCCTACTACTTTGTCTAAATTAGAAGCAAATTGGTTGAACATTACTTCTACCTAAAATGGCAGAAAACGCACCTATCTTGGTGATGGACAGGACAGCTAGAGGGGATATGGAGGAGGCTGTTATTTTTTTTTTAATAGGTGTACTTTCACCAATTTGCTGATAATTCATTGAAAGTAGATGATTGGTACAATTGCTGCCAATGCATTTTTTAAAGCTGTATTGTCATGAGTTAAATTTGATCATGTTAGGTTCTTGCATAGGTCCTATAGCATTGATAAGTTTCCACCCTCTTTCCTACATACACACATCTCTCCTGCATACACACAACTCTACTACTATCACACACGCAATTTTCCGAAATACACACACAACTCTCCTCCATACACAAACACAGTTCTAACACATATAGCTTTTCTACAGCTTTGAAGTATGCACTCACACCTCTGTTACATACACGCACTGTTTTGCTACATACTTGTACACAGCTTTCTTACATACACCAACAGCTCTCTTATATACTCATGCAGCTCCACACACACAAACACTTATATATATATATATATATATATATGTACACTCATCCATCGTATACATTACCACATCTTGAAATTCCTTCCAGGAATGTGACTGATCACATGACCTGAAAGGTTCAATGGCTAATCAACAACTTTGTTTGATTGGGACCCTATCCATGCCACCTCACATATCAGGAGTGTCGTTCTTCTTTTCATAAAGAGGTCCAAGGGCTAGTCTTGCAGAAGTTTTTTCAGCTACACAGGATGCGCAACATCCGTGCAAGTCCTGGTGACTTTCTCCCCTGCACTGCACCGATCAGATAGATCAGTGTGGGGCAGGAGAAAGGAGAACGGTTCTTTCAGTGATCATGAAGGATGCTGTCAGTGTTTTCCTCCATCAGAATAAGCAGCCTCTAGACTGTAAGAAACACACACATTTTAACATCATTTTGATTGTCTAAAATTTACTGCAGCTAAAAATTACATTTGGTTTACAATGCATTTTGCCAGATATGTTGTCACTTGTCAAAGCTAAGAATTTTACATGCTGGGTTTTTTTATGGCACATTTAGCACTGATAAGTTGTCACACTCTTGCTTAATATGTTAACATTCTGTCTGTAAACTGTATATGCATAGCTATCTTTTTGAAGCAATATTGAGATTTACTTAAGAACGTGGGGCCCAATAAATACCATCAATGGTGCCCAGTCCAAGAGATGGTGGATCCTATAGGTAAACACCACCTCATCATGCACTAAAACTTACTAAAAAAAAAAAAGATGTGAAGTTCACACATATAGAAAATGGACATTTTGTGAATACATATTACACGTATTGTAAAATAGATAGAGCTCATATGTAGAGTTTGTTTGATAAACTTTCCTACTACTTTGTCTAAATTAGAAGCAAATTGGTTGAACATTACTTCTACCTAAAATGGCAGAAAACGCACCTATCTTGGTGATGGACAGGACAGCTAGAGGGGATATGGAGGAGGCTGTTATTTTTTTTTTAATAGGTGTACTTTCACCAATTTGCTGATAATTCATTGAAAGTAGATGATTGGTACAATTGCTGCCAATGCATTTTTTAAAGCTGTATTGTCATGAGTCAAATTTGATCATGTTAGGTTCTTGCATAGGTCCTATAGCATTGATAAGTTTCCACCCTCTTTCCTACATACACACATCTCTCCTGCATACACACAACTCTACTACTATCACACACGCAATTTTCCGAAATACACACACAACTCTCCTCCATACACAAACACAGTTCTAACACATATAGCTTTTCTACAGCTTTGAAGTATGCACTCACACCTCTGTTACATACACGCACTGTTTTGCTACATACTTGTACACAGCTTTCTTACATACACCAACAGCTCTCTTATATACTCATGCAGCTCCACACACACAAACACTTATATATATATATATATATATATATATATATGTACACTCATCCATCGTATACATTACCACATCTTGAAATTCCTTCCAGGAATGTGACTGATCACATGACCTGAAAGGTTCAATGGCTAATCAACAACTTTGTTTGATTGGGACCCTATCCATGCCACCTCACATATCAGGAGTGTCGTTCTTCTTTTCATAAAGAGGTCCAAGGGCTAGTCTTGCAGAAGTTTTTTCAGCTACACAGGATGCGCAACATCCGTGCAAGTCCTGGTGACTTTCTCCCCTGCACTGCACCGATCAGATAGATCAGTGTGGGGCAGGAGAAAGGAGAACAGTTCTTTCAGTGATCATGAAGGATGCTGTCAGTGTTTTCCTCCATCAGAATAAGCAGCCTCTAGACTGTAAGAAACACACACATTTTAACATCATTTTGATTGTCTAAAATTTACTGCAGCTAAAAATTACATTTGGTTTACAATGCATTTTGCCAGATATGTTGTCACTTGTCAAAGCTAAGAATTTTACATGCTGGGTTTTTTTATGGCACATTTAGCACTGATAAGTTGTCACACTCTTGCTTAATATGTTAACATTCTGTCTGTAAACTGTATATGCATAGCTACCTTTTTGAAGCAATATTGAGATTTACTTAAGAACGTGGGGCCCAATAAATACCATCAATGGTGCCCAGTCCAAGAGATGGTGGATCCTATAGGTAAACACCACCTCATCATGCACTAAAACTTACTAAAAAAAAAAAAGATGTGAAGTTCACACATATAGAAAATGGACATTTTGTGAATACATATTACACGTATTGTAAAATAGATAGAGCTCATATGTAGAGTTTGTTTGATAAACTTTCCTACTACTTTGTCTAAATTAGAAGCAAATTGGTTGAACATTACTTCTACCTAAAATGGCAGAAAACGCACCTATCTTGGTGATGGACAGGACAGCTAGAGGGGATATGGAGGAGGCTGTTATTTTTTTTTTAATAGGTGTACTTTCACCAATTTGCTGATAATTCATTGAAAGTAGATGATTGGTACAATTGCTGCCAATGCATTTTTTAAAGCTGTATTGTCATGAGTCAAATTTGATCATGTTAGGTTCTTGCATAGGTCCTATAGCATTGATAAGTTTCCACCCTCTTTCCTACATACACACATCTCTCCTGCATACACACAACTCTACTACTATCACACACGCAATTTTCCGAAATACACACACAACTCTCCTCCATACACAAACACAGTTCTAACACATATAGCTTTTCTACAGCTTTGAAGTATGCACTCACACCTCTGTTACATACACGCACTGTTTTGCTACATACTTGTACACAGCTTTCTTACATACACCAACAGCTCTCTTATATACTCATGCAGCTCCACACACACAAACACTTATATATATATATATATATATGTACACTCATCCATCGTATACATTACCACATCTTGAAATTCCTTCCAGGAATGTGACTGATCACATGACCTGAAAGGTTCAATGGCTAATCAACAACTTTGTTTGATTGGGACCCTATCCATGCCACCTCACATATCAGGAGTGTCGTTCTTCTTTTCATAAAGAGGTCCAAGGGCTAGTCTTGCAGAAGTTTTTTCAGCTACACAGGATGCGCAACATCCGTGCAAGTCCTGGTGACTTTCTCCCCTGCACTGCACCGATCAGATAGATCAGTGTGGGGCAGGAGAAAGGAGAACAGTTCTTTCAGTGATCATGAAGGATGCTGTCAGTGTTTTCCTCCATCAGAATAAGCAGCCTCTAGACTGTAAGAAACACACACATTTTAACATCATTTTGATTGTCTAAAATTTACTGCAGCTAAAAATTACATTTGGTTTACAATGCATTTTGCCAGATATGTTGTCACTTGTCAAAGCTAAGAATTTTACATGCTGGGTTTTTTTATGGCACATTTAGCACTGATAAGTTGTCACACTCTTGCTTAATATGTTAACATTCTGTCTGTAAACTGTATATGCATAGCTACCTTTTTGAAGCAATATTGAGATTTACTTAAGAACGTGGGGCCCAATAAATACCATCAATGGTGCCCAGTCCAAGAGATGGTGGATCCTATAGGTAAACACCACCTCATCATGCACTAAAACTTACTAAAAAAAAAAAAGATGTGAAGTTCACACATATAGAAAATGGACATTTTGTGAATACATATTACACGTATTGTAAAATAGATAGAGCTCATATGTAGAGTTTGTTTGATAAACTTTCCTACTACTTTGTCTAAATTAGAAGCAAATTGGTTGAACATTACTTCTACCTAAAATGGCAGAAAACGCACCTATCTTGGTGATGGACAGGACAGCTAGAGGGGATATGGAGGAGGCTGTTATTTTTTTTTTAATAGGTGTACTTTCACCAATTTGCTGATAATTCATTGAAAGTAGATGATTGGTACAATTGCTGCCAATGCATTTTTTAAAGCTGTATTGTCATGAGTCAAATTTGATCATGTTAGGTTCTTGCATAGGTCCTATAGCATTGATAAGTTTCCACCCTCTTTCCTACATACACACATCTCTCCTGCATACACACAACTCTACTACTATCACACACGCAATTTTCCGAAATACACACACAACTCTCCTCCATACACAAACACAGTTCTAACACATATAGCTTTTCTACAGCTTTGAAGTATGCACTCACACCTCTGTTACATACACGCACTGTTTTGCTACATACTTGTACACAGCTTTCTTACATACACCAACAGCTCTCTTATATACTCATGCAGCTCCACACACACAAACACTTATATATATATATATATATATGTACACTCATCCATCGTATACATTACCACATCTTGAAATTCCTTCCAGGAATGTGACTGATCACATGACCTGAAAGGTTCAATGGCTAATCAACAACTTTGTTTGATTGGGACCCTATCCATGCCACCTCACATATCAGGAGTGTCGTTCTTCTTTTCATAAAGAGGTCCAAGGGCTAGTCTTGCAGAAGTTTTTTCAGCTACACAGGATGCGCAACATCCGTGCAAGTCCTGGTGACTTTCTCCCCTGCACTGCACCGATCAGATAGATCAGTGTGGGGCAGGAGAAAGGAGAACAGTTCTTTCAGTGATCATGAAGGATGCTGTCAGTGTTTTCCTCCATCAGAATAAGCAGCCTCTAGACTGTAAGAAACACACACATTTTAACATCATTTTGATTGTCTAAAATTTACTGCAGCTAAAAATTACATTTGGTTTACAATGCATTTTGCCAGATATGTTGTCACTTGTCAAAGCTAAGAATTTTACATGCTGGGTTTTTTTATGGCACATTTAGCACTGATAAGTTGTCACACTCTTGCTTAATATGTTAACATTCTGTCTGTAAACTGTATATGCATAGCTACCTTTTTGAAGCAATATTGAGATTTACTTAAGAACGTGGGGCCCAATAAATACCATCAATGGTGCCCAGTCCAAGAGATGGTGGATCCTATAGGTAAACACCACCTCATCATGCACTAAAACTTACTAAAAAAAAAAAAGATGTGAAGTTCACACATATAGAAAATGGACATTTTGTGAATACATATTACACGTATTGTAAAATAGATAGAGCTCATATGTAGAGTTTGTTTGATAAACTTTCCTACTACTTTGTCTAAATTAGAAGCAAATTGGTTGAACATTACTTCTACCTAAAATGGCAGAAAACGCACCTATCTTGGTGATGGACAGGACAGCTAGAGGGGATATGGAGGAGGCTGTTATTTTTTTTTTAATAGGTGTACTTTCACCAATTTGCTGATAATTCATTGAAAGTAGATGATTGGTACAATTGCTGCCAATGCATTTTTTAAAGCTGTATTGTCATGAGTCAAATTTGATCATGTTAGGTTCTTGCATAGGTCCTATAGCATTGATAAGTTTCCACCCTCTTTCCTACATACACACATCTCTCCTGCATACACACAACTCTACTACTATCACACACGCAATTTTCCGAAATACACACACAACTCTCCTCCATACACAAACACAGTTCTAACACATATAGCTTTTCTACAGCTTTGAAGTATGCACTCACACCTCTGTTACATACACGCACTGTTTTGCTACATACTTGTACACAGCTTTCTTACATACACCAACAGCTCTCTTATATACTCATGCAGCTCCACACACACAAACACTTATATATATATATATATATATGTACACTCATCCATCGTATACATTACCACATCTTGAAATTCCTTCCAGGAATGTGACTGATCACATGACCTGAAAGGTTCAATGGCTAATCAACAACTTTGTTTGATTGGGACCCTATCCATGCCACCTCACATATCAGGAGTGTCGTTCTTCTTTTCATAAAGAGGTCCAAGGGCTAGTCTTGCAGAAGTTTTTTCAGCTACACAGGATGCGCAACATCCGTGCAAGTCCTGGTGACTTTCTCCCCTGCACTGCACCGATCAGATAGATCAGTGTGGGGCAGGAGAAAGGAGAACAGTTCTTTCAGTGATCATGAAGGATGCTGTCAGTGTTTTCCTCCATCAGAATAAGCAGCCTCTAGACTGTAAGAAACACACACATTTTAACATCATTTTGATTGTCTAAAATTTACTGCAGCTAAAAATTACATTTGGTTTACAATGCATTTTGCCAGATATGTTGTCACTTGTCAAAGCTAAGAATTTTACATGCTGGGTTTTTTTATGGCACATTTAGCACTGATAAGTTGTCACACTCTTGCTTAATATGTTAACATTCTGTCTGTAAACTGTATATGCATAGCTACCTTTTTGAAGCAATATTGAGATTTACTTAAGAACGTGGGGCCCAATAAATACCATCAATGGTGCCCAGTCCAAGAGATGGTGGATCCTATAGGTAAACACCACCTCATCATGCACTAAAACTTACTAAAAAAAAAAAAGATGTGAAGTTCACACATATAGAAAATGGACATTTTGTGAATACATATTACACGTATTGTAAAATAGATAGAGCTCATATGTAGAGTTTGTTTGATAAACTTTCCTACTACTTTGTCTAAATTAGAAGCAAATTGGTTGAACATTACTTCTACCTAAAATGGCAGAAAACGCACCTATCTTGGTGATGGACAGGACAGCTAGAGGGGATATGGAGGAGGCTGTTATTTTTTTTTTAATAGGTGTACTTTCACCAATTTGCTGATAATTCATTGAAAGTAGATGATTGGTACAATTGCTGCCAATGCATTTTTTAAAGCTGTATTGTCATGAGTCAAATTTGATCATGTTAGGTTCTTGCATAGGTCCTATAGCATTGATAAGTTTCCACCCTCTTTCCTACATACACACATCTCTCCTGCATACACACAACTCTACTACTATCACACACGCAATTTTCCGAAATACACACACAACTCTCCTCCATACACAAACACAGTTCTAACACATATAGCTTTTCTACAGCTTTGAAGTATGCACTCACACCTCTGTTACATACACGCACTGTTTTGCTACATACTTGTACACAGCTTTCTTACATACACCAACAGCTCTCTTATATACTCATGCAGCTCCACACACACAAACACTTATATATATATATATATATATGTACACTCATCCATCGTATACATTACCACATCTTGAAATTCCTTCCAGGAATGTGACTGATCACATGACCTGAAAGGTTCAATGGCTAATCAACAACTTTGTTTGATTGGGACCCTATCCATGCCACCTCACATATCAGGAGTGTCGTTCTTCTTTTCATAAAGAGGTCCAAGGGCTAGTCTTGCAGAAGTTTTTTCAGCTACACAGGATGCGCAACATCCGTGCAAGTCCTGGTGACTTTCTCCCCTGCACTGCACCGATCAGATAGATCAGTGTGGGGCAGGAGAAAGGAGAACAGTTCTTTCAGTGATCATGAAGGATGCTGTCAGTGTTTTCCTCCATCAGAATAAGCAGCCTCTAGACTGTAAGAAACACACACATTTTAACATCATTTTGATTGTCTAAAATTTACTGCAGCTAAAAATTACATTTGGTTTACAATGCATTTTGCCAGATATGTTGTCACTTGTCAAAGCTAAGAATTTTACATGCTGGGTTTTTTTATGGCACATTTAGCACTGATAAGTTGTCACACTCTTGCTTAATATGTTAACATTCTGTCTGTAAACTGTATATGCATAGCTACCTTTTTGAAGCAATATTGAGATTTACTTAAGAACGTGGGGCCCAATAAATACCATCAATGGTGCCCAGTCCAAGAGATGGTGGATCCTATAGGTAAACACCACCTCATCATGCACTAAAACTTACTAAAAAAAAAAAAGATGTGAAGTTCACACATATAGAAAATGGACATTTTGTGAATACATATTACACGTATTGTAAAATAGATAGAGCTCATATGTAGAGTTTGTTTGATAAACTTTCCTACTACTTTGTCTAAATTAGAAGCAAATTGGTTGAACATTACTTCTACCTAAAATGGCAGAAAACGCACCTATCTTGGTGATGGACAGGACAGCTAGAGGGGATATGGAGGAGGCTGTTATTTTTTTTTTAATAGGTGTACTTTCACCAATTTGCTGATAATTCATTGAAAGTAGATGATTGGTACAATTGCTGCCAATGCATTTTTTAAAGCTGTATTGTCATGAGTCAAATTTGATCATGTTAGGTTCTTGCATAGGTCCTATAGCATTGATAAGTTTCCACCCTCTTTCCTACATACACACATCTCTCCTGCATACACACAACTCTACTACTATCACACACGCAATTTTCCGAAATACACACACAACTCTCCTCCATACACAAACACAGTTCTAACACATATAGCTTTTCTACAGCTTTGAAGTATGCACTCACACCTCTGTTACATACACGCACTGTTTTGCTACATACTTGTACACAGCTTTCTTACATACACCAACAGCTCTCTTATATACTCATGCAGCTCCACACACACAAACACTTATATATATATATATATATATATATATATGTACACTCATCCATCGTATACATTACCACATCTTGAAATTCCTTCCAGGAATGTGACTGATCACATGACCTGAAAGGTTCAATGGCTAATCAACAACTTTGTTTGATTGGGACCCTATCCATGCCACCTCACATATCAGGAGTGTCGTTCTTCTTTTCATAAAGAGGTCCAAGGGCTAGTCTTGCAGAAGTTTTTTCAGCTACACAGGATGCGCAACATCCGTGCAAGTCCTGGTGACTTTCTCCCCTGCACTGCACCGATCAGATAGATCACTGTGGGGCAGGAGAAAGGAGAACAGTTCTTTCAGTGATCATGAAGGATGCTGTCAGTGTTTTCCTCCATCAGAATAAGCAGCCTCTAGACTGTAAGAAACGCACACATTTTAACATCATTTTGATTGTCTAAAATTTACTGCAGCTAAAAATTACATTTGGTTTACAATGCATTTTGCCAGATATGTTGTCACTTGTCAAAGCTAAGAATTTTACATGCTGGGTTTTTTTATGGCACATTTAGCACTGATAAGTTGTCACACTCTTGCTTAATATGTTAACATTCTGTCTGTAAACTGTATATGCATAGCTACCTTTTTGAAGCAATATTGAGATTTACTTAAGAACGTGGGGCCCAATAAATACCATCAATGGTGCCCAGTCCAAGAGATGGTGGATCCTATAGGTAAACACCACCTCATCATGCACTAAAACTTACTAAAAAAAAAAAAGATGTGAAGTTCACACATATAGAAAATGGACATTTTGTGAATACATATTACACGTATTGTAAAATAGATAGAGCTCATATGTAGAGTTTGTTTGATAAACTTTCCTACTACTTTGTCTAAATTAGAAGCAAATTGGTTGAACATTACTTCTACCTAAAATGGCAGAAAACGCACCTATCTTGGTGATGGACAGGACAGCTAGAGGGGATATGGAGGAGGCTGTTATTTTTTTTTTAATAGGTGTACTTTCACCAATTTGCTGATAATTCACTGAAAGTAGATGATCGGTACAATTGCTGCCAATGCATTTTTTAAAGCTGTATTGTCATGAGTCAAATTTGATCATGTTAGGTTCTTGCATAGGTCCTATAGCATTGATAAGTTTCCACCCTCTTTCCTACATACACACATCTCTCCTGCATACACACAACTCTACTACTATCACACACGCAATTTTCCGAAATACACACACAACTCTCCTCCATACACAAACACAGTTCTAACACATATAGCTTTTCTACAGCTTTGAAGTATGCACTCACACCTCTGTTAAATACACGCACTGTTTTGCTACATACTTGTACACAGCTTTCTTACATACACCAACAGCTCTCTTATATACTCATGCAGCTCCACACACACAAACACTTATATATATATATATATATATATATATATATATGTACACTCATCCATCGTATACATTACCACATCTTGAAATTCCTTCCAGGAATGTGACTGATCACATGACCTGAAAGGTTCAATGGCTAATCAACAACTTTGTTTGATTGGGACCCTATCCATGCCACCTCACATATCAGGAGTGTCGTTCTTCTTTTCATAAAGAGGTCCAAGGGCTAGTCTTGCAGAAGTTTTTTCAGCTACACAGGATGCGCAACATCCGTGCAAGTCCTGGTGACTTTCTCCCCTGCACTGCACCGATCAGATAGATCAGTGTGGGGCAGGAGAAAGGAGAACAGTTCTTTCAGTGATCATGAAGGATGCTGTCAGTGTTTTCCTCCATCAGAATAAGCAGCCTCTAGACTGTAAGAAACACACACATTTTAACATCATTTTGATTGTCTAAAATTTACTGCAGCTAAAAATTACATTTGGTTTACAATGCATTTTGCCAGATATGTTGTCACTTGTCAAAGCTAAGAATTTTACATGCTGGGTTTTTTTATGGCACATTTAGCACTGATAAGTTGTCACACTCTTGCTTAATATGTTAACATTCTGTCTGTAAACTGTATATGCATAGCTACCTTTTTGAAGCAATATTGAGATTTACTTAAGAACGTGGGGCCCAATAAATACCATCAATGGTGCCCAGTCCAAGAGATGGTGGATCCTATAGGTAAACACCACCTCATCATGCACTAAAACTTACTAAAAAAAAAAAAGATGTGAAGTTCACACATATAGAAAATGGACATTTTGTGAATACATATTACACGTATTGTAAAATAGATAGAGCTCATATGTAGAGTTTGTTTGATAAACTTTCCTACTACTTTGTCTAAATTAGAAGCAAATTGGTTGAACATTACTTCTACCTAAAATGGCAGAAAACGCACCTATCTTGGTGATGGACAGGACAGCTAGAGGGGATATGGAGGAGGCTGTTATTTTTTTTTTAATAGGTGTACTTTCACCAATTTGCTGATAATTCATTGAAAGTAGATGATTGGTACAATTGCTGCCAATGCATTTTTTAAAGCTGTATTGTCATGAGTTAAATTTGATCATGTTAGGTTCTTGCATAGGTCCTATAGCATTGATAAGTTTCCACCCTCTTTCCTACATACACACATCTCTCCTGCATACACACAACTCTACTACTATCACACACGCAATTTTCCGAAATACACACACAACTCTCCTCCATACACAAACACAGTTCTAACACATATAGCTTTTCTACAGCTTTGAAGTATGCACTCACACCTCTGTTACATACACGCACTGTTTTGCTACATACTTGTACACAGCTTTCTTACATACACCAACAGCTCTCTTATATACTCATGCAGCTCCACACACACAAACACTTATATATATATATATATATATATATATATATATATATGTACACTCATCCATCGTATACATTACCACATCTTGAAATTCCTTCCAGGAATGTGACTGATCACATGACCTGAAAGGTTCAATGGCTAATCAACAACTTTGTTTGATTGGGACCCTATCCATGCCACCTCACATATCAGGAGTGTCGTTCTTCTTTTCATAAAGAGGTCCAAGGGCTAGTCTTGCAGAAGTTTTTTCAGCTACACAGGATGCGCAACATCCGTGCAAGTCCTGGTGACTTTCTCCCCTGCACTGCACCGATCAGATAGATCAGTGTGGGGCAGGAGAAAGGAGAACAGTTCTTTCAGTGATCATGAAGGATGCTGTCAGTGTTTTCCTCCATCAGAATAAGCAGCCTCTAGACTGTAAGAAACGCACACATTTTAACATCATTTTGATTGTCTAAAATTTACTGCAGCTAAAAATTACATTTGGTTTACAATGCATTTTGCCAGATATGTTGTCACTTGTCAAAGCTAAGAATTTTACATGCTGGGTTTTTTTATGGCACATTTAGCACTGATAAGTTGTCACACTCTTGCTTAATATGTTAACATTCTGTCTGTAAACTGTATATGCATAGCTACCTTTTTGAAGCAATATTGAGATTTACTTAAGAACGTGGGGCCCAATAAATACCATCAATGGTGCCCAGTCCAAGAGATGGTGGATCCTATAGGTAAACACCACCTCATCATGCACTAAAACTTACTAAAAAAAAAAAAGATGTGAAGTTCACACATATAGAAAATGGACATTTTGTGAATACATATTACACGTATTGTAAAATAGATAGAGCTCATATGTAGAGTTTGTTTGATAAACTTTCCTACTACTTTGTCTAAATTAGAAGCAAATTGGTTGAACATTACTTCTACCTAAAATGGCAGAAAACGCACCTATCTTGGTGATGGACAGGACAGCTAGAGGGGATATGGAGGAGGCTGTTATTTTTTTTTTAATAGGTGTACTTTCACCAATTTGCTGATAATTCATTGAAAGTAGATGATCGGTACAATTGCTGCCAATGCATTTTTTAAAGCTGTATTGTCATGAGTCAAATTTGATCATGTTAGGTTCTTGCATAGGTCCTATAGCATTGATAAGTTTCCACCCTCTTTCCTACATACACACATCTCTCCTGCATACACACAACTCTACTACTATCACACACGCAATTTTCCGAAATACACACACAACTCTCCTCCATACACAAACACAGTTCTAACACATATAGCTTTTCTACAGCTTTGAAGTATGCACTCACACCTCTGTTACATACACGCACTGTTTTGCTACATACTTGTACACAGCTTTCTTACATACACCAACAGCTCTCTTATATACTCATGCAGCTCCACACACACAAACACTTATATATATATATATATATATATATATATATGTACACTCATCCATCGTATACATTACCACATCTTGAAATTCCTTCCAGGAATGTGACTGATCACATGACCTGAAAGGTTCAATGGCTAATCAACAACTTTGTTTGATTGGGACCCTATCCATGCCACCTCACATATCAGGAGTGTCGTTCTTCTTTTCATAAAGAGGTCCAAGGGCTAGTCTTGCAGAAGTTTTTTCAGCTACACAGGATGCGCAACATCCGTGCAAGTCCTGGTGACTTTCTCCCCTGCACTGCACCGATCAGATAGATCAGTGTGGGGCAGGAGAAAGGAGAACAGTTCTTTCAGTGATCATGAAGGATGCTGTCAGTGTTTTCCTCCATCAGAATAAGCAGCCTCTAGACTGTAAGAAACACACACATTTTAACATCATTTTGATTGTCTAAAATTTACTGCAGCTAAAAATTACATTTGGTTTACAATGCATTTTGCCAGATATGTTGTCACTTGTCAAAGCTAAGAATTTTACATGCTGGGTTTTTTTATGGCACATTTAGCACTGATAAGTTGTCACACTCTTGCTTAATAAATTAACATTCTGTCTGTAAACTGTATATGCATAGCTACCTTTTTGAAGCAATATTGAGATTTACTTAAGAACGTGGGGCCCAATAAATACCATCAATGGTGCCCAGTCCAAGAGATGGTGGATCCTATAGGTAAACACCACCTCATCATGCACTAAAACTTACTAAAAAAAAAAAAGATGTGAAGTTCACACATATAGAAAATGGACATTTTGTGAATACATATTACACGTATTGTAAAATAGATAGAGCTCATATGTAGAGTTTGTTTGATAAACTTTCCTACTACTTTGTCTAAATTAGAAGCAAATTGGTTGAACATTACTTCTACCTAAAATGGCAGAAAACGCACCTATCTTGGTGATGGACAGGACAGCTAGAGGGGATATGGAGGAGGCTGTTATTTTTTTTTTAATAGGTGTACTTTCACCAATTTACTGATAATTAATTGAAAGTAGATGATCGGTACAATTGCTGCCAATGCATTTTTTAAAGCTGTATTGTCATGAGTCAAATTTGATCATGTTAGGTTCTTGCATAGGTCCTATAGCATTGATAAGTTTCCACCCTCTTTCCTACATACACACATCTCTCCTGCATACACACAACTCTACTACTATCACACACGCAATTTTCCGAAATACACACACAACTCTCCTCCATACACAAACACAGTTCTAACACATATAGCTTTTCTACAGCTTTGAAGTATGCACTCACACCTCTGTTACATACACGCACTGTTTTGCTACATACTTGTACACAGCTTTCTTACATACACCAACAGCTCTCTTATATACTCATGCAGCTCCACACACACAAACACTTATATATATATATATATATATATATATATATATATATGTACACTCATCCATCGTATACATTACCACATCTTGAAATTCCTTCCAGGAATGTGACTGATCACATGACCTGAAAGGTTCAATGGCTAATCAACAACTTTGTTTGATTGGGACCCTATCCATGCCACCTCACATATCAGGAGTGTCGTTCTTCTTTTCATAAAGAGGTCCAAGGGCTAGTCTTGCAGAAGTTTTTTCAGCTACACAGGATGCGCAACATCCGTGCAAGTCCTGGTGACTTTCTCCCCTGCACTGCACCGATCAGATAGATCAGTGTGGGGCAGGAGAAAGGAGAACAGTTCTTTCAGTGATCATGAAGGATGCTGTCAGTGTTTTCCTCCATCAGAATAAGCAGCCTCTAGACTGTAAGAAACACACACATTTTAACATCATTTTGATTGTCTAAAATTTACTGCAGCTAAAAATTACATTTGGTTTACAATGCATTTTGCCAGATATGTTGTCACTTGTCAAAGCTAAGAATTTTACATGCTGGGTTTTTTTATGGCACATTTAGCACTGATAAGTTGTCACACTCTTGCTTAATATGTTAACATTCTGTCTGTAAACTGTATATGCATAGCTACCTTTTTGAAGCAATATTGAGATTTACTTAAGAACGTGGGGCCCAATAAATACCATCAATGGTGCCCAGTCCAAGAGATGGTGGATCCTATAGGTAAACACCACCTCATCATGCACTAAAACTTACTAAAAAAAAAAAAGATGTGAAGTTCACACATATAGAAAATGGACATTTTGTGAATACATATTACACGTATTGTAAAATAGATAGAGCTCATATGTAGAGTTTGTTTGATAAACTTTCCTACTACTTTGTCTAAATTAGAAGCAAATTGGTTGAACATTACTTCTACCTAAAATGGCAGAAAACGCACCTATCTTGGTGATGGACAGGACAGCTAGAGGGGATATGGAGGAGGCTGTTATTTTTTTTTTAATAGGTGTACTTTCACCAATTTACTGATAATTAATTGAAAGTAGATGATCGGTACAATTGCTGCCAATGCATTTTTTAAAGCTGTATTGTCATGAGTCAAATTTGATCATGTTAGGTTCTTGCATAGGTCCTATAGCATTGATAAGTTTCCACCCTCTTTCCTACATACACACATCTCTCCTGCATACACACAACTCTACTACTATCACACACGCAATTTTCCGAAATACACACACAACTCTCCTCCATACACAAACACAGTTCTAACACATATAGCTTTTCTACAGCTTTGAAGTATGCACTCACACCTCTGTTACATACACGCACTGTTTTGCTACATACTTGTACACAGCTTTCTTACATACACCAACAGCTCTCTTATATACTCATGCAGCTCCACACACACAAACACTTATATATATATATATATATATATATATATATATATATGTACACTCATCCATCGTATACATTACCACATCTTGAAATTCCTTCCAGGAATGTGACTGATCACATGACCTGAAAGGTTCAATGGCTAATCAACAACTTTGTTTGATTGGGACCCTATCCATGCCACCTCACATATCAGGAGTGTCGTTCTTCTTTTCATAAAGAGGTCCAAGGGCTAGTCTTGCAGAAGTTTTTTCAGCTACACAGGATGCGCAACATCCGTGCAAGTCCTGGTGACTTTCTCCCCTGCACTGCACCGATCAGATAGATCAGTGTGGGGCAGGAGAAAGGAGAACAGTTCTTTCAGTGATCATGAAGGATGCTGTCAGTGTTTTCCTCCATCAGAATAAGCAGCCTCTAGACTGTAAGAAACACACACATTTTAACATCATTTTGATTGTCTAAAACTTACTGCAGCTAAAAATTACATTTGGTTTACAATGCATTTTGCCAGATATGTTGTC
This sequence comes from Phyllobates terribilis, assembly GCF_046119375.1. Lineage (NCBI taxonomy): Eukaryota > Metazoa > Chordata > Amphibia > Anura > Dendrobatidae > Phyllobates > Phyllobates terribilis. Next base: position 34,636 of record NW_027363612.1, on the reverse strand, counting down.
ACTTGTCAAAGCTAAGAATTTTACATGCTGGGTTTTTTTATGGCACATTTAGCACTGATAAGTTGTCACACTCTTGCTTAATATGTTAACATTCTGTCTGTAAACTGTATATGCATAGCTACCTTTTTGAAGCAATATTGAGATTTACTTAAGAACGTGGGGCCCAATAAATACCATCAATGGTGCCCAGTCCAAGAGATGGTGGATCCTATAGGTAAACACCACCTCATCATGCACTAAAACTTACTAAAAAAAAAAAAGATGTGAAGTTCACACATATAGAAAATGGACATTTTGTGAATACATATTACACGTATTGTAAAATAGATAGAGCTCATATGTAGAGTTTGTTTGATAAACTTTCCTACTACTTTGTCTAAATTAGAAGCAAATTGGTTGAACATTACTTCTACCTAAAATGGCAGAAAACGCACCTATCTTGGTGATGGACAGGACAGCTAGAGGGGATATGGAGGAGGCTGTTATTTTTTTTTTAATAGGTGTACTTTCACCAATTTACTGATAATTAATTGAAAGTAGATGATCGGTACAATTGCTGCCAATGCATTTTTTAAAGCTGTATTGTCATGAGTCAAATTTGATCATGTTAGGTTCTTGCATAGGTCCTATAGCATTGATAAGTTTCCACCCTCTTTCCTACATACACACATCTCTCCTGCATACACACAACTCTACTACTATCACACACGCAATTTTCCGAAATACACACACAACTCTCCTCCATACACAAACACAGTTCTAACACATATAGCTTTTCTACAGCTTTGAAGTATGCACTCACACCTCTGTTACATACACGCACTGTTTTGCTACATACTTGTACACAGCTTTCTTACATACACCAACAGCTCTCTTATATACTCATGCAGCTCCACACACACAAACACTTATATATATATATATATATATATATATATATATATGTGTACACTCATCCATCGTATACATTACCACATCTTGAAATTCCTTCCAGGAATGTGACTGATCACATGACCTGAAAGGTTCAATGGCTAATCAACAACTTTGTTTGATTGGGACCCTATCCATGCCACCTCACATATCAGGAGTGTCGTTCTTCTTTTCATAAAGAGGTCCAAGGGCTAGTCTTGCAGAAGTTTTTTCAGCTACACAGGATGCGCAACATCCGTGCAAGTCCTGGTGACTTTCTCCCCTGCACTGCACCGATCAGATAGATCAGTGTGGGGCAGGAGAAAGGAGAACAGTTCTTTCAGTGATCATGAAGGATGCTGTCAGTGTTTTCCTCCATCAGAATAAGCAGCCTCTAGACTGTAAGAAACACACACATTTTAACATCATTTTGATTGTCTAAAATTTACTGCAGCTAAAAATTACATTTGGTTTACAATGCATTTTGCCAGATATGTTGTCACTTGTCAAAGCTAAGAATTTTACATGCTGGGTTTTTTTATGGCACATTTAGCACTGATAAGTTGTCACACTCTTGCTTAATATGTTAACATTCTGTCTGTAAACTGTATATGCATAGCTACCTTTTTGAAGCAATATTGAGATTTACTTAAGAACGTGGGGCCCAATAAATACCATCAATGGTGCCCAGTCCAAGAGATGGTGGATCCTATAGGTAAACACCACCTCATCATGCACTAAAACTTACTAAAAAAAAAAAAAGATGTGAAGTTCACACATATAGAAAATGGACATTTTGTGAATACATATTACACGTATTGTAAAATAGATAGAGCTCATATGTAGAGTTTGTTTGATAAACTTTCCTACTACTTTGTCTAAATTAGAAGCAAATTGGTTGAACATTACTTCTACCTAAAATGGCAGAAAACGCACCTATCTTGGTGATGGACAGGACAGCTAGAGGGGATATGGAGGAGGCTGTTATTTTTTTTTTAATAGGTGTACTTTCACCAATTTGCTGATAATTCATTGAAAGTAGATGATCGGTACAATTGCTGCCAATGCATTTTTTAAAGCTGTATTGTCATGAGTCAAATTTGATCATGTTAGGTTCTTGCATAGGTCCTATAGCATTGATAAGTTTCCACCCTCTTTCCTACATACACACATCTCTCCTGCATACACACAACTCTACTACTATCACACACGCAATTTTCCGAAATACACACACAACTCTCCTCCATACACAAACACAGTTCTAACACATATAGCTTTTCTACAGCTTTGAAGTATGCACTCACACCTCTGTTACATACACGCACTGTTTTGCTACATACTTGTACACAGCTTTCTTACATACACCAACAGCTCTCTTATATACTCATGCAGCTCCACACACACAAACACTTATATATATATATATATATATATATATATATGTACACTCATCCATCGTATACATTACCACATCTTGAAATTCCTTCCAGGAATGTGACTGATCACATGACCTGAAAGGTTCAATGGCTAATCAACAACTTTGTTTGATTGGGACCCTATCCATGCCACCTCACATATCAGGAGTGTCGTTCTTCTTTTCATAAAGAGGTCCAAGGGCTAGTCTTGCAGAAGTTTTTTCAGCTACACAGGATGCGCAACATCCGTGCAAGTCCTGGTGACTTTCTCCCCTGCACTGCACCGATCAGATAGATCAGTGTGGGGCAGGAGAAAGGAGAACAGTTCTTTCAGTGATCATGAAGGATGCTGTCAGTGTTTTCCTCCATCAGAATAAGCAGCCTCTAGACTGTAAGAAACACACACATTTTAACATCATTTTGATTGTCTAAAATTTACTGCAGCTAAAAATTACATTTGGTTTACAATGCATTTTGCCAGATATGTTGTCACTTGTCAAAGCTAAGAATTTTACATGCTGGGTTTTTTTATGGCACATTTAGCACTGATAAGTTGTCACACTCTTGCTTAATAAATTAACATTCTGTCTGTAAACTGTATATGCATAGCTACCTTTTTGAAGCAATATTGAGATTTACTTAAGAACGTGGGGCCCAATAAATACCATCAATGGTGCCCAGTCCAAGAGATGGTGGATCCTATAGGTAAACACCACCTCATCATGCACTAAAACTTACAAAAAAAAAAAAAGATGTGAAGTTCACACATATAGAAAATGGACATTTTGTGAATACATATTACACGTATTGTAAAATAGATAGAGCTCATATGTAGAGTTTGTTTGATAAACTTTCCTACTACTTTGTCTAAATTAGAAGCAAATTGGTTGAACATTACTTCTACCTAAAATGGCAGAAAACGCACCTATCTTGGTGATGGACAGGACAGCTAGAGGGGATATGGAGGAGGCTGTTATTTTTTTTTTAATAGGTGTACTTTCACCAATTTACTGATAATTAATTGAAAGTAGATGATCGGTACAATTGCTGCCAATGCATTTTTTAAAGCTGTATTGTCATGAGTCAAATTTGATCATGTTAGGTTCTTGCATAGGTCCTATAGCATTGATAAGTTTCCACCCTCTTTCCTACATACACACATCTCTCCTGCATACACACAACTCTACTACTATCACACACGCAATTTTCCGAAATACACACACAACTCTCCTCCATACACAAACACAGTTCTAACACATATAGCTTTTCTACAGCTTTGAAGTATGCACTCACACCTCTGTTACATACACGCACTGTTTTGCTACATACTTGTACACAGCTTTCTTACATACACCAACAGCTCTCTTATATACTCATGCAGCTCCACACACACAAACACTTATATATATATATATATGTACACTCATCCATCGTATACATTACCACATCTTGAAATTCCTTCCAGGAATGTGACTGATCACATGACCTGAAAGGTTCAATGGCTAATCAACAACTTTGTTTGATTGGGACCCTATCCATGCCACCTCACATATCAGGAGTGTCGTTCTTCTTTTCATAAAGAGGTCCAAGGGCTAGTCTTGCAGAAGTTTTTTCAGCTACACAGGATGCGCAACATCCGTGCAAGTCCTGGTGACTTTCTCCCCTGCACTGCACCGATCAGATAGATCAGTGTGGGGCAGGAGAAAGGAGAACAGTTCTTTCAGTGATCATGAAGGATGCTGTCAGTGTTTTCCTCCATCAGAATAAGCAGCCTCTAGACTGTAAGAAACACACACATTTTAACATCATTTTGATTGTCTAAAATTTACTGCAGCTAAAAATTACATTTGGTTTACAATGCATTTTGCCAGATATGTTGTCACTTGTCAAAGCTAAGAATTTTACATGCTGGGTTTTTTTATGGCACATTTAGCACTGATAAGTTGTCACACTCTTGCTTAATATGTTAACATTCTGTCTGTAAACTGTATATGCATAGCTACCTTTTTGAAGCAATATTGAGATTTACTTAAGAACGTGGGGCCCAATAAATACCATCAATGGTGCCCAGTCCAAGAGATGGTGGATCCTATAGGTAAACACCACCTCATCATGCACTAAAACTTACTAAAAAAAAAAAAGATGTGAAGTTCACACATATAGAAAATGGACATTTTGTGAATACATATTACACGTATTGTAAAATAGATAGAGCTCATATGTAGAGTTTGTTTGATAAACTTTCCTACTACTTTGTCTAAATTAGAAGCAAATTGGTTGAACATTACTTCTACCTAAAATGGCAGAAAACGCACCTATCTTGGTGATGGACAGGACAGCTAGAGGGGATATGGAGGAGGCTGTTATTTTTTTTTTAATAGGTGTACTTTCACCAATTTACTGATAATTAATTGAAAGTAGATGATCGGTACAATTGCTGCCAATGCATTTTTTAAAGCTGTATTGTCATGAGTCAAATTTGATCATGTTAGGTTCTTGCATAGGTCCTATAGCATTGATAAGTTTCCACCCTCTTTCCTACATACACACATCTCTCCTGCATACACACAACTCTACTACTATCACACACGCAATTTTCCGAAATACACACACAACTCTCCTCCATACACAAACACAGTTCTAACACATATAGCTTTTCTACAGCTTTGAAGTATGCACTCACACCTCTGTTACATACACGCACTGTTTTGCTACATACTTGTACACAGCTTTCTTACATACACCAACAGCTCTCTTATATACTCATGCAGCTCCACACACACAAACACTTATATATATATATATATATATATATATATATATATATATGTACACTCATCCATCGTATACATTACCACATCTTGAAATTCCTTCCAGGAATGTGACTGATCACATGACCTGAAAGGTTCAATGGCTAATCAACAACTTTGTTTGATTGGGACCCTATCCATGCCACCTCACATATCAGGAGTGTCGTTCTTCTTTTCATAAAGAGGTCCAAGGGCTAGTCTTGCAGAAGTTTTTTCAGCTACACAGGATGCGCAACATCCGTGCAAGTCCTGGTGACTTTCTCCCCTGCACTGCACCGATCAGATAGATCAGTGTGGGGCAGGAGAAAGGAGAACAGTTCTTTCAGTGATCATGAAGGATGCTGTCAGTGTTTTCCTCCATCAGAATAAGCAGCCTCTAGACTGTAAGAAACACACACATTTTAACATCATTTTGATTGTCTAAAATTTACTGCAGCTAAAAATTACATTTGGTTTACAATGCATTTTGCCAGATATGTTGTCACTTGTCAAAGCTAAGAATTTTACATGCTGGGTTTTTTTATGGCACATTTAGCACTGATAAGTTGTCACACTCTTGCTTAATATGTTAACATTCTGTCTGTAAACTGTATATGCATAGCTACCTTTTTGAAGCAATATTGAGATTTACTTAAGAACGTGGGGCCCAATAAATACCATCAATGGTGCCCAGTCCAAGAGATGGTGGATCCTATAGGTAAACACCACCTCATCATGCACTAAAACTTACTAAAAAAAAAAAAAGATGTGAAGTTCACACATATAGAAAATGGACATTTTGTGAATACATATTACACGTATTGTAAAATAGATAGAGCTCATATGTAGAGTTTGTTTGATAAACTTTCCTACTACTTTGTCTAAATTAGAAGCAAATTGGTTGAACATTACTTCTACCTAAAATGGCAGAAAACGCACCTATCTTGGTGATGGACAGGACAGCTAGAGGGGATATGGAGGAGGCTGTTATTTTTTTTTTAATAGGTGTACTTTCACCAATTTGCTGATAATTCATTGAAAGTAGATGATCGGTACAATTGCTGCCAATGCATTTTTTAAAGCTGTATTGTCATGAGTCAAATTTGATCATGTTAGGTTCTTGCATAGGTCCTATAGCATTGATAAGTTTCCACCCTCTTTCCTACATACACACATCTCTCCTGCATACACACAACTCTACTACTATCACACACGCAATTTTCCGAAATACACACACAACTCTCCTCCATACACAAACACAGTTCTAACACATATAGCTTTTCTACAGCTTTGAAGTATGCACTCACACCTCTGTTACATACACGCACTGTTTTGCTACATACTTGTACACAGCTTTCTTACATACACCAACAGCTCTCTTATATACTCATGCAGCTCCACACACACAAACACTTATATATATATATATATATATATATATGTACACTCATCCATCGTATACATTACCACATCTTGAAATTCCTTCCAGGAATGTGACTGATCACATGACCTGAAAGGTTCAATGGCTAATCAACAACTTTGTTTGATTGGGACCCTATCCATGCCACCTCACATATCAGGAGTGTCGTTCTTCTTTTCATAAAGAGGTCCAAGGGCTAGTCTTGCAGAAGTTTTTTCAGCTACACAGGATGCGCAACATCCGTGCAAGTCCTGGTGACTTTCTCCCCTGCACTGCACCGATCAGATAGATCAGTGTGGGGCAGGAGAAAGGAGAACAGTTCTTTCAGTGATCATGAAGGATGCTGTCAGTGTTTTCCTCCATCAGAATAAGCAGCCTCTAGACTGTAAGAAACACACACATTTTAACATCATTTTGATTGTCTAAAATTTACTGCAGCTAAAAATTACATTTGGTTTACAATGCATTTTGCCAGATATGTTGTCACTTGTCAAAGCTAAGAATTTTACATGCTGGGTTTTTTTATGGCACATTTAGCACTGATAAGTTGTCACACTCTTGCTTAATATGTTAACATTCTGTCTGTAAACTGTATATGCATAGCTACCTTTTTGAAGCAATATTGAGATTTACTTAAGAACGTGGGGCCCAATAAATACCATCAATGGTGCCCAGTCCAAGAGATGGTGGATCCTATAGGTAAACACCACCTCATCATGCACTAAAACTTACTAAAAAAAAAAAAGATGTGAAGTTCACACATATAGAAAATGGACATTTTGTGAATACATATTACACGTATTGTAAAATAGATAGAGCTCATATGTAGAGTTTGTTTGATAAACTTTCCTACTACTTTGTCTAAATTAGAAGCAAATTGGTTGAACATTACTTCTACCTAAAATGGCAGAAAACGCACCTATCTTGGTGATGGACAGGACAGCTAGAGGGGATATGGAGGAGGCTGTTATTTTTTTTTTAATAGGTGTACTTTCACCAATTTACTGATAATTAATTGAAAGTAGATGATCGGTACAATTGCTGCCAATGCATTTTTTAAAGCTGTATTGTCATGAGTCAAATTTGATCATGTTAGGTTCTTGCATAGGTCCTATAGCATTGATAAGTTTCCACCCTCTTTCCTACATACACACATCTCTCCTGCATACACACAACTCTACTACTATCACACACGCAATTTTCCGAAATACACACACAACTCTCCTCCATACACAAACACAGTTCTAACACATATAGCTTTTCTACAGCTTTGAAGTATGCACTCACACCTCTGTTACATACACGCACTGTTTTGCTACATACTTGTACACAGCTTTCTTACATACACCAACAGCTCTCTTATATACTCATGCAGCTCCACACACACAAACACTTATATATATATATATATATATATATATATATATATATATATATATGTACACTCATCCATCGTATACATTACCACATCTTGAAATTCCTTCCAGGAATGTGACTGATCACATGACCTGAAAGGTTCAATGGCTAATCAACAACTTTGTTTGATTGGGACCCTATCCATGCCACCTCACATATCAGGAGTGTCGTTCTTCTTTTCATAAAGAGGTCCAAGGGCTAGTCTTGCAGAAGTTTTTTCAGCTACACAGGATGCGCAACATCCGTGCAAGTCCTGGTGACTTTCTCCCCTGCACTGCACCGATCAGATAGATCAGTGTGGGGCAGGAGAAAGGAGAACAGTTCTTTCAGTGATCATGAAGGATGCTGTCAGTGTTTTCCTCCATCAGAATAAGCAGCCTCTAGACTGTAAGAAACACACACATTTTAACATCATTTTGATTGTCTAAAATTTACTGCAGCTAAAAATTACATTTGGTTTACAATGCATTTTGCCAGATATGTTGTCACTTGTCAAAGCTAAGAATTTTACATGCTGGGTTTTTTTATGGCACATTTAGCACTGATAAGTTGTCACACTCTTGCTTAATATGTTAACATTCTGTCTGTAAACTGTATATGCATAGCTACCTTTTTGAAGCAATATTGAGATTTACTTAAGAACGTGGGGCCCAATAAATACCATCAATGGTGCCCAGTCCAAGAGATGGTGGATCCTATAGGTAAACACCACCTCATCATGCACTAAAACTTACTAAAAAAAAAAAAAGATGTGAAGTTCACACATATAGAAAATGGACATTTTGTGAATACATATTACACGTATTGTAAAATAGATAGAGCTCATATGTAGAGTTTGTTTGATAAACTTTCCTACTACTTTGTCTAAATTAGAAGCAAATTGGTTGAACATTACTTCTACCTAAAATGGCAGAAAACGCACCTATCTTGGTGATGGACAGGACAGCTAGAGGGGATATGGAGGAGGCTGTTATTTTTTTTTTAATAGGTGTACTTTCACCAATTTGCTGATAATTCATTGAAAGTAGATGATCGGTACAATTGCTGCCAATGCATTTTTTAAAGCTGTATTGTCATGAGTCAAATTTGATCATGTTAGGTTCTTGCATAGGTCCTATAGCATTGATAAGTTTCCACCCTCTTTCCTACATACACACATCTCTCCTGCATACACACAACTCTACTACTATCACACACGCAATTTTCCGAAATACACACACAACTCTCCTCCATACACAAACACAGTTCTAACACATATAGCTTTTCTACAGCTTTGAAGTATGCACTCACACCTCTGTTACATACACGCACTGTTTTGCTACATACTTGTACACAGCTTTCTTACATACACCAACAGCTCTCTTATATACTCATGCAGCTCCACACACACAAACACTTATATATATATATATATATATATATATATATATGTACACTCATCCATCGTATACATTACCACATCTTGAAATTCCTTCCAGGAATGTGACTGATCACATGACCTGAAAGGTTCAATGGCTAATCAACAACTTTGTTTGATTGGGACCCTATCCATGCCACCTCACATATCAGGAGTGTCGTTCTTCTTTTCATAAAGAGGTCCAAGGGCTAGTCTTGCAGAAGTTTTTTCAGCTACACAGGATGCGCAACATCCGTGCAAGTCCTGGTGACTTTCTCCCCTGCACTGCACCGATCAGATAGATCAGTGTGGGGCAGGAGAAAGGAGAACAGTTCTTTCAGTGATCATGAAGGATGCTGTCAGTGTTTTCCTCCATCAGAATAAGCAGCCTCTAGACTGTAAGAAACACACACATTTTAACATCATTTTGATTGTCTAAAATTTACTGCAGCTAAAAATTACATTTGGTTTACAATGCATTTTGCCAGATATGTTGTCACTTGTCAAAGCTAAGAATTTTACATGCTGGGTTTTTTTATGGCACATTTAGCACTGATAAGTTGTCACACTCTTGCTTAATATGTTAACATTCTGTCTGTAAACTGTATATGCATAGCTACCTTTTTGAAGCAATATTGAGATTTACTTAAGAACGTGGGGCCCAATAAATACCATCAATGGTGCCCAGTCCAAGAGATGGTGGATCCTATAGGTAAACACCACCTCATCATGCACTAAAACTTACTAAAAAAAAAAAAGATGTGAAGTTCACACATATAGAAAATGGACATTTTGTGAATACATATTACACGTATTGTAAAATAGATAGAGCTCATATGTAGAGTTTGTTTGATAAACTTTCCTACTACTTTGTCTAAATTAGAAGCAAATTGGTTGAACATTACTTCTACCTAAAATGGCAGAAAACGCACCTATCTTGGTGATGGACAGGACAGCTAGAGGGGATATGGAGGAGGCTGTTATTTTTTTTTTAATAGGTGTACTTTCACCAATTTACTGATAATTAATTGAAAGTAGATGATCGGTACAATTGCTGCCAATGCATTTTTTAAAGCTGTATTGTCATGAGTCAAATTTGATCATGTTAGGTTCTTGCATAGGTCCTATAGCATTGATAAGTTTCCACCCTCTTTCCTACATACACACATCTCTCCTGCATACACACAACTCTACTACTATCACACACGCAATTTTCCGAAATACACACACAACTCTCCTCCATACACAAACACAGTTCTAACACATATAGCTTTTCTACAGCTTTGAAGTATGCACTCACACCTCTGTTACATACACGCACTGTTTTGCTACATACTTGTACACAGCTTTCTTACATACACCAACAGCTCTCTTATATACTCATGCAGCTCCACACACACAAACACTTCATATATATATATATATATATGTACACTCATCCATCGTATACATTACCACATCTTGAAATTCCTTCCAGGAATGTGACTGATCACATGACCTGAAAGGTTCAATGGCTAATCAACAACTTTGTTTGATTGGGACCCTATCCATGCCACCTCACATATCAGGAGTGTCGTTCTTCTTTTCATAAAGAGGTCCAAGGGCTAGTCTTGCAGAAGTTTTTTCAGCTACACAGGATGCGCAACATCCGTGCAAGTCCTGGTGACTTTCTCCCCTGCACTGCACCGATCAGATAGATCAGTGTGGGGCAGGAGAAAGGAGAACAGTTCTTTCAGTGATCATGAAGGATGCTGTCAGTGTTTTCCTCCATCAGAATAAGCAGCCTCTAGACTGTAAGAAACACACACATTTTAACATCATTTTGATTGTCTAAAATTTACTGCAGCTAAAAATTACATTTGGTTTACAATGCATTTTGCCAGATATGTTGTCACTTGTCAAAGCTAAGAATTTTACATGCTGGGTTTTTTTATGGCACATTTAGCACTGATAAGTTGTCACACTCTTGCTTAATATGTTAACATTCTGTCTGTAAACTGTATATGCATAGCTACCTTTTTGAAGCAATATTGAGATTTACTTAAGAACGTGGGGCCCAATAAATACCATCAATGGTGCCCAGTCCAAGAGATGGTGGATCCTATAGGTAAACACCACCTCATCATGCACTAAAACTTACTAAAAAAAAAAAAGATGTGAAGTTCACACATATAGAAAATGGACATTTTGTGAATACATATTACACGTATTGTAAAATAGATAGAGCTCATATGTAGAGTTTGTTTGATAAACTTTCCTACTACTTTGTCTAAATTAGAAGCAAATTGGTTGAACATTACTTCTACCTAAAATGGCAGAAAACGCACCTATCTTGGTGATGGACAGGACAGCTAGAGGGGATATGGAGGAGGCTGTTATTTTTTTTTTAATAGGTGTACTTTCACCAATTTACTGATAATTAATTGAAAGTAGATGATCGGTACAATTGCTGCCAATGCATTTTTTAAAGCTGTATTGTCATGAGTCAAATTTGATCATGTTAGGTTCTTGCATAGGTCCTATAGCATTGATAAGTTTCCACCCTCTTTCCTACATACACACATCTCTCCTGCATACACACAACTCTACTACTATCACACACGCAATTTTCCGAAATACACACACAACTCTCCTCCATACACAAACACAGTTCTAACACATATAGCTTTTCTACAGCTTTGAAGTATGCACTCACACCTCTGTTACATACACGCACTGTTTTGCTACATACTTGTACACAGCTTTCTTACATACACCAACAGCTCTCTTATATACTCATGCAGCTCCACACACACAAACACTTATATATATATATATATATATATATATATGTACACTCATCCATCGTATACATTACCACATCTTGAAATTCCTTCCAGGAATGTGACTGATCACATGACCTGAAAGGTTCAATGGCTAATCAACAACTTTGTTTGATTGGGACCCTATCCATGCCACCTCACATATCAGGAGTGTCGTTCTTCTTTTCATAAAGAGGTCCAAGGGCTAGTCTTGCAGAAGTTTTTTCAGCTACACAGGATGCGCAACATCCGTGCAAGTCCTGGTGACTTTCTCCCCTGCACTGCACCGATCAGATAGATCAGTGTGGGGCAGGAGAAAGGAGAACAGTTCTTTCAGTGATCATGAAGGATGCTGTCAGTGTTTTCCTCCATCAGAATAAGCAGCCTCTAGACTGTAAGAAACACACACATTTTAACATCATTTTGATTGTCTAAAATTTACTGCAGCTAAAAATTACATTTGGTTTACAATGCATTTTGCCAGATATGTTGTCACTTGTCAAAGCTAAGAATTTTACATGCTGGGTTTTTTTATGGCACATTTAGCACTGATAAGTTGTCACACTCTTGCTTAATATGTTAACATTCTGTCTGTAAACTGTATATGCATAGCTACCTTTTTGAAGCAATATTGAGATTTACTTAAGAACGTGGGGCCCAATAAATACCATCAATGGTGCCCAGTCCAAGAGATGGTGGATCCTATAGGTAAACACCACCTCATCATGCACTAAAACTTACTAAAAAAAAAAAAAGATGTGAAGTTCACACATATAGAAAATGGACATTTTGTGAATACATATTACACGTATTGTAAAATAGATAGAGCTCATATGTAGAGTTTGTTTGATAAACTTTCCTACTACTTTGTCTAAATTAGAAGCAAATTGGTTGAACATTACTTCTACCTAAAATGGCAGAAAACGCACCTATCTTGGTGATGGACAGGACAGCTAGAGGGGATATGGAGGAGGCTGTTATTTTTTTTTTAATAGGTGTACTTTCACCAATTTGCTGATAATTCATTGAAAGTAGATGATCGGTACAATTGCTGCCAATGCATTTTTTAAAGCTGTATTGTCATGAGTCAAATTTGATCATGTTAGGTTCTTGCATAGGTCCTATAGCATTGATAAGTTTCCACCCTCTTTCCTACATACACACATCTCTCCTGCATACACACAACTCTACTACTATCACACACGCAATTTTCCGAAATACACACACAACTCTCCTCCATACACAAACACAGTTCTAACACATATAGCTTTTCTACAGCTTTGAAGTATGCACTCACACCTCTGTTACATACACGCACTGTTTTGCTACATACTTGTACACAGCTTTCTTACATACACCAACAGCTCTCTTATATACTCATGCAGCTCCACACACACAAACACTTATATATATATATATATATATATATATGTACACTCATCCATCGTATACATTACCACATCTTGAAATTCCTTCCAGGAATGTGACTGATCACATGACCTGAAAGGTTCAATGGCTAATCAACAACTTTGTTTGATTGGGACCCTATCCATGCCACCTCACATATCAGGAGTGTCGTTCTTCTTTTCATAAAGAGGTCCAAGGGCTAGTCTTGCAGAAGTTTTTTCAGCTACACAGGATGCGCAACATCCGTGCAAGTCCTGGTGACTTTCTCCCCTGCACTGCACCGATCAGATAGATCAGTGTGGGGCAGGAGAAAGGAGAACAGTTCTTTCAGTGATCATGAAGGATGCTGTCAGTGTTTTCCTCCATCAGAATAAGCAGCCTCTAGACTGTAAGAAACACACACATTTTAACATCATTTTGATTGTCTAAAATTTACTGCAGCTAAAAATTACATTTGGTTTACAATGCATTTTGCCAGATATGTTGTCACTTGTCAAAGCTAAGAATTTTACATGCTGGGTTTTTTTATGGCACATTTAGCACTGATAAGTTGTCACACTCTTGCTTAATATGTTAACATTCTGTCTGTAAACTGTATATGCATAGCTACCTTTTTGAAGCAATATTGAGATTTACTTAAGAACGTGGGGCCCAATAAATACCATCAATGGTGCCCAGTCCAAGAGATGGTGGATCCTATAGGTAAACACCACCTCATCATGCACTAAAACTTACTAAAAAAAAAAAAGATGTGAAGTTCACACATATAGAAAATGGACATTTTGTGAATACATATTACACGTATTGTAAAATAGATAGAGCTCATATGTAGAGTTTGTTTGATAAACTTTCCTACTACTTTGTCTAAATTAGAAGCAAATTGGTTGAACATTACTTCTACCTAAAATGGCAGAAAACGCACCTATCTTGGTGATGGACAGGACAGCTAGAGGGGATATGGAGGAGGCTGTTATTTTTTTTTTAATAGGTGTACTTTCACCAATTTACTGATAATTAATTGAAAGTAGATGATCGGTACAATTGCTGCCAATGCATTTTTTAAAGCTGTATTGTCATGAGTCAAATTTGATCATGTTAGGTTCTTGCATAGGTCCTATAGCATTGATAAGTTTCCACCCTCTTTCCTACATACACACATCTCTCCTGCATACACACAACTCTACTACTATCACACACGCAATTTTCCGAAATACACACACAACTCTCCTCCATACACAAACACAGTTCTAACACATATAGCTTTTCTACAGCTTTGAAGTATGCACTCACACCTCTGTTACATACACGCACTGTTTTGCTACATACTTGTACACAGCTTTCTTACATACACCAACAGCTCTCTTATATACTCATGCAGCTCCACACACACAAACACTTCATATATATATATATATATATGTACACTCATCCATCGTATACATTACCACATCTTGAAATTCCTTCCAGGAATGTGACTGATCACATGACCTGAAAGGTTCAATGGCTAATCAACAACTTTGTTTGATTGGGACCCTATCCATGCCACCTCACATATCAGGAGTGTCGTTCTTCTTTTCATAAAGAGGTCCAAGGGCTAGTCTTGCAGAAGTTTTTTCAGCTACACAGGATGCGCAACATCCGTGCAAGTCCTGGTGACTTTCTCCCCTGCACTGCACCGATCAGATAGATCAGTGTGGGGCAGGAGAAAGGAGAACAGTTCTTTCAGTGATCATGAAGGATGCTGTCAGTGTTTTCCTCCATCAGAATAAGCAGCCTCTAGACTGTAAGAAACACACACATTTTAACATCATTTTGATTGTCTAAAATTTACTGCAGCTAAAAATTACATTTGGTTTACAATGCATTTTGCCAGATATGTTGTCACTTGTCAAAGCTAAGAATTTTACATGCTGGGTTTTTTTATGGCACATTTAGCACTGATAAGTTGTCACACTCTTGCTTAATATGTTAACATTCTGTCTGTAAACTGTATATGCATAGCTACCTTTTTGAAGCAATATTGAGATTTACTTAAGAACGTGGGGCCCAATAAATACCATCAATGGTGCCCAGTCCAAGAGATGGTGGATCCTATAGGTAAACACCACCTCATCATGCACTAAAACTTACTAAAAAAAAAAAAGATGTGAAGTTCACACATATAGAAAATGGACATTTTGTGAATACATATTACACGTATTGTAAAATAGATAGAGCTCATATGTAGAGTTTGTTTGATAAACTTTCCTACTACTTTGTCTAAATTAGAAGCAAATTGGTTGAACATTACTTCTACCTAAAATGGCAGAAAACGCACCTATCTTGGTGATGGACAGGACAGCTAGAGGGGATATGGAGGAGGCTGTTATTTTTTTTTTAATAGGTGTACTTTCACCAATTTACTGATAATTAATTGAAAGTAGATGATCGGTACAATTGCTGCCAATGCATTTTTTAAAGCTGTATTGTCATGAGTCAAATTTGATCATGTTAGGTTCTTGCATAGGTCCTATAGCATTGATAAGTTTCCACCCTCTTTCCTACATACACACATCTCTCCTGCATACACACAACTCTACTACTATCACACACGCAATTTTCCGAAATACACACACAACTCTCCTCCATACACAAACACAGTTCTAACACATATAGCTTTTCTACAGCTTTGAAGTATGCACTCACACCTCTGTTACATACACGCACTGTTTTGCTACATACTTGTACACAGCTTTCTTACATACACCAACAGCTCTCTTATATACTCATGCAGCTCCACACACACAAACACTTATATATATATATATATATATATATATATATATATGTACACTCATCCATCGTATACATTACCACATCTTGAAATTCCTTCCAGGAATGTGACTGATCACATGACCTGAAAGGTTCAATGGCTAATCAACAACTTTGTTTGATTGGGACCCTATCCATGCCACCTCACATATCAGGAGTGTCGTTCTTCTTTTCATAAAGAGGTCCAAGGGCTAGTCTTGCAGAAGTTTTTTCAGCTACACAGGATGCGCAACATCCGTGCAAGTCCTGGTGACTTTCTCCCCTGCACTGCACCGATCAGATAGATCAGTGTGGGGCAGGAGAAAGGAGAACAGTTCTTTCAGTGATCATGAAGGATGCTGTCAGTGTTTTCCTCCATCAGAATAAGCAGCCTCTAGACTGTAAGAAACACACACATTTTAACATCATTTTGATTGTCTAAAATTTACTGCAGCTAAAAATTACATTTGGTTTACAATGCATTTTGCCAGATATGTTGTCACTTGTCAAAGCTAAGAATTTTACATGCTGGGTTTTTTTATGGCACATTTAGCACTGATAAGTTGTCACACTCTTGCTTAATATGTTAACATTCTGTCTGTAAACTGTATATGCATAGCTACCTTTTTGAAGCAATATTGAGATTTACTTAAGAACGTGGGGCCCAATAAATACCATCAATGGTGCCCAGTCCAAGAGATGGTGGATCCTATAGGTAAACACCACCTCATCATGCACTAAAACTTACTAAAAAAAAAAAAGATGTGAAGTTCACACATATAGAAAATGGACATTTTGTGAATACATATTACACGTATTGTAAAATAGATAGAGCTCATATGTAGAGTTTGTTTGATAAACTTTCCTACTACTTTGTCTAAATTAGAAGCAAATTGGTTGAACATTACTTCTACCTAAAATGGCAGAAAACGCACCTATCTTGGTGATGGACAGGACAGCTAGAGGGGATATGGAGGAGGCTGTTATTTTTTTTTTAATAGGTGTACTTTCACCAATTTACTGATAATTAATTGAAAGTAGATGATCGGTACAATTGCTGCCAATGCATTTTTTAAAGCTGTATTGTCATGAGTCAAATTTGATCATGTTAGGTTCTTGCATAGGTCCTATAGCATTGATAAGTTTCCACCCTCTTTCCTACATACACACATCTCTCCTGCATACACACAACTCTACTACTATCACACACGCAATTTTCCGAAATACACACACAACTCTCCTCCATACACAAACACAGTTCTAACACATATAGCTTTTCTACAGCTTTGAAGTATGCACTCACACCTCTGTTACATACACGCACTGTTTTGCTACATACTTGTACACAGCTTTCTTACATACACCAACAGCTCTCTTATATACTCATGCAGCTCCACACACACAAACACTTATATATATATATATATATATATATATATATATGTACACTCATCCATCGTATACATTACCACATCTTGAAATTCCTTCCAGGAATGTGACTGATCACATGACCTGAAAGGTTCAATGGCTAATCAACAACTTTGTTTGATTGGGACCCTATCCATGCCACCTCACATATCAGGAGTGTCGTTCTTCTTTTCATAAAGAGGTCCAAGGGCTAGTCTTGCAGAAGTTTTTTCAGCTACACAGGATGCGCAACATCCGTGCAAGTCCTGGTGACTTTCTCCCCTGCACTGCACCGATCAGATAGATCAGTGTGGGGCAGGAGAAAGGAGAACAGTTCTTTCAGTGATCATGAAGGATGCTGTCAGTGTTTTCCTCCATCAGAATAAGCAGCCTCTAGACTGTAAGAAACACACACATTTTAACATCATTTTGATTGTCTAAAATTTACTGCAGCTAAAAATTACATTTGGTTTACAATGCATTTTGCCAGATATGTTGTCACTTGTCAAAGCTAAGAATTTTACATGCTGGGTTTTTTTATGGCACATTTAGCACTGATAAGTTGTCACACTCTTGCTTAATATGTTAACATTCTGTCTGTAAACTGTATATGCATAGCTACCTTTTTGAAGCAATATTGAGATTTACTTAAGAACGTGGGGCCCAATAAATACCATCAATGGTGCCCAGTCCAAGAGATGGTGGATCCTATAGGTAAACACCACCTCATCATGCACTAAAACTTACTAAAAAAAAAAAAGATGTGAAGTTCACACATATAGAAAATGGACATTTTGTGAATACATATTACACGTATTGTAAAATAGATAGAGCTCATATGTAGAGTTTGTTTGATAAACTTTCCTACTACTTTGTCTAAATTAGAAGCAAATTGGTTGAACATTACTTCTACCTAAAATGGCAGAAAACGCACCTATCTTGGTGATGGACAGGACAGCTAGAGGGGATATGGAGGAGGCTGTTATTTTTTTTTTAATAGGTGTACTTTCACCAATTTACTGATAATTAATTGAAAGTAGATGATCGGTACAATTGCTGCCAATGCATTTTTTAAAGCTGTATTGTCATGAGTCAAATTTGATCATGTTAGGTTCTTGCATAGGTCCTATAGCATTGATAAGTTTCCACCCTCTTTCCTACATACACACATCTCTCCTGCATACACACAACTCTACTACTATCACACACGCAATTTTCCGAAATACACACACAACTCTCCTCCATACACAAACACAGTTCTAACACATATAGCTTTTCTACAGCTTTGAAGTATGCACTCACACCTCTGTTACATACACGCACTGTTTTGCTACATACTTGTACACAGCTTTCTTACATACACCAACAGCTCTCTTATATACTCATGCAGCTCCACACACACAAACACTTATATATATATATATATATATGTACACTCATCCATCGTATACATTACCACATCTTGAAATTCCTTCCAGGAATGTGACTGATCACATGACCTGAAAGGTTCAATGGCTAATCAACAACTTTGTTTGATTGGGACCCTATCCATGCCACCTCACATATCAGGAGTGTCGTTCTTCTTTTCATAAAGAGGTCCAAGGGCTAGTCTTGCAGAAGTTTTTTCAGCTACACAGGATGCGCAACATCCGTGCAAGTCCTGGTGACTTTCTCCCCTGCACTGCACCGATCAGATAGATCAGTGTGGGGCAGGAGAAAGGAGAACAGTTCTTTCAGTGATCATGAAGGATGCTGTCAGTGTTTTCCTCCATCAGAATAAGCAGCCTCTAGACTGTAAGAAACACACACATTTTAACATCATTTTGATTGTCTAAAATTTACTGCAGCTAAAAATTACATTTGGTTTACAATGCATTTTGCCAGATATGTTGTCACTTGTCAAAGCTAAGAATTTTACATGCTGGGTTTTTTTATGGCACATTTAGCACTGATAAGTTGTCACACTCTTGCTTAATATGTTAACATTCTGTCTGTAAACTGTATATGCATAGCTACCTTTTTGAAGCAATATTGAGATTTACTTAAGAACGTGGGGCCCAATAAATACCATCAATGGTGCCCAGTCCAAGAGATGGTGGATCCTATAGGTAAACACCACCTCATCATGCACTAAAACTTACTAAAAAAAAAAAAGATGTGAAGTTCACACATATAGAAAATGGACATTTTGTGAATACATATTACACGTATTGTAAAATAGATAGAGCTCATATGTAGAGTTTGTTTGATAAACTTTCCTACTACTTTGTCTAAATTAGAAGCAAATTGGTTGAACATTACTTCTACCTAAAATGGCAGAAAACGCACCTATCTTGGTGATGGACAGGACAGCTAGAGGGGATATGGAGGAGGCTGTTATTTTTTTTTTAATAGGTGTACTTTCACCAATTTGCTGATAATTCATTGAAAGTAGATGATCGGTACAATTGCTGCCAATGCATTTTTTAAAGCTGTATTGTCATGAGTCAAATTTGATCATGTTAGGTTCTTGCATAGGTCCTATAGCATTGATAAGTTTCCACCCTCTTTCCTACATACACACATCTCTCCTGCATACACACAACTCTACTACTATCACACACGCAATTTTCCGAAATACACACACAACTCTCCTCCATACACAAACACAGTTCTAACACATATAGCTTTTCTACAGCTTTGAAGTATGCACTCACACCTCTGTTACATACACGCACTGTTTTGCTACATACTTGTACACAGCTTTCTTACATACACCAACAGCTCTCTTATATACTCATGCAGCTCCACACACACAAACACTTATATATATATATATATATATATATATATATATATGTACACTCATCCATCGTATACATTACCACATCTTGAAATTCCTTCCAGGAATGTGACTGATCACATGACCTGAAAGGTTCAATGGCTAATCAACAACTTTGTTTGATTGGGACCCTATCCATGCCACCTCACATATCAGGAGTGTCGTTCTTCTTTTCATAAAGAGGTCCAAGGGCTAGTCTTGCAGAAGTTTTTTCAGCTACACAGGATGCGCAACATCCGTGCAAGTCCTGGTGACTTTCTCCCCTGCACTGCACCGATCAGATAGATCAGTGTGGGGCAGGAGAAAGGAGAACAGTTCTTTCAGTGATCATGAAGGATGCTGTCAGTGTTTTCCTCCATCAGAATAAGCAGCCTCTAGACTGTAAGAAACACACACATTTTAACATCATTTTGATTGTCTAAAATTTACTGCAGCTAAAAATTACATTTGGTTTACAATGCATTTTGCCAGATATGTTGTCACTTGTCAAAGCTAAGAATTTTACATGCTGGGTTTTTTTATGGCACATTTAGCACTGATAAGTTGTCACACTCTTGCTTAATATGTTAACATTCTGTCTGTAAACTGTATATGCATAGCTACCTTTTTGAAGCAATATTGAGATTTACTTAAGAACGTGGGGCCCAATAAATACCATCAATGGTGCCCAGTCCAAGAGATGGTGGATCCTATAGGTAAACACCACCTCATCATGCACTAAAACTTACTAAAAAAAAAAAAGATGTGAAGTTCACACATATAGAAAATGGACATTTTGTGAATACATATTACACGTATTGTAAAATAGATAGAGCTCATATGTAGAGTTTGTTTGATAAACTTTCCTACTACTTTGTCTAAATTAGAAGCAAATTGGTTGAACATTACTTCTACCTAAAATGGCAGAAAACGCACCTATCTTGGTGATGGACAGGACAGCTAGAGGGGATATGGAGGAGGCTGTTATTTTTTTTTTAATAGGTGTACTTTCACCAATTTACTGATAATTAATTGAAAGTAGATGATCGGTACAATTGCTGCCAATGCATTTTTTAAAGCTGTATTGTCATGAGTCAAATTTGATCATGTTAGGTTCTTGCATAGGTCCTATAGCATTGATAAGTTTCCACCCTCTTTCCTACATACACACATCTCTCCTGCATACACACAACTCTACTACTATCACACACGCAATTTTCCGAAATACACACACAACTCTCCTCCATACACAAACACAGTTCTAACACATATAGCTTTTCTACAGCTTTGAAGTATGCACTCACACCTCTGTTACATACACGCACTGTTTTGCTACATACTTGTACACAGCTTTCTTACATACACCAACAGCTCTCTTATATACTCATGCAGCTCCACACACACAAACACTTATATATATATATATATATGTACACTCATCCATCGTATACATTACCACATCTTGAAATTCCTTCCAGGAATGTGACTGATCACATGACCTGAAAGGTTCAATGGCTAATCAACAACTTTGTTTGATTGGGACCCTATCCATGCCACCTCACATATCAGGAGTGTCGTTCTTCTTTTCATAAAGAGGTCCAAGGGCTAGTCTTGCAGAAGTTTTTTCAGCTACACAGGATGCGCAACATCCGTGCAAGTCCTGGTGACTTTCTCCCCTGCACTGCACCGATCAGATAGATCAGTGTGGGGCAGGAGAAAGGAGAACAGTTCTTTCAGTGATCATGAAGGATGCTGTCAGTGTTTTCCTCCATCAGAATAAGCAGCCTCTAGACTGTAAGAAACACACACATTTTAACATCATTTTGATTGTCTAAAATTTACTGCAGCTAAAAATTACATTTGGTTTACAATGCATTTTGCCAGATATGTTGTCACTTGTCAAAGCTAAGAATTTTACATGCTGGGTTTTTTTATGGCACATTTAGCACTGATAAGTTGTCACACTCTTGCTTAATATGTTAACATTCTGTCTGTAAACTGTATATGCATAGCTACCTTTTTGAAGCAATATTGAGATTTACTTAAGAACGTGGGGCCCAATAAATACCATCAATGGTGCCCAGTCCAAGAGATGGTGGATCCTATAGGTAAACACCACCTCATCATGCACTAAAACTTACTAAAAAAAAAAAAAGATGTGAAGTTCACACATATAGAAAATGGACATTTTGTGAATACATATTACACGTATTGTAAAATAGATAGAGCTCATATGTAGAGTTTGTTTGATAAACTTTCCTACTACTTTGTCTAAATTAGAAGCAAATTGGTTGAACATTACTTCTACCTAAAATGGCAGAAAACGCACCTATCTTGGTGATGGACAGGACAGCTAGAGGGGATATGGAGGAGGCTGTTATTTTTTTTTTAATAGGTGTACTTTCACCAATTTGCTGATAATTCATTGAAAGTAGATGATCGGTACAATTGCTGCCAATGCATTTTTTAAAGCTGTATTGTCATGAGTCAAATTTGATCATGTTAGGTTCTTGCATAGGTCCTATAGCATTGATAAGTTTCCACCCTCTTTCCTACATACACACATCTCTCCTGCATACACACAACTCTACTACTATCACACACGCAATTTTCCGAAATACACACACAACTCTCCTCCATACAC
Source organism: Phyllobates terribilis (assembly GCF_046119375.1). Taxonomy (NCBI): domain Eukaryota; kingdom Metazoa; phylum Chordata; class Amphibia; order Anura; family Dendrobatidae; genus Phyllobates; species Phyllobates terribilis. The sequence goes on along the minus strand of NW_027363612.1, from coordinate 11,442 downwards.
AAACACAGTTCTAACACATATAGCTTTTCTACAGCTTTGAAGTATGCACTCACACCTCTGTTACATACACGCACTGTTTTGCTACATACTTGTACACAGCTTTCTTACATACACCAACAGCTCTCTTATATACTCATGCAGCTCCACACACACAAACACTTATATATATATATATATATGTACACTCATCCATCGTATACATTACCACATCTTGAAATTCCTTCCAGGAATGTGACTGATCACATGACCTGAAAGGTTCAATGGCTAATCAACAACTTTGTTTGATTGGGACCCTATCCATGCCACCTCACATATCAGGAGTGTCGTTCTTCTTTTCATAAAGAGGTCCAAGGGCTAGTCTTGCAGAAGTTTTTTCAGCTACACAGGATGCGCAACATCCGTGCAAGTCCTGGTGACTTTCTCCCCTGCACTGCACCGATCAGATAGATCAGTGTGGGGCAGGAGAAAGGAGAACAGTTCTTTCAGTGATCATGAAGGATGCTGTCAGTGTTTTCCTCCATCAGAATAAGCAGCCTCTAGACTGTAAGAAACACACACATTTTAACATCATTTTGATTGTCTAAAATTTACTGCAGCTAAAAATTACATTTGGTTTACAATGCATTTTGCCAGATATGTTGTCACTTGTCAAAGCTAAGAATTTTACATGCTGGGTTTTTTTATGGCACATTTAGCACTGATAAGTTGTCACACTCTTGCTTAATATGTTAACATTCTGTCTGTAAACTGTATATGCATAGCTACCTTTTTGAAGCAATATTGAGATTTACTTAAGAACGTGGGGCCCAATAAATACCATCAATGGTGCCCAGTCCAAGAGATGGTGGATCCTATAGGTAAACACCACCTCATCATGCACTAAAACTTACTAAAAAAAAAAAAGATGTGAAGTTCACACATATAGAAAATGGACATTTTGTGAATACATATTACACGTATTGTAAAATAGATAGAGCTCATATGTAGAGTTTGTTTGATAAACTTTCCTACTACTTTGTCTAAATTAGAAGCAAATTGGTTGAACATTACTTCTACCTAAAATGGCAGAAAACGCACCTATCTTGGTGATGGACAGGACAGCTAGAGGGGATATGGAGGAGGCTGTTATTTTTTTTTTAATAGGTGTACTTTCACCAATTTACTGATAATTAATTGAAAGTAGATGATCGGTACAATTGCTGCCAATGCATTTTTTAAAGCTGTATTGTCATGAGTCAAATTTGATCATGTTAGGTTCTTGCATAGGTCCTATAGCATTGATAAGTTTCCACCCTCTTTCCTACATACACACATCTCTCCTGCATACACACAACTCTACTACTATCACACACGCAATTTTCCGAAATACACACACAACTCTCCTCCATACACAAACACAGTTCTAACACATATAGCTTTTCTACAGCTTTGAAGTATGCACTCACACCTCTGTTACATACACGCACTGTTTTGCTACATACTTGTACACAGCTTTCTTACATACACCAACAGCTCTCTTATATACTCATGCAGCTCCACACACACAAACACTTCATATATATATATATATATATGTACACTCATCCATCGTATACATTACCACATCTTGAAATTCCTTCCAGGAATGTGACTGATCACATGACCTGAAAGGTTCAATGGCTAATCAACAACTTTGTTTGATTGGGACCCTATCCATGCCACCTCACATATCAGGAGTGTCGTTCTTCTTTTCATAAAGAGGTCCAAGGGCTAGTCTTGCAGAAGTTTTTTCAGCTACACAGGATGCGCAACATCCGTGCAAGTCCTGGTGACTTTCTCCCCTGCACTGCACCGATCAGATAGATCAGTGTGGGGCAGGAGAAAGGAGAACAGTTCTTTCAGTGATCATGAAGGATGCTGTCAGTGTTTTCCTCCATCAGAATAAGCAGCCTCTAGACTGTAAGAAACACACACATTTTAACATCATTTTGATTGTCTAAAATTTACTGCAGCTAAAAATTACATTTGGTTTACAATGCATTTTGCCAGATATGTTGTCACTTGTCAAAGCTAAGAATTTTACATGCTGGGTTTTTTTATGGCACATTTAGCACTGATAAGTTGTCACACTCTTGCTTAATATGTTAACATTCTGTCTGTAAACTGTATATGCATAGCTACCTTTTTGAAGCAATATTGAGATTTACTTAAGAACGTGGGGCCCAATAAATACCATCAATGGTGCCCAGTCCAAGAGATGGTGGATCCTATAGGTAAACACCACCTCATCATGCACTAAAACTTACTAAAAAAAAAAAAGATGTGAAGTTCACACATATAGAAAATGGACATTTTGTGAATACATATTACACGTATTGTAAAATAGATAGAGCTCATATGTAGAGTTTGTTTGATAAACTTTCCTACTACTTTGTCTAAATTAGAAGCAAATTGGTTGAACATTACTTCTACCTAAAATGGCAGAAAACGCACCTATCTTGGTGATGGACAGGACAGCTAGAGGGGATATGGAGGAGGCTGTTATTTTTTTTTTAATAGGTGTACTTTCACCAATTTACTGATAATTAATTGAAAGTAGATGATCGGTACAATTGCTGCCAATGCATTTTTTAAAGCTGTATTGTCATGAGTCAAATTTGATCATGTTAGGTTCTTGCATAGGTCCTATAGCATTGATAAGTTTCCACCCTCTTTCCTACATACACACATCTCTCCTGCATACACACAACTCTACTACTATCACACACGCAATTTTCCGAAATACACACACAACTCTCCTCCATACACAAACACAGTTCTAACACATATAGCTTTTCTACAGCTTTGAAGTATGCACTCACACCTCTGTTACATACACGCACTGTTTTGCTACATACTTGTACACAGCTTTCTTACATACACCAACAGCTCTCTTATATACTCATGCAGCTCCACACACACAAACACTTCATATATATATATATATATATGTACACTCATCCATCGTATACATTACCACATCTTGAAATTCCTTCCAGGAATGTGACTGATCACATGACCTGAAAGGTTCAATGGCTAATCAACAACTTTGTTTGATTGGGACCCTATCCATGCCACCTCACATATCAGGAGTGTCGTTCTTCTTTTCATAAAGAGGTCCAAGGGCTAGTCTTGCAGAAGTTTTTTCAGCTACACAGGATGCGCAACATCCGTGCAAGTCCTGGTGACTTTCTCCCCTGCACTGCACCGATCAGATAGATCAGTGTGGGGCAGGAGAAAGGAGAACAGTTCTTTCAGTGATCATGAAGGATGCTGTCAGTGTTTTCCTCCATCAGAATAAGCAGCCTCTAGACTGTAAGAAACACACACATTTTAACATCATTTTGATTGTCTAAAATTTACTGCAGCTAAAAATTACATTTGGTTTACAATGCATTTTGCCAGATATGTTGTCACTTGTCAAAGCTAAGAATTTTACATGCTGGGTTTTTTTATGGCACATTTAGCACTGATAAGTTGTCACACTCTTGCTTAATATGTTAACATTCTGTCTGTAAACTGTATATGCATAGCTACCTTTTTGAAGCAATATTGAGATTTACTTAAGAACGTGGGGCCCAATAAATACCATCAATGGTGCCCAGTCCAAGAGATGGTGGATCCTATAGGTAAACACCACCTCATCATGCACTAAAACTTACTAAAAAAAAAAAAGATGTGAAGTTCACACATATAGAAAATGGACATTTTGTGAATACATATTACACGTATTGTAAAATAGATAGAGCTCATATGTAGAGTTTGTTTGATAAACTTTCCTACTACTTTGTCTAAATTAGAAGCAAATTGGTTGAACATTACTTCTACCTAAAATGGCAGAAAACGCACCTATCTTGGTGATGGACAGGACAGCTAGAGGGGATATGGAGGAGGCTGTTATTTTTTTTTTAATAGGTGTACTTTCACCAATTTGCTGATAATTAATTGAAAGTAGATGATCGGTACAATTGCTGCCAATGCATTTTTTAAAGCTGTATTGTCATGAGTCAAATTTGATCATGTTAGGTTCTTGCATAGGTCCTATAGCATTGATAAGTTTCCACCCTCTTTCCTACATACACACATCTCTCCTGCATACACACAACTCTACTACTATCACACACGCAATTTTCCGAAATACACACACAACTCTCCTCCATACACAAACACAGTTCTAACACATATAGCTTTTCTACAGCTTTGAAGTATGCACTCACACCTCTGTTACATACACGCACTGTTTTGCTACATACTTGTACACAGCTTTCTTACATACACCAACAGCTCTCTTATATACTCATGCAGCTCCACACACACAAACACTTATATATATATATATATATATATATATATATATATATATGTACACTCATCCATCGTATACATTACCACATCTTGAAATTCCTTCCAGGAATGTGACTGATCACATGACCTGAAAGGTTCAATGGCTAATCAACAACTTTGTTTGATTGGGACCCTATCCATGCCACCTCACATATCAGGAGTGTCGTTCTTCTTTTCATAAAGAGGTCCAAGGGCTAGTCTTGCAGAAGTTTTTTCAGCTACACAGGATGCGCAACATCCGTGCAAGTCCTGGTGACTTTCTCCCCTGCACTGCACCGATCAGATAGATCAGTGTGGGGCAGGAGAAAGGAGAACAGTTCTTTCAGTGATCATGAAGGATGCTGTCAGTGTTTTCCTCCATCAGAATAAGCAGCCTCTAGACTGTAAGAAACACACACATTTTAACATCATTTTGATTGTCTAAAATTTACTGCAGCTAAAAATTACATTTGGTTTACAATGCATTTTGCCAGATATGTTGTCACTTGTCAAAGCTAAGAATTTTACATGCTGGGTTTTTTTATGGCACATTTAGCACTGATAAGTTGTCACACTCTTGCTTAATATGTTAACATTCTGTCTGTAAACTGTATATGCATAGCTACCTTTTTGAAGCAATATTGAGATTTACTTAAGAACGTGGGGCCCAATAAATACCATCAATGGTGCCCAGTCCAAGAGATGGTGGATCCTATAGGTAAACACCACCTCATCATGCACTAAAACTTACTAAAAAAAAAAAAGATGTGAAGTTCACACATATAGAAAATGGACATTTTGTGAATACATATTACACGTATTGTAAAATAGATAGAGCTCATATGTAGAGTTTGTTTGATAAACTTTCCTACTACTTTGTCTAAATTAGAAGCAAATTGGTTGAACATTACTTCTACCTAAAATGGCAGAAAACGCACCTATCTTGGTGATGGACAGGACAGCTAGAGGGGATATGGAGGAGGCTGTTATTTTTTTTTTAATAGGTGTACTTTCACCAATTTACTGATAATTAATTGAAAGTAGATGATCGGTACAATTGCTGCCAATGCATTTTTTAAAGCTGTATTGTCATGAGTCAAATTTGATCATGTTAGGTTCTTGCATAGGTCCTATAGCATTGATAAGTTTCCACCCTCTTTCCTACATACACACATCTCTCCTGCATACACACAACTCTACTACTATCACACACGCAATTTTCCGAAATACACACACAACTCTCCTCCATACACAAACACAGTTCTAACACATATAGCTTTTCTACAGCTTTGAAGTATGCACTCACACCTCTGTTACATACACGCACTGTTTTGCTACATACTTGTACACAGCTTTCTTACATACACCAACAGCTCTCTTATATACTCATGCAGCTCCACACACACAAACACTTATATATATATATATATATGTACACTCATCCATCGTATACATTACCACATCTTGAAATTCCTTCCAGGAATGTGACTGATCACATGACCTGAAAGGTTCAATGGCTAATCAACAACTTTGTTTGATTGGGACCCTATCCATGCCACCTCACATATCAGGAGTGTCGTTCTTCTTTTCATAAAGAGGTCCAAGGGCTAGTCTTGCAGAAGTTTTTTCAGCTACACAGGATGCGCAACATCCGTGCAAGTCCTGGTGACTTTCTCCCCTGCACTGCACCGATCAGATAGATCAGTGTGGGGCAGGAGAAAGGAGAACAGTTCTTTCAGTGATCATGAAGGATGCTGTCAGTGTTTTCCTCCATCAGAATAAGCAGCCTCTAGACTGTAAGAAACACACACATTTTAACATCATTTTGATTGTCTAAAATTTACTGCAGCTAAAAATTACATTTGGTTTACAATGCATTTTGCCAGATATGTTGTCACTTGTCAAAGCTAAGTTTTACATGCTGGGTTTTTTTATGGCACATTTAGCACTGATAAGTTGTCACACTCTTGCTTAATATGTTAACATTCTGTCTGTAAACTGTATATGCATAGCTACCTTTTTGAAGCAATATTGAGATTTACTTAAGAACGTGGGGCCCAATAAATACCATCAATGGTGCCCAGTCCAAGAGATGGTGGATCCTATAGGTAAACACCACCTCATCATGCACTAAAACTTACTAAAAAAAAAAAAAGATGTGAAGTTCACACATATAGAAAATGGACATTTTGTGAATACATATTACACGTATTGTAAAATAGATAGAGCTCATATGTAGAGTTTGTTTGATAAACTTTCCTACTACTTTGTCTAAATTAGAAGCAAATTGGTTGAACATTACTTCTACCTAAAATGGCAGAAAACGCACCTATCTTGGTGATGGACAGGACAGCTAGAGGGGATATGGAGGAGGCTGTTATTTTTTTTTTAATAGGTGTACTTTCACCAATTTGCTGATAATTCATTGAAAGTAGATGATCGGTACAATTGCTGCCAATGCATTTTTTAAAGCTGTATTGTCATGAGTCAAATTTGATCATGTTAGGTTCTTGCATAGGTCCTATAGCATTGATAAGTTTCCACCCTCTTTCCTACATACACACATCTCTCCTGCATACACACAACTCTACTACTATCACACACGCAATTTTCCGAAATACACACACAACTCTCCTCCATACACAAACACAGTTCTAACACATATAGCTTTTCTACAGCTTTGAAGTATGCACTCACACCTCTGTTACATACACGCACTGTTTTGCTACATACTTGTACACAGCTTTCTTACATACACCAACAGCTCTCTTATATACTCATGCAGCTCCACACACACAAACACTTATATATATATATATATATGTACACTCATCCATCGTATACATTACCACATCTTGAAATTCCTTCCAGGAATGTGACTGATCACATGACCTGAAAGGTTCAATGGCTAATCAACAACTTTGTTTGATTGGGACCCTATCCATGCCACCTCACATATCAGGAGTGTCGTTCTTCTTTTCATAAAGAGGTCCAAGGGCTAGTCTTGCAGAAGTTTTTTCAGCTACACAGGATGCGCAACATCCGTGCAAGTCCTGGTGACTTTCTCCCCTGCACTGCACCGATCAGATAGATCAGTGTGGGGCAGGAGAAAGGAGAACAGTTCTTTCAGTGATCATGAAGGATGCTGTCAGTGTTTTCCTCCATCAGAATAAGCAGCCTCTAGACTGTAAGAAACACACACATTTTAACATCATTTTGATTGTCTAAAATTTACTGCAGCTAAAAATTACATTTGGTTTACAATGCATTTTGCCAGATATGTTGTCACTTGTCAAAGCTAAGAATTTTACATGCTGGGTTTTTTTATGGCACATTTAGCACTGATAAGTTGTCACACTCTTGCTTAATATGTTAACATTCTGTCTGTAAACTGTATATGCATAGCTACCTTTTTGAAGCAATATTGAGATTTACTTAAGAACGTGGGGCCCAATAAATACCATCAATGGTGCCCAGTCCAAGAGATGGTGGATCCTATAGGTAAACACCACCTCATCATGCACTAAAACTTACTAAAAAAAAAAAAGATGTGAAGTTCACACATATAGAAAATGGACATTTTGTGAATACATATTACACGTATTGTAAAATAGATAGAGCTCATATGTAGAGTTTGTTTGATAAACTTTCCTACTACTTTGTCTAAATTAGAAGCAAATTGGTTGAACATTACTTCTACCTAAAATGGCAGAAAACGCACCTATCTTGGTGATGGACAGGACAGCTAGAGGGGATATGGAGGAGGCTGTTATTTTTTTTTTAATAGGTGTACTTTCACCAATTTACTGATAATTAATTGAAAGTAGATGATCGGTACAATTGCTGCCAATGCATTTTTTAAAGCTGTATTGTCATGAGTCAAATTTGATCATGTTAGGTTCTTGCATAGGTCCTATAGCATTGATAAGTTTCCACCCTCTTTCCTACATACACACATCTCTCCTGCATACACACAACTCTACTACTATCACACACGCAATTTTCCGAAATACACACACAACTCTCCTCCATACACAAACACAGTTCTAACACATATAGCTTTTCTACAGCTTTGAAGTATGCACTCACACCTCTGTTACATACACGCACTGTTTTGCTACATACTTGTACACAGCTTTCTTACATACACCAACAGCTCTCTTATATACTCATGCAGCTCCACACACACAAACACTTCATATATATATATATATATATGTACACTCATCCATCGTATACATTACCACATCTTGAAATTCCTTCCAGGAATGTGACTGATCACATGACCTGAAAGGTTCAATGGCTAATCAACAACTTTGTTTGATTGGGACCCTATCCATGCCACCTCACATATCAGGAGTGTCGTTCTTCTTTTCATAAAGAGGTCCAAGGGCTAGTCTTGCAGAAGTTTTTTCAGCTACACAGGATGCGCAACATCCGTGCAAGTCCTGGTGACTTTCTCCCCTGCACTGCACCGATCAGATAGATCAGTGTGGGGCAGGAGAAAGGAGAACAGTTCTTTCAGTGATCATGAAGGATGCTGTCAGTGTTTTCCTCCATCAGAATAAGCAGCCTCTAGACTGTAAGAAACACACACATTTTAACATCATTTTGATTGTCTAAAATTTACTGCAGCTAAAAATTACATTTGGTTTACAATGCATTTTGCCAGATATGTTGTCACTTGTCAAAGCTAAGAATTTTACATGCTGGGTTTTTTTATGGCACATTTAGCACTGATAAGTTGTCACACTCTTGCTTAATATGTTAACATTCTGTCTGTAAACTGTATATGCATAGCTACCTTTTTGAAGCAATATTGAGATTTACTTAAGAACGTGGGGCCCAATAAATACCATCAATGGTGCCCAGTCCAAGAGATGGTGGATCCTATAGGTAAACACCACCTCATCATGCACTAAAACTTACTAAAAAAAAAAAAGATGTGAAGTTCACACATATAGAAAATGGACATTTTGTGAATACATATTACACGTATTGTAAAATAGATAGAGCTCATATGTAGAGTTTGTTTGATAAACTTTCCTACTACTTTGTCTAAATTAGAAGCAAATTGGTTGAACATTACTTCTACCTAAAATGGCAGAAAACGCACCTATCTTGGTGATGGACAGGACAGCTAGAGGGGATATGGAGGAGGCTGTTATTTTTTTTTTAATAGGTGTACTTTCACCAATTTACTGATAATTAATTGAAAGTAGATGATCGGTACAATTGCTGCCAATGCATTTTTTAAAGCTGTATTGTCATGAGTCAAATTTGATCATGTTAGGTTCTTGCATAGGTCCTATAGCATTGATAAGTTTCCACCCTCTTTCCTACATACACACATCTCTCCTGCATACACACAACTCTACTACTATCACACACGCAATTTTCCGAAATACACACACAACTCTCCTCCATACACAAACACAGTTCTAACACATATAGCTTTTCTACAGCTTTGAAGTATGCACTCACACCTCTGTTACATACACGCACTGTTTTGCTACATACTTGTACACAGCTTTCTTACATACACCAACAGCTCTCTTATATACTCATGCAGCTCCACACACACAAACACTTCATATATATATATATATATATGTACACTCATCCATCGTATACATTACCACATCTTGAAATTCCTTCCAGGAATGTGACTGATCACATGACCTGAAAGGTTCAATGGCTAATCAACAACTTTGTTTGATTGGGACCCTATCCATGCCACCTCACATATCAGGAGTGTCGTTCTTCTTTTCATAAAGAGGTCCAAGGGCTAGTCTTGCAGAAGTTTTTTCAGCTACACAGGATGCGCAACATCCGTGCAAGTCCTGGTGACTTTCTCCCCTGCACTGCACCGATCAGATAGATCAGTGTGGGGCAGGAGAAAGGAGAACAGTTCTTTCAGTGATCATGAAGGATGCTGTCAGTGTTTTCCTCCATCAGAATAAGCAGCCTCTAGACTGTAAGAAACACACACATTTTAACATCATTTTGATTGTCTAAAATTTACTGCAGCTAAAAATTACATTTGGTTTACAATGCATTTTGCCAGATATGTTGTCACTTGTCAAAGCTAAGAATTTTACATGCTGGGTTTTTTTATGGCACATTTAGCACTGATAAGTTGTCACACTCTTGCTTAATATGTTAACATTCTGTCTGTAAACTGTATATGCATAGCTACCTTTTTGAAGCAATATTGAGATTTACTTAAGAACGTGGGGCCCAATAAATACCATCAATGGTGCCCAGTCCAAGAGATGGTGGATCCTATAGGTAAACACCACCTCATCATGCACTAAAACTTACTAAAAAAAAAAAAGATGTGAAGTTCACACATATAGAAAATGGACATTTTGTGAATACATATTACACGTATTGTAAAATAGATAGAGCTCATATGTAGAGTTTGTTTGATAAACTTTCCTACTACTTTGTCTAAATTAGAAGCAAATTGGTTGAACATTACTTCTACCTAAAATGGCAGAAAACGCACCTATCTTGGTGATGGACAGGACAGCTAGAGGGGATATGGAGGAGGCTGTTATTTTTTTTTTAATAGGTGTACTTTCACCAATTTGCTGATAATTAATTGAAAGTAGATGATCGGTACAATTGCTGCCAATGCATTTTTTAAAGCTGTATTGTCATGAGTCAAATTTGATCATGTTAGGTTCTTGCATAGGTCCTATAGCATTGATAAGTTTCCACCCTCTTTCCTACATACACACATCTCTCCTGCATACACACAACTCTACTACTATCACACACGCAATTTTCCGAAATACACACACAACTCTCCTCCATACACAAACACAGTTCTAACACATATAGCTTTTCTACAGCTTTGAAGTATGCACTCACACCTCTGTTACATACACGCACTGTTTTGCTACATACTTGTACACAGCTTTCTTACATACACCAACAGCTCTCTTATATACTCATGCAGCTCCACACACACAAACACTTATATATATATATATATATATATATATATATATATATATATGTACACTCATCCATCGTATACATTACCACATCTTGAAATTCCTTCCAGGAATGTGACTGATCACATGACCTGAA